>NC_081409.1:129698127-130016011 GCF_030272615.1 Cryptomeria japonica
ATTGGATTGTTGTCCATTTATCTTGAGATGGTTGTAGTCTCTCTGTATTCAATGAGACTCTTTTGTAATGAGCAACATGATCTAGGCAATGTGCCTTCCTGCAAGTGCAGGCCCCTCATTGTAACACATACTTTCTACAGAAGTATCATCTGATTGTGGGTAGGCTTCCCACCATGGTTTTTCCCTTTCTAGGTTTTCCACATACAAATCATGGTGCTATGTGGTATAGTTGCTTTACATTGATTATCTGGTTAATTGTTAAGTTGTATTGTTTACCGATATCTCTTCCTACGGGAATCTGTATGTGCTTTACCGGTACTTGATTTGTTTAAGGTTGTATTGTGGATTAAAAGTTATAATTTGTTAACAACTGATTCACCCCCCCTCTCAGTTGTTCACCGGTTATCCTAACATTACCACCATTAAAATATAAACTATGATGATGGGGATCCACCCTACCACACCCTTGACACTCAAACCAACACCAAATCCACTTCTAAATATGTAAATGCAATGATTTTCAACACATTGTCAAACTGTGACAACCAACTCAAAGGTTTAAGACAATCATAAACTCCCATGGTTGGATCTTGTTAAGGTGTCCTTCACACATCCCTCTCATTATTTTCAAACCTTCCAAACACCTTCGTTGCCTTTAAACCATCCAAACTCATGCACACACTGTGTTCTCAAACTGAGACAATGAATTTCAGTCCTTTTCCTTCATGATTGTACGTGCCAAATGCTTCATGGTACCTTGAAAAAAATAGAAGATAGAAAGAATATATATACAAATAATTTCCACCCATTTGGAGTGTTTTATTTGACATGGAAGCAAAACAAAAGCATTTTAAGTAGTTTGGGTTTACCCTAGGTAAGGATTTGGACTGATTTCACCAAAATCCTTGTATCTCTCTCAAAACATAATGAAATTAGATGCCACAAAAGGGAAAATAGAGTAAATTAATTCCTAAAAAATTTATAATTATCCCTTAGTACAAATTAATCAAATTTTATATTGGAAGATATCCGAAATCAGACTGTTATGTATGGAAAACTCAGAAAAAGTGTAGGGAACAATGAAACTTTGATTGATTTTTGATAGTTGTTTACACACACACCCATCCAACCCCCAAATAAATGTGGGAATGGCCTATTTGAATGACTCCAAGGCCTCCCAACTGAAATAACCACCTTTTGGATTTGTTTCAACCAACCGACTCCTAATTGCTCTTACAATGCAAAAAATTGCCTTGATAACATTTTGGCAATATTGACAATTTTTCAAAAAATGCTACTTAGACTTAAACCAACACTTTTATGACTCACAACCAATATTAATAGGTCCCAATAGGACTAAAAGACTTTCATAATCATAAGATACCATATATGACCCTAATACGACATATTTGCCACAAAATGACAATTTTGACAATTCTTGAGCAATATCAACAACATGACCCTACTAGGACTTAATATAAAATTCAATGGTCTTAATGACCTTATTACATAACATTTGGTATTAAAAGACATTATTTACAACTTTCATACCTCAAAACACAAAAGATTCAAAATTTACCTCATAGAGGCTTGATGGTAGCCTAGGTGCTCCTGCACTAATCATCAATCACATGAATCTCTAAACATGATGAGTCATATCAATTAACACAAATCCACATAGGGTAATAGTATCAAAGATACCATCTAAGATAGCAATAGAGTCATAAATAACCATCTAAGTATCCACCATATGACTATATAAGTCTACCAAAATGCAAATCAAAATGCAAGTCTAGGAGGGACACTACAGGTTACTTTTCATGATATTTTTGGTTTTGTGGTTGGATTTATAATGTCATTATTCTTTTACTGAATTTCTGATCTATAGATTCCAGTAGTTAAAAGGTAGTCCTTGTTTCAATCCTCTTCCCATCTCTCATTGATGTTTTTATCGAAATCCCAATATACAAATTTCATCAGTGAAAAGGTAGTCCTTGTTTAAGTCTTCTATCTATCTCTCATTTACAACTTTATTTTGGGGTCTCCTCTATGCCATTTAGAATAGCAGAAACCACCTTTGAGACATCACTCATTGTTAGGGTTTAGGTAGATCCGAAGCAAATAGAAATTAACAATTATATGTAGATACAAACACAAAAGATGAAGAAAAATACACAACACAGATAACACAAAGATTTGATGTGGTTCACCCAAGATGGGCTACATCCATAGAACAAAGTTGTCCAATCTTTTCTTATTATCCAGTAAATCAGTTCAACACCATTACAATACCTTTTACATTTCAGCCGCTTATAACATGCAATTTTTAGGGAAACATACAAAGTTGGCTATTTTTTTTTAACAAAAAAATGGTAATTTTTTTTTCCTCAGGGGTTGCACCCCCGAACCCCTACCCTCGACGAGGATACATAATGAGTGTACAGTACTTGCATGATCAGTCGACACATATCAACAATCTCCCAGTTGTAGACTGATCAGGCTCCACACCAACACTCATGTCTTGCAGTCCTTCCTCAACAGGGAGGTTCCCAGACTTAGTTAAAACCGTCTGAGGAGAAACCCCATAATTCGGCAAAATCACATTGTTAGGGAAACTCTTCCCTTTTAATTTTAAAGGATTTTTGGGGGGAGCCTTGCATTCAGAAACAAGATGTCCAGGCTTAAAACACTTCTAGCATAACACTGTTGCATTCTCATACACAATCGCTTGAGTCCAACTTCCAAACTTAGATTGCAAGGATATGAAATTAGGAAGGACTTTATCAATATCAATATTCACACAAAAGCATGCAAAGGATAACTTAGATTTAGCCTTTGTCACCTCATCAACAACAACAAAATGGCCAAAGGAGTTAGCTATCCACCTGAATATATATGCTCATCCCAGAATTTCAGGGAGAGGGCTAGAAGCCACACCCAAACAAGAGCTGTCTTATGAAGGTCTGTTGTAGGGTTAAAGCTAGGTTTCCATCTACAAATGGACAAATGATGCTTGAGATAGGATCATGGTCCCAAAGAGAGAACAATGATAAGATCATTCTTCACAGTGAATCTAAAAAGGAAGATACCACCCAATATTGCACTAAATGTGACACTCCCTTTTAGCTTCCACTTAATGGCAACCCAACTGCAAACCATTTCAATGGATGGTCAGAGGGAGAAAAACTTACACATCAGAGTAAAATTCATGGAGGACAAAATACGATCCATCACAAAATTTGGTAACACAATAGTTGTTCCATCATTTGAATGCAAGTAACCAGGGGATGTTTCAAGGCGAGCCTGAGTAGAATTACCACCCACAAGTGCAAATTTCCAACCCTTGGGATGTCGAATCTCTTTTGGAAGCGCATGCTCCAAATTCCCAATATCAACAAGGGGACCATCATTGTTCTCTGGAGCCAACAAATGGCACTCGGAAGCATTTGCATCTACCTTTTCAGAAGATGAAGGGGTAGGTTGAACATCTATCGAAGACCCAATGAGTACCACAGTAGGAACTGAAGTAGGGCCCTCTGAAGATGACATAGGACAAGCCTTGGAATCAAGGGGTATTGGTGGGGTAGGAGAGGGGCTAGGGCCCCCCTCCATGATAGATTCCATGAACAAAAAATTCAAAAAATTTGGGCAGGAAGGGAGACATACAGTTGTAAAGTTTTAAAATAATTCTAGCTTTGAAATATATTATTTTATCCTATTATTGTTAGTTCCTCTAAAATTCCTTAAAGAAGCGTTACAAAACTAGTAAATTTGACATCAAATTTATTTTTTACCATTATTTAAAAGCTAAATATCTTAATCTATCACATATAATTCTTAATTTAATATTTAGATGATCTAATTTGTCATTACCATTATATTATTATATTAATCTAAACTAATTATTACTTAATTGCTTTCCTTTGAAAAAAATATATTTTCTTTCGCAAATTATAATTAATATATTGTTTAAAATTAGATCTAATCCTAAAATAAGAAAAAGTAATATGCTCATCTGTAGTCTCATTATATTTAATATTTACGAGGCTACTCTTCCATCTATTGTTTTTTTATTATACCTTATGATCATTTTGGAAAGTGTGGTTGTTTTTATTATTAAAAATCATAGATATTTTATGTGAACAAAGAAGTAAGATGATGGACAATAATTAATGTAATAGAAATTAATAATCCCATTTATACAGGACAAGCAATACATTGTGTGTTTACTCTAAAAGATTCTTACAACTAATCTATATTTCAATAATAAAAAAAACCTATATTTCAAGACATCAAAAGTTGTCAATATCGTCATCATATAAATAATTTCATAAACTATTCTTAATTTAAAACAATATTTTCTTATTATTAAAAAATATATAAATCTGAAAATGTTTTCGAGGATTGTGGGTAGTTTGTAGTACAAATTTGGTTCACTAGAGATTTGATCGGTTTTTAATTCTGGAATTTAAAATATTTTAAAGAATTATGATTTACAGATATTTATTCTAGTATGATTCCTTTTTATTTTTAAAGTTTTTTTTGGATGATATTTAGGGTAAAGGAACTAATATATAAACATGTTCTAATATTTGTTATTGTGTTATATAGTAATTATATTTTTTAAAAAATTAATTGAAATAATTTTTTATTGAAAAATAAATGAAAGGGTTCATGGAAAACATGAATGTACAACATTAACAAATTCAACTATCTAAAATCGTGTCATCCGCACAAACAAATCCCATCAATGACAGATTGAAAAGAACTTCACCAAACTAGAATACATTATATTTATACCTAAAGAATACACAAAAAAAAATGGTAACACAAAACTTTTGGTAATACGTCTTGATGCACATGTTTTAGTCTAATTATATTTTAAGGTATTTTTTCGACAACTCAATAAAGACGTAATTCATGTTGTTACATAGTTGATGCTTACAACCCAAACAATAACATTAAACACTTTGTCAATTAAAAAGATATGCTGAAATTTTCACAAAAATTCGAACTCTTTATTTAAAAGTGGAGGTGGTAGTTGGTTGATGCTTGAGTCTTCCAATTAATTTCTTCAATTGACCTTAGCGATAATTCCAACACGGAATGAAGATCACGATAAGAAGGATGAAGACGATAAAACTGATGAGGGATGGTCCATTACATTTTAAATCAATTTCCCCATGACTTTTAATTTGTACCATCCAAATTTGATTGGCTCAATGTTTGAAGAAAGAGCCAGAGAAGGTTCCATCAAAGTTTGTTGGCACTTAGGTTTGACTTGTCTACATTAAGAATGTGCTCTACCTACCTCCTCCATGATTTCAACATCCTTTTTGCTATGGTAGTTTTTATTTAAAAAATATGCAATCTTAACCATACATATTTTAATTTTTTTAACCATTGGAGTTAGTTTATTTGAGTTGTGTCTATCTTTAGTTAGACCATATTTTATTTTCATTATAAATTTGCTTAATTTATTTGTAAAAGTGTTTGGTAGGTGGACAATGTTATTATAGTCCTATTTATTTATACCAATTTGTCAATGTCGTACACCAAAGTAGTATGAATAAATAAAATAGCACAAATTACAAGTGAATAAATAAAATAGCCCATAAGGCATGAGATGTAAGAAAGCATATTTCCCTTAAAATAATTAAATTTTAATATTAGCAATATTTTTCTTGTTTCTTCCCTACCACATTTTTCTTGTTCCTTTCCTACCACATTTATGAAAGAGACAAGTTTTTGGAAATTAGAGATTGCTATTTCCATTTATTCTTCTATTACGATTAATTGGTAATAGTTTTTTCTTTAATTATTATTTTAATTTAATATTGTTTAAGATCAGAACAAACTTATTATTAGTTTGTGCTTTAGTATGGTAGGGTAGTTGTAATGACGGATTTTTTAATTGTGATTGATATTAAGTAGGGTTTATGGAGAAGGATTCGAGGAAGGGAAATTCTATTGATCGATTAACTCTTTAATTTAAGAGGGGAAAATATAGAAAACATTCTAAATATTGATCAAATGAGTCTAAACATTTCTAAAAAATTATAAGCATTCAACAAGTTGAAAGCATCGTCTGATTCACACTCATAAAGTTTACACCTATTTGAGAGGGCTAAGCCCCTTTTGGAAAAGATTGTTGCAAGAAAGGATCTTATTTTGAACAAGGATTCAAAAGAAGATGCTAATTTTGAGAGTAAGCTCAAACCACCACAAACTATCCCCAAAAAGAGTTCTACTAGTTGACTGAAATTAAAATCATAGTTGAAAGCCATAGAGTAAGTCCCCAAAGGATTATTACACATAATATTTTCATTGATGTTAGTAATGTAGTGCATATTAGTTATTTTCTTTTCTAAAGTTACAACATGTATGGATGTAAAATACGAAGAAGCTTATTGTGCATTGATGGATTTAGAAAATTTAAATATAGCTACAACAATTTTTCCATTACCTCTACCTTGATTTCCCGAATTAGATATAATTCCAAAACATGTAAAATATTTAGAATATAATACATTAGCTATAAGTACAAGATAGGGATGAAACCACACATAAAGAAGATAAAATGTCAAGTCTAATGAAGGTTATAGTGAAGACAATGTTCTGGGGTTGATGATAAACATATTTAAGGAAATGGTATGACTTTATACTGTAATGATGTTGGTTGTGATAACCATATGGATTAAATGAAGATATTAGTGATTCATACTGCTATCAAATTGATTCAAGTAATTGTCAATTAGGCTTTATGCCATATTCAATGATATCATATCAATTATATTGGATGTAAATTAGATAGTCATGCAATATCTAAATGGATAGACAGACATTGAGTCTCATGTTCTCCAAATTCTTTTAATTAGCATGATTTTTGGTAGCTTTTCACATCAAAATATATATGGTTATGGGGGGTTATAACATTTTTCCATCATTATCTTTTGTTCATTTGGCTTTTGGATTTCCTGAAATGAACCAATCAATGTAAACTAAGATAATTAATGAGCATCCTATTTGTATGTTTCTCAAGATGCTCACACAATATGTAATGGACATTAAAGCATACACTTTATTTTTAATTGATGGATATTACCTTGTAAAATACAGATGGAAATTGTGTTTACTTTCATGGAAGCTATTCATGTTATCTTGTAATTTGACTAGGCCATATTTTTGCAACTCCATCTTATTTATAGTAGTAAATGTAAATTTTGATTAGATTTTTGTGTTCAATGATCTATTTTTATTTGCAAGGGAGAATTTTATATTTTTATTCCTTATATCCAAATATTGAGCTTTACTTGTAAAGATAGATAAGATGTGATTTGATTTGAAATAATACAGGTCCTATAAATTTTATGTTCTCCAATTCAAAATTAAGGACTCTTCTAAGTTAATTTATGTCAACCTCCAAATCTTCTTTCTTATGCTACTCAAGTCAAAGCTAAAGAAAAATTAGTCTTCTAAATTGATTTTATATCTACCTCCAAATCAAAAGACACTGCGAGAACATGACACGAAGCATCTCTTAATTTGTTAATTATTTTCACCTTAACTTTATACTCTGATCTTATTATCAACTAGTTTTACATTGATTATTTAAAGTTAAATTACTAAAGATTTTTTTTGATAAAGTTAAATTATTAAAGATTATTTTTCTTGAATTGGTATTGCAAATTATTTTAGAAAAACATATTAGTAGACAAATCAATATTTTATAATTCTTTGACTAGTTACATTAGAGACATTTTCTAATATATAAAAAACAAAGTAGGTTCATATTTTAAGAAAAACCTCAAACTACGAAATTATTATTATTAAAACTTATGACTTTTTAAAAAATAAAATTAAAAATTACATATAAAAGTAAAATAAAAATAAACAATACAAATAAAATAAAATAAACAAGATTGAAAAATAAAATTATCATTTTTAAAGTAAAATAAAAACTTTTTGAAAGAAATATACTTAAAAGATATTTATACTAATAACTATCAACTATAACTTTAATTATATAAATAATAATAAAAAATTAATACACATTTTATAATTAAAAAAATACATAAAATTTTAATTAAATTCTCCTTATTCATTATATAAGTCCAACTTCAAATTCAATTAAAGAATTTGTAATATTTAGGTATATTGTAGTTGATTTGATTTTGTGGTTTGTACTTTATTATTATTATATTTCTTGTTTGTCTCTAACTTTATTGAATGCTAAAGCCAAAGATGGTGACTTGGGAGAATTTAATTAATGAAAAGCTACTTCATTCATTTGTAGCCTAGTCTAATTTTATCCTCCCAATGGAGGCCCACTTTAATTTATTTTTTATTTTTATTTTAATTAAAGAAATTGATATTGACATTTCAATACCCTTTGAGCAAATCATATGAATTTCTCTAACCATGGAGTCCTAGTCCTTGTTATCACTTTTCAAGCATGCATGAGAACTTTAATGGCATGGCATATTCTCTACTTTTTCTTTGGCCTTTCTATTTGGATGCATACAATCAATTCAAAAAGTAATTGTTTTATTTTTGTTACAATATGTTTTAATTTAATATTAAAATGCAAATAAAGAGATTATTGTTTATGGGGTGGAAGAAATTAAATTATAAATTAATCAAATTTAAGTTAGCTAGTGTATAGAGGTCAATGCCTTCATGAAGTTTGAATGATAGTTATTTAATTAAATATATTTAAAAAAATTATATGTTATTGTTTGTTTAATTTCATTTATTTAATTTTAATCAATATTTTGATTTGTCATAATTTTCGTAGCTGTTAATTTTATTATGATTCAACATTATTCAATATCAAAAAGAAATTTATGTGAATGATGAGAAATTTACACACTTTGGATTATGTGAAGGTTCTATACACGCTTTTTAATAATAAATGAACATGTTTAAGTAGTATATTCATGAATTATGTGGGATGTTTTATATATGTTTCCCACAATTCTTGGAGATTATGTGGGAGCTTTTATACATCTTTATATATATATATATATATATATATATATATATATGCTTTTTAAAATATTTGTTTGTGTGGAATGTGTTGGTTTTTTTAAGTGGTATATACAATGAAATGATATTTTGAGTAACACAAAATTGTCACTTATTAATTAAGTATTAATATAAATTAAATATTAGAAGTGAAGGATCTTTTATGATTCTTTGAGGTTATTATTTAACACTTTAATTTTATCCATAATAAATGTTGGAAGTGGAGTGATATCTTATGATGGCTTATGATGTGTTACAAATGTTATTAAATAAGCCACCTCTCAAATGATAGTTTAACTGTTGCATGCATTATTGATAAAATATTAGTTGTTTGAGTGGATTCAAATCTTCACTTATTCGAAATGATAAACTAAAACCAACCCACACTAAGAAGTGTCCAATCATACACAACTAATTGATTATTGCCAGCAATCTTGAATGTGGAGATAAATTATTGATGTAATGGGAAAATTTATTATGATGATGTTATTTTGATCACAAAAAGTAGATTAGAATGCAAACATCTATCCTCTACACGTGCAATTACAAATAAGTTATATGGATTCTAATTCGCATAATCTTAACCTTGACAAACATTTCATTGCAACATTAAGAGATAAAATAGTGCATGTCCTAATAAATCCTTATGAGTAAGAGGAACTATGATTCAACACATGCACTCATTCACTATAAATGTCAATGCATGATTATAATAATGGGAGGATTTTTATCTCTTGGGTGATATTCAGAGAGTTTCTATAGGAAGAGTTTGTCTATATGATTAAATGTAATAAGATGTGTTGAGTATTAAATGTTGCAGTGCATTATATAAGTTGGTTTGTATGTGGTGACAAGGTGGTAGTAACTACAAGTGATTTGAATAAGAACTCACTATTGTTGGGAAGTAAATAGGCTCAATACCAATAATTGTGAAAATCAATCTCTATCCAATAAAATAATCAAAGGATGAGGTATAAGGCTTGGATAGCTACAACATGAAAATATAAAACTCATATGAAAATCTGAAAATTTAATTGCCTAAATGTAGAAAACTTTTGCAAGAGGGAGGATTCAAATCAACACAATATATTGATTTTTGTAACCCTTTAAACATATCAACGTACTAGGACAAAATCTACCACTTGAGAGAAGTCCTTAATAACTTTCACTAGAGACACAATTAAGACAATCTCTTCGGTGATATTTAAGAAAGCCTAAATAAAAATATTTCCTCTAAGTTATAGCCAAATCCAACGGTTAAAACAAAATCTATAATACTTTCCCCAAAACTGCTAACCCTAGGTAGGGTTCCAAGCAACCTGCACCAAAATGCTTATAACTTTTGAAAGACTTAATGAAATTGAACCAAAACACCTTTAGATAAAATTAGAATCATTTGTTAAAATTTTCCAATTGGTTTGAGGGATTTTATTGTACCAACAATTTCTATACCACAAATTTTGTAGACTATTATCTTCACCAAAAACTGTCAAACTGGACAACCTTCACAAAAATTGCCATATCTTACACAAAACTCAATAAAATTTAATGAGACAAAAACATTTGGAAAATAGAAACAAATATATTTCCATCTATATATCCTCAATACATGACCATTAAAGAGCCATAAAATATCATGTTTCAGACTGCAAATTCTGAAAAACTTAAAAAAAAAACAATGTAAGGATGCTACAAAAATAAATTCCTTCTTTATTCCATCCTTCTCCAACCTTCAAAAAATCACGGAATTCATGTTGGAGGCCATATTTATGCCTTTTCCAACCAACAATGATCAATTACAACTGAATTTTAAATGACTTGACCCTTCACCTTCCACATAGAACCAAAAATGCAAAATTGCATGACAACATTTGACAACATGACAACTTTTTACAATATTTTCCATATAACCCACAAATGACCTCCTAAGAATCAAAATCAATACAAATAAGTCCAAAATGGTCTAAAATACCTTATTACATTATCAAAACACAATGCTAAAGAAAACTTACAAATTTGCCTCATGGAGGCATAAAGTCCATCAGGTGCTCCTGCACCAAAAACCAAGATTAGATCCTTCTAATTTATGATGCCAAATATCAACCTGTAGCCCATGCTTAATAAACCTATCTTATGTTAATTTATAACAACAATAAATAACGGTTAACATTAGCATAAGATACTAATAAATAAGGCATAAATCAATAGCATAAGTTCAACACATAACACATGATTTACGTGGAGATTCCCTTGTAGAAAAAATCGACCAAGAAGAGGGGACAAGCTTGCATTACCAAAAAAAAAAGTGCTTACAACACAATCACTTACATTCTCATATTTTTCTCCACCATAGCAGCACATATGAACATGTGAAGAATCTCCTTATGCCTCCCACCCTTCCTTCATTCTTGTAGAGAAATCTACATTCAACTGTTTCTTACTAATTCTACACCCAAAAGGCTAAATTTATAGGATGACAAGAGCTCCAAAACTACCAATAAAGATTCCCAAAGAAGCCTCTTCATTCCTCACTACCACAATCCTTGAAATATCTCCAAGGAACTTGAAAAGACACTAGTTTTGGCTTCAATACTTTTCCTCCAACTTAGGTGCCCATGCTTGCAAGAAAAACATTACATTAAATGCAATAAATGATAGGATGCCAAGAGACAATTGTTGGCTCTTACATGCTCCCACTTGGATAAGAACAAAGGTCACTCTTTTTCCACTTAAGTCATTGAATATATTATTCATAATGTCCATAACTGGGGAAAACAATATTAAATAATGGTATTCACAACCCACTTTTACCATTGCTAGTGGAACCCATCACCCCTCATTAATGTATTGCAAACAATGGTGAGAATTAAATATTACAAAATATTTTCCCAATACATCCTAATAACCTTAGGACACTTTCCAAGTATGTTGGAACCATTCCATAAGATTTACAAAGTAGATGAAACCTTAATCCTAACAACCACCACACAAAAATTATTGTTATTGGAAGCGTGAATAGTAGTGCAAGAGTACTTGCGGTAGAGTTGGAGTTCATGTGTCACAAAATGAGAGCAAGATAAAATTTTAAAAGATGACAAAATGTACCACAACCAATTAGAGGTGATGTAATTTCTATATGTGCTACCATAAGATTGGAGTAGGTAGTGGTGGCTACATGAAAATATGAACTCATGAACATTGTTAAGTGTGTAACTATTGATTTTTAGCTTGTGACAATGATTGCATATACAATGTGAATATTAACATGGAGACATCATGTTTTTAATATGTAAGGAAAGTTGATGTCATAATATGGTCAACATATAGTTGGGTGATTCTTGGTATTCCATCTCTTGGATAGTTAAATGATTAGAATTTTGTGTGTACATCTACATGTATCCATCTCTTGTGAAGGTGCCAAGTTTGGATTGTTGCACACATTATAAAATATTAACATTAAAAATAGCATTATTAGTGTGAGATATCAAAGTAATTGTACAAGAGTATGTTGTTATTGATAATATGTAAAAATGACTTGTGTAATTAAATATTTTAGTTTTGTGTAATTTTGAGTTTGCATAATATTCCATTTTCTTCTATCAATATTGTTAGATAGATTTTGTAACTACAGTTGACTACTTTTGTATGACACAATCATAGGTTTCTTTATCCCAGTCTATTGTATGTTTATAATAGGGTTGTAAATCCATACATTTGGTATTAGAGAGTATCTATTTGTTTGGGAAATTATTATATCATTGGCAGTCCAAATCTTGACATGTGTAGTGGTAAACCCCACAATAGTTGGCATGATATAGTTCTTTTATAACAGGTCACAAAGGAGAACTTTAAAATATTTTGTAAAGAGATGAAATAGTATTAAATCTATGGCTATCATGTTGAGGTTTGAGATTGAACATTTATATGTTTGAAATTTTAAATAATGGAAGCTCAATATGGAAGATCTTCTAGTGGAGAGAGATTAGTGGGATATGATATACTCTTCATCTAAGCCATTATGTATGTCTACTAAAGATTGGGTAAAATTGGAAAAGAAGGCTAGAAGTATTATCCCTATACGTATTTCAGATTTTGTGCTTATTAATGTGTGTAAAGAATAGACCAACTCATTATGACATAAGATATGAAAATTATATCGGTCCAAAAGTTTGGCCAAAAAAACATTATTTTGAAAAGAAGTTTAATTATCTAAAAACGAGAGTATGAGATTCAATAAATGATCATTTGAACGCTTTCAATCTATTATTAGGTCAAATTGTGTTAATAAAATTAAAAAAGAATTAATAAGGTAAAAAATTATATAATATTTTTCTGTACTTGATTCACGGAAAAACTTGGTGGTCTACTAGGGGTGAATTCACAAAGCTGGTTCCCACTTTTGCCAACGAAGGAATTTGGCGAAAGTGGGAATTTTGGATTTGCCCGTGTTCGAGCGAAAAGGAAATGTTCGCTCGGACTACCCCTGGGAGTCCGAGCGAACCAACCTTTTGACTTGGGTTCGCTTGAACATCGCGTAACTTTTGGGTTCGAGCGAACCCACTTCAATATTAATATTTTAATGGGTTCGCTCGAACCCCCCATTCGCTCGAACCCGTTGCGGTTAGGGTTTTTTAAAAAAATTTATAAATATAAAAAATGACAGTTAAAAGGTCATTATCAAATTTGACTTTTTCTGTCTGGTGGGGGTTGGATTGAACCAGTCGTCAGCATCACGTCACCAAGCTTTGTTTGCAGCACTTAGCATCTTTCCTATTTCAGTTATCGACCTTTGTTATATCAGGTGCACAAAATAACCCTTTGTTTGGTTTAATAATGTCTTTTTTTATTAAATTTGTAAATAATTTGTTTGTTAATTTATTTTTTTAATTAAATAATTGTATATAGTTATTGTTTTTCAACATTTTATAAAAATGTTTGATAATTTATTGTTTTTCATTATTTTAGAAAAATGTTTGATAATTTAATGTTTTGATTGAAATGTGTCAATTTGTTTTTAAAATTACATAATTGTATAGATGTATATTTTTTTTGACATTTTAAAAAATTGTTATGAAAAACATAGAAAACTAACCTGTAGTAAATCAGAACTTAGAAAAACATTAGCAAAAAAAGAAAAACATTAGAAAAATTAATTTAAATAAACATTAGAAAATTTAGATAACAAATTTAAACAAATTAAATTTCCTCTACAATGTGACCCATTTTCACATCCTATTACACGCACAACATGACCCCTTAAGACCACATATGACACTATACGTTCCCTTAGGAGGTCATAGAGGATCACATATAACATAGTAGTGTACATGTATGACATTCCCTTTAGGATCACATCTAGTGTCCTAAGGGGTCATACGTGGTTCTAAGGGGTCACACGTGTTATAACACATGCGTGACCCCTTAGAACCGCATATGACCCCTTATAAAATTGTAGTGTGAATGACATACCCCTTAGTCCATCAAATAGTGTCTTAACACATGCGTGACCCATTACAACCGCATATGACCCTTTATAAAATCCTAGTGTGAACGACATACCCCTTAGTCCATCACATAGCGTCTTAAGGGGTCGTATGTGGTCCTAAGGGGTCACGCATGCATTAACACATGCATGACCCCTTAGTAGGTCACATAGGACCCCTTATAACATCCTACTATACATATGACATTCCCCTTAGGATCACATAGTGTCATAAGGGGTCATATGTGGTCCTGAGGGGTCATGCATGTGTTATAACATATGCATGACCCCTTAGAACCGCATATGACACCTTATAAAATCCTAGTGTGAACGACATACCCCTTAGTCCATCACATAGTGTCTTAAGGGGTCGTATGTTGTCCTAAGGGGTCACACATGCATTAACACATGCGTGACCCCTTAGTAGGTCACATATGACCCCTTATAACATCCTACTGTACATATGACATTCCCCTTAGGATCATATAGTGTCCTAAGGGGTCATATGTGGTTAGAACCACATATGACCCCTTATAAAATCCTAGTGTGAACGACATACCCCTTAGTTCATCACATAGTGTCTTAAGGGGTCGTATGTTGTCCTAAGGGGTCACGCATGCATTGACACATGTGTGACCCCTTTGTAGGTCACATATGACCCCTTATAACATCCTACTGTACATATGACATTTCCTATGTGTCCTAAGGGGTTGAATATGTGGTCCTAAGGGCTCATGCATGCATTAACACATGCATGACCCCTTAGTAGGTCACATATGACCCCTTATAACATCCTACTGTACATATGACATTCCCCTTAGGATCACATAGTGTCATAAGGGGTCATATGTGGTCCTAAGGGGTCATGCATGTGTTATAACATATGCATGACCCCTTAGAACCACATATGACCCCTTATAGAATCCTAGTGTGAACGACATACCCCTTAGTCCATCACATAGTGTCTTAAGGGGTCGTATGTTGTCCTAAGGGGTCACACATGCATTAACACATGTGTGACCCCTTAGTAGGTCACATATGACCCCTTATAACATCCTACTGTACATATGACATTCCCCTTAGGATCATATAGTGTCCTAAGGGGTCATATGTGGTTAGAACCACATATGACCCCTTATAGATTTCTAGTGTGAATGACATACCCCTTAGTCCATCACATAGTGTCTTAAGGGGTCGTATGTTGTCCTAAGGGGTCACACATGCATTAACACATGTGTGACCCCTTAGTAGGTCACATATGACCCCTTATAACATCCTACTATACATATGACATTCCCCTTAGGATCATATAGTGTCCTAAGGGGTTATATGTGGTTAGAACCACATATGACCCCTTATAAAATCCTAGTGTGAACGACATACCCCTTAGTCCATCACATAGTGTCTTAAGGGGTCGTATGTTGTCCTAAGGGGTCATGCATGCATTAACACATGTGTGACCCCTTAGTAGGTCACATATGACCCCTTATAACATCCTACTATACATATGACATTCCCCTTAGGATCACATAGTGTCATAAGGGGTCATATGTGGTTAGAACCACATATGACCCCTTATAAAATCCTAGTGTGAACGACATACCCCTTAGTCCATCACATAGTATCTTAAGGGGTCGTATGTTGTCCTAAGGGGTCACGCATGCATTAACACATGCGTGACCCCTTAGTAGGTCACATATGACCCCTTATAACATCCTACTGTACATATGACATTCCCCTTAGTATAATATAGTGTCCTAACATATGACGTGTTAGATCTCTCTATTCTTGAATTTTTTATGTATGTCAAAGATTTAAATATGTACACATGTTAGATCTCTCTATCTCTCTGAAATATATGTTATCTCTAGATTTGAAATATATGTTCTCTCTCTCTCTCACTGAAATATTTGAAATTTTTACATGTATTTTTTGAAAATGAAAATGATCTCTTTCTCTCTCTCTCTCATGAAAATGATCTCTCTCTCTCTCTCTCTACTTACGTATTTATTTTAACTTTATTACATGTACCTAGATAGATGGCATCCCAGGATATGCCTTCGCAGGCTCCTGATCAGGATCCACCTGCGCAGGCTCCACGTCAGGAGCCACCACAGCAGGATCCTCCACAGCAGGATCCCCCCTTGCCTGACATTGCTACTATTTTTCATTACAGTGATCGGGAGTTGCATAGGTTGAGGGCCATACTAGATGACCCTCGTACTAATGGCATGTACAAGAGTACGTGCACGTCCATTTTTGACAGTTTGCGGACATTGAGGGACCGCTTAGTATCTCATACCTCATTCTCACCTGAGGTTATAGAGGATATATATAGATAGTTGAGGAGTGAGGTGAGGGGTCCTCATTCTTTTGTTGATGTGGTGGGGGTGGTCTCGAAGGAGACCATCAAGGAGAGATGCTTCCCACAATATTAGGAGAAGAGTAAGGTGAGGGGATATCAGGTTACCAGATGTATCGACCCACAGGTTGCATCACTGATTTACCCACGATTCTTAGCAGCCCATGGTCGTTATCCTAATAACAAACAAATTCCATTATACTTTGCACAACAGGTATTTGCTGAGGTTCATTGTCAGATGAAACCAAACTACCTTGATATTCTAGGATATTATGGACAGGGGAGGGGCATGATTGTTGATAGAGATGCATATCGTAGGCATGATAGAGCTCCGCCTAGACACAGGGACCTTGTTGGCCAGAGATTTCCTACAGTAGTCCCAGCCATGGCACCCATAGCGGATCACGTTGTGATTGCTTCTCAGAGAGAAGCAATTCATAGGATTGGATAGATTGCATCAGCAGCAGCCACCATATCTTCTGACAGGGTGGGCAGATATATGATGAGTCGACCACGTTTGCGATCATCCATAGATCATGCATCTTCTAGTCATGGGGGGGCTTTAGATTCAGATGATCGGTATATTTCTGCTGGCATCCCCTCCCCAGATGAGGTAGCAGCTATAGTCGGAGGTAGTAGACATGTACAGGTGTTGCAGTATTTAGCCGAGGACCTACTACATGCTTATAGTTTTATTTCATCTCGACTTGGGATACCATTGGGTGATGTTAGAGAGGAGATTCTCAGAGATGGTCAGGCTACAGCGGCATCGACGCATACCCTGAGGCAGTCACATCATTCTCATCACCCTACGCATGCTCCAAGCACTGACCCACCTACAGATCACTCTGTTACTGCAGAGGAGGAGCTACGAGCTGATCAGCTCCATATCACAGATGAGGGCCGGTTGGATTCATTTGAGGAGGAGATACGAGCTGATCAGGTACATATCACAGATGAGGGTTTGGACTCATTTGAGGATCAACTGAGAGATTTGAGCCATACTAGATTTATGGACATGCTACTACAGTCAAACACTTCATCCACGATGCCCACTCATCTAGTTAGCCCCTTGCACTCCTCAGTGATACGTACAACTAGAGAGAGATATGCAGGCACAAGTGATGTTGTTGATATGATCATGAGATAGGATCAGACTATACAGCCTACTCCAGGTGATACACAGGTATGTACATGTACATGTGCGTTTAAAATTTTAGAAATGTATACATACATTGCAAATTTGTACCTGATAAATCTATATATATAGATCTCATGTTTAATAAATAATCTAGAGTTCTAAGTTTTAATTTGTAGATCATTTAAATTGATTGTGGACTAATCCTTAAATTGACAGTTAGCTCATGTCACTCCTTCCTTGAGCTCTGAGCATGTGCGTAGGAGAGATTCTTTAGATGCTGTTAGTGTACAAGTTAGTTATGGTTTTTGGTATATATATTTGATGTACATGCACGTCTAGAGAGATAGATATATTATATTTAATATTTAAATAAATTCTACTTTTGCAGGACTCCCCCTCAGATGGTCGCTTAGTTCGTAGCCGACATGATCCCTGTTGATTTGCTCCAGACTTTATAGCTCATTTACATTTATCTTTTTATATACTTTCATATTATATATATTCATGCACGTACATGGAGTTTAGACTCTAGATTATACTTTATACAGGTGGTTTGTGTTTGACTCTAGATTATACTTTATACTTTATACATGGAGTTTAGACTCTAGATTATACTTTATACCTGGTTTGTGTTTGACTCTAGATTATACTTTATACTTTATACATGGAGTTTAGACTCTAGATTATACTTTATAAGTTTTATACATGTTTGATTATATTAGATTTATACATGTTTGATTATATTCTAGATTTATGTACATTATGTTTGATTAAATTAGATTTAAATACATGTTTGATTAGATTGTATATTTCATGCATGTACAACGACTTGTTTAGACTCTAGATTATACTTTATACCTGGTTTGTGTTTGATCAGATTATACATGTTTGATTATATTAGATTATATTAGATTATACATGAAATGAACAAACTAAACTTAATAGGTCATGTATTGAATAGTTCACATCCAATACATTGTAGGTATGTGAGCTTCTAGGTATGTATATTGTAGTTAAATAGTTCACAGATCATGTACATGTCCTAATTCCATATTAAATATCAATTTTACAAATGTACATATTACATTTTAATTTAAATATGCATTTTTTAATTAAATACAAATACAATTACATACAATTAAACATGTATGTACATTTAAATACATCCTAATTTGATATAATGTATAAATAAACTTAAAAAATATTTATCCTTTAGTTTCAAATGTTCAAGTTACTTGAGATCTAGAATTTATCTTGATTGTATTAATTAGATTTATACATGTTTGATTAGATTAGATTTAAATACATGAAATGATTTTCAAATGTAAAAGAGTATGCATGATTATACATGTTTCAAGATTTTCAAACAAAAGAGTATATGTATGAAATGAACAAACTAAACTTAATAGGTCATGTATTGAATAGTTCACATCCAGTACATGTATATTACATAGGTATGTATATTGTAGGTATGTGAGCTTCTAGGTATGTATATTGTAGTTAAATAGTTCACAACATGTGCATGTCCTAATTCCATATTAAATATCAATTTTACAAATGTACATATTACATTTTAATTTAAATATGCATTTTTTAATTAAATACAAATACAATTACATACAATTAAACATGTACATTTAAATACATCCTAATTTGATACAATGTATAAATAAACTTAAAAAATATTATCCTTTAGTTTCAAATGTTCAAGTTACTTGAGATCTAGAATTTATCTTGATTGTATTAATTAGATTTATACATGTTTGATTATCTATTAGATTTAAATAGATGAAATGATTTTCAAATGTAAAAGAGTATGTATGATTATACATGTTTCAAGATTTTCAAACAAAAGAGTATGTATGAAATGAACAAACTAAACTTAATAGGTCATGTATTGAATAGTTCACATCCAGTACATGTATATTACATAGGTATGTATATTGTAGGTATGTGAGCTTCTAGGTATGTATATTGTAGTTAAATAGTTCACAACATGTGCATGTCCTAATTCCATATTAAATATCAATTTTACAAATGTACATATTACATTCTAATTTAAATATGCATTTTTTAAATAAATACAAATACAATTACATACAATTAAACATGCACATTTAAATACATCCTAATTTGATATAATGTATAAATAAACTTAAAAAATATTTATCCAAGGTTAGTTTCAAATGTTCAAGTTACTTGAGATCTAGAATTTATCTTGATTGTATTAATTAGATTTATACATGTTTGATTATCTATTAGATTTAAATACATGAAATGATTTTCAAATGTAAAAGAGTATGTATGATTATACATGTTTCAAGATTTTCAAACAAAAGAGTATGTATGAAATGAACAAACTAAACGTAATAGGTCATGTATTGAATAGTTCACATCCAGTACATGTATATTACATAGGTATGTATATTGTAGGAATGTGAGCTTCTAGGTATGTATATTGTAGTTAAATAGTTCACAACATGTGAATGTCCTAATTCCATATTAAATATCAATTTTACAAATGTACATATTACATTCTAATTTAAATATGCATTTTTTAATTAAATACAAATACAATTACATACAATTAAACATGCACATTTAAATACATCCTAATTTGATATAATGTATAAATAAACTTAAAAAAAATTTATCCTTTAGTTTCAAAACAAGTTACTTGAGATCTAGAATTTATCTTGAACTTACATTAAAATTCAATTCATGTGGATTACTAAATGTATATATAGTTCATACCACATCAAGTGGTTCACAACGCTCTTCAATAACACTTAATATTTTGTCATGATCTTCACTATCTAGTCTCCACTTTTGAGACCGCCCTCGACGTGGAACTGTTTGAAGAATTAGGCCAACAACAATGACCAAGTGACTATACTGATATACCTTGTTGTCAATTTGGTATTCAGTGAAATGAATCCCATGTTGAACAATTTTAACTTGTTTGAAATATGTCCCTTGCACTACAACTGATCCTGCATGTACATGTATATAAGAAACGTGAGAAATTAAAAAATTTCACATAAGCGATTTGTACATGTACATGTACATATTCAAATCAGAACTCAAACCTGTGGGAAATGACATTCCATCACTCATCTCAGATTTTGATAACTTCTTTCTCTCTTCTATGCAACGCAATAAATAATAACTAACACCTATATTTCCATCTTCTACTATGACTGCAAAAATATCTCTTGCAATTTGACACAAGTTAAATAAATTCTAAGTTATATGTCATTTTTAAGGAAATGTTTACATGTGTACGTCATGTATGTACCTTTTTTAATCAATCCTGAAATATGATCGTAATCAACAGAAATCAAAGGAATGTCTTCAAAGTTTTCATCCTCATTTGAATCCTCGTATGTGTCAGAAACATCTAGTGGCACCATTTTCCATTCACTAACATATCCAAGCTCTTGGTTCTTGCAATCAACATAGTTTTCAAAAATGCATTCAGAACAAAAACATGAATAATCCCTAGTGTATAATGTCCATGGGTGATTATCTGTACTCATGACACAATGCAAAGATCTTGTCCTCTCCACACTCTTGCATCCATGCATTGATTTTCTATCCACATCTGCAAAATGTACATTTGTACAAGAATGTACATGTAGATCAAGTTGTTAAATTAAAAAAAATTAAATAAAATACTAAAAGAGAACACGTACCAGTTATCTCCCAAAACACTCTATATGGAATGGGCTTATATGTTCTCGATGATGATTCCCCAGAATAATTCGGTTGCTCAAAGTGTTTCTTACACCATTCAACAACATCATGTGCATTTTCTATACGTTCTCCTATGTACTTTATTTGATGCTTTCTTAGAGCACGTTTGATACAAGCTCCTGCACCATCATGTTCACCCTTTCCATGACCACTCTAAAAAAAACTCCAAACATGTGGTATTTTGTCATTTCGATGATATCTACATAGTGCATAAAATGGCCTCGAAGATTTAAATTGTGTCGCACATCCATCAGACCAAACAAAATGTTTAACTATTGTTATGCCTCTATCTTTCAAATATTCAAAAAACTTCTTAAAGCAATGTTGTACAAAAAGTGTGTCATGCTCCTTATCATCACTGATATAGAAGTAGTACTCTTTCTTAATGACATGATTTTCAAATGTACTATCAACACCATCCAAATTCAACTGTGCATGTCGATAACACACATGCACGAAAATAGTGATTTGCTTTGAAAAGTAATACTCTAATTGAATCTCTTTTTGATGTGCAAAAGAGTAATTCTCTGCGAAGTCAACTACAGATAGAATAGTTCCAAGTGGGAAAGTGTCTCTTAATCTTTTAAATTGTTCTGCTTGCCACTTGGCAAAAAAACCATGGCATATGTATGGTTTTATCAACTTATGAAAATTTTCCATAAATGTTCCAATAGGTATTTCCTCTTCTACATAATCTAGTCTTGTAGATTCCTTTCCAAATTTTGTTTCAAATTTTTGGTACTTGTAACTCTTGCAATTTACCATCTTCCTCATGTCAGTATCTTCATCTCTCAAAGGCAATTTAGCCAAGTCCCCACATGTTCCACAAATTCCTCTTATGCAATTTATTTGACCGGTTGCATTATCATCTGATTTATCACATAAGATGGATGCTATGAATTGACTTGTTCATTTAGGAGGAGCATTTTCATAACCATCATTATCTTCTCTAATCTTTTGAAACACCTGATAGTACAAGTCAAATTTGATGTGATAATGACAACAAGAAGTTTCGAAAACTTTGTTTAACTTCACATAATATGGCCTTAACCATTCAAACATGGTTTGTCCAATCTTTATATGAGGGTTTGTTTTAGTAAACACTACATACAATTCATGTTTTGTTGTGTCTATCCAATGTTTTACATGGAGATCATAATGATCAGGACCAATCCTTTGCTTGATAACATCTCTACTATTTGATGAAGGGCAAGTATTATCATTCCAAAAACTTGTAAACTTGTCACAAAGTTCCTAACAACATCTTCAATTCTATCAGAACGAGGAGCTCTACACATAATTGCCCAATTCCCTTCTGAGGTAGTATCATCCAAAATCTTTCTCCTTTTAACATATTTAGATATTGTCCTTCTACTAAAACCAAACTCAGATGACAGTGAAGAGATTTGTCTTTTTTGAGGCAATCTTTCATTTACTAAAGATGTCAACATCACTCTTCTTGAAATGGTCTTATCTAGTTTTCGATATTTTTTACCAATGTTCACCAAACCTTTCTTAACATTATCAACAATAGATTTTTGTAGCTGAGAAGATTTCCTCTTTTGACTTGTTGTATCTATACCCAACAATTTCATTAGATCTATTAAGTCTTTATGAGTAAGTACAATTGATAATAATTGAGCTTTTTCTAGTGTAGTATCAAGATTGTTGAAATGAGACATTATTTCTTTTCCACTTTTATTCATTGACCTCCTTTTAGTATGTCTAGGTTCTTCACTGAGACGTTTCAACTCATCCACATCCATTTCAAGTAAATGATCTAAATTTTTATAAGAAATATTTCTCTTCACCTGTTTAGCTAGATCCACAATATGCTCATCCATATCAGTGGTAGGAGGTAAGGAGCCTGACCCCTCTCCTTCAAAGGTCTCCATTGGTTCAACTTGGACAATCTCCTCCCTATGTTCATCAACTATATTGTGTTCTTCAACAGGTTCGTTTGCCCGTTCTGCACATAATTTAAGAGTTTGTGTAAGGTTCTTGAATTAATCAGAGATTATTCAATTAGGATTAAGAATAGGGATGAATTTGGCTTAAAGCTTTACATGTTAAAATTAGCCCATTCAATTTGGTTTATTAAATTTAATTACTTTCAGGACCTTATTGTTATAACTCTAATTAAATTACCTATTTAGGTTTAAAGTTCAATTTGTTCTCAGGTTAGGATTAAAGTTCAATCTCTAATTTTGAGCACTAATTTAACACATAAAATAAAATTTTGATAAATTAGAAATTCCAATTTTGAAAATTAAAAGTACAAATATTTTGATGCATGCATACGATAACTTAGGTGACCTCATATTAATTTGTTATGGACCATAATGTAAGTGGACTATAATTTGTCACATGTGTGTATATTTAAGACCTATTATTGCATAATAGACCTCCTAATCTGAAATGTTTTTGCATGTACATGAAGTTGAATATAAATAGTTCACCTAAATTATTCAACATGTTTAATAGGTTATAAAGTTATGTCACATTTAAGACCTATAATCAATGTAATAGTCCTAATAGGCCTTATTATTAAAATCAATATGACCACATTTGAAAAAACATTTCACAATTAATATACTTAACTACCCTTAAGACAGATATATTATGTGATATTAAAGGACCTATCACATGAAATTACTTGTACATGTAGATTAAATATTCAATATATATAATTTAGAACCTAGAAATTATGACATAATAGGTCTTATGAATTTTATGACTTAATAGGTCTTATCTATTATAAATGAACTTAATTATATAGGAGAAAAATACAATTACACAACAAGCAAGTTGATGGAATTTGAAATTTGCAAATACACATGTATTATCTCAAATTAATTATGCTTTCCAATTAAAACAAAATTATTTTTAATCCTATTAAAAATATTAGATAAAAAATATTGAATTCTAATTAATTGATACGTAATACATATTAAATTAAAAATACATACTTGCATCATGATATCTTTGTCTTCTTTGTTCTCGATATCTTTCTTCCGTTTCGGGAGAATAATTCCTGGAAGACTTATTTTGCCTTCTCTTCTTGTTTCCCATGCTTTTACAAAAAACCTTCAAATTATTGCCTTCAAAATAATTTTCAAATGTCTTCTTTCATCCAAAAATGTGAATTATTTTAATCATTTGGGTGATAAAAAACGAAAAAAAATTATGGATATTTATACGATTCCACAAATGAAAAAAAAACACAAAAAATGCGTCGGCCAGAGTTCGAACGAAAGCCGACAGTTAAAAATTGTTGGGTTCGCTCGAACATGACAGTTACAAAAATGTGCGTGCCAAAATCGAGCTCATTGGTTCGAGTGAATGGGGGTTCGCTCGAACCATTTTGGGTTCGAGCGAACCCAATTCGCTCGAACTCGTGTTCGTTCGAAACCGCAAACTAAGGGTTTCTCCCAGAAAATTTCAGAGTTCTGAAGAATTAATGACTTCGGAGCTCTGGATCAATACACGAATGAAATAATCTTGATAACCCAAAAATATTAGATGGTAGTACTCGAAGCAAGCTTTCTAACGAGTATAATTTTGTTATATTTTGAATTTATTATGTGCTTGTTTTTTTAATTTTATGGAAAATTGGTTTTTCATCGAATATGAACTTCTCTGTTCAACGCATTGGGAAAAATAAGAAACTAATTCAAAAAAATTCTGAAAAATATCTATGCCCCTGGTATTGATGTCTTCTTTCTAACAAAAAAAATAAAATTGAATTTCGATTTATATTGGACAAGTTATGTGTTCAAACGTAAACCTATGTTTGAATTATGACTAGTCGGATTTCAAAACTTTATAAAATAAAAAATATTGAACATATCACTATAAAACCAAATGCAAGCCCTGGATATTGATGTTACAAACCAAAATTCAAAAGAATTGAGTTTTTATCATTTATAGAAAAAAAGTTATGCATTTCGGGAGGCACATCACTCTTAAAAAATGTAGTTTGTTGTAAAAAACTACTTTTCGAGGGAGATGGAAAATTTAAAAAAAAATCCTTCAGAAAAATTTGAAAAAAATGTATATAGAATCTACAAACAAAATGCTAGAAATCACTAATTTACATCATCTTCAAATTTTTAATATTTTAAAAGTTATAGTTCTCAGAAGTTGAAGATTATTTTAAAAATGTACATCTCAGTGTCAAAAGTGGCAAAAAAGTGGGAACCATTATTGTTAGTTCACCCCTAGTAGTGATGTTGACCTTGATACTAGATAATGTCATGTATATTTTTAGTGAGGAAATAAAAAATAAGTCCATGGATGAGACTTCTTTAGATGCCCTAATAGTTAGAGGTGGATTGCAAGAGAAGAAAATCATAATAAGAATAGGGACAAGAAGTCCAAGAGTAAGGACATGTCAAAATGTCAAGGTAAATCTAAAGTGCAAAATTAGAATTATAAAAAGATCACACTAAGAAGGATTGGAAGTCCAAGAAGAAGAATGTCCCTTTTGATAAGTTCTCTAACTATGATGACTATGGTAGTACAATTCTTTTATTTTTTCTAATGTCATTGGTAATGAATCTTGGTCAACTATATTAGGTTTTTCTTGTCATGTGACACCAGAGTGGTACTTTGAATACACAAAGTATAATGAAGGTCATATTATTATTGATTATAATAGCTCTTTGAAGATAGTAAATCAAGGAAAAATAATATTAGCCTTTATGGGTGGAAGAGTAGGGATACTCTGAAATTTTCTACATATTCTAAGTTTGGCTAGGAACCTGATGCAAATGGATGCCTTTGGGATACATGTTACCTTTCATGATAAATTTTTTAGGTTTGAAAGAGGCAAATTGATGCTTGTAAAAGGAGTGTGTAATAATACTTTATTTATATTGTGTGCATCATGTAGCTTGATTTAATTTAGGGTTGTTGTGGAATCTCAAAATGAAATATTTGACATAAAAAGGTTAAAAAACCTTGGTAGGTAATTATTAATTATTTTGTTGATATTGACTTTTATGAACATTGTGTATTGGAAAAACATAATATAGTGAGGTTTATCATTGGAACCACTAGAGTAAGGGAGATATTGGACTTGATACATAGTGATGTATTTATCCTTATGGATATCCAATTCATTAGCAAATGTTTCTACTATGTATTATTCACTAATTATTATTCTAGGGACTCTTGGGTGTGTATTTTATTAGGGAAAAGTTTGAGATATTTCTCAAAGTTAAGGATTTTAGGGATAGATAGTTAATAATTACACAAGTAAGAAACAAAGTGCTTAGGATAGATAATGGTCATGATTTTTTCTCAAAGGAGTTTGAGACTTTAGATATAAATATAGGAGTACTCCTTATACATTATAATAGAATGATGCATCTTAGAGGTTGAATATAAATTCTTTCCACATCAATCCAAAAGCATATCAAGTAGGATGATCTAGGATAAGAGTTTTGGGTCAAAGAAGTAACTAATACATGCTATTTGAAAAATAGGTCTTTTACTTTTGTGTTGGAAAATAAGACACCACATGAAATATGAATTGGTATAAAACTAATTGTAACAAATTCAAAGATATTTGGATATGAGATATTTATTTAGGTTCCACAGGAGAGATGATCTAAGTTGGATGGTAAGGTAAAAAGGTGTATTTTCATTAGGTACAACAAAAATGTTAAAGGCTACAAACTTTGGAATCAAGAAACATTGAAGGTTATCTATTCAAGGGATGTTATATATAGCTCAAACATAGAGTCTTTTCTAAAAACTAATATTCAAAGGATATTGAGAGGGTAAATATTCATTTTGAATCAAATTTCAAGTAGTCGAATTAATTTGAAGTTGAACAAATAAGTGAGCATGATGCGTAAGAAGATGAGGAAAACACATTTGGTACACAATTTGAAGAAGAATGGTGTATTGATGGGACACAAAAGTCTTCACCAATAATTTTAAGAAGGTGTACAAGGCAACAAAGATCACTTGACAAGAATATATAAACATATTTGGTTGCGTTTTTTTTTTCTCTAAGATGTACAAATAGTGAACTGAGTTATGTGGAAGAGGCTCTTACTTATAAGAGAAAGTGTCTTGGAAAAATTCCATGGAAGATGATATGTTATCATTCAAGTAATGAAAGACTTGGGACTTGGAATATTTTCTTAAAGATAGGAGACCCATTGGTTGTAAGCGGGTGTTCAAGAATAAACTTAGAGTAGATAGAACACTTGATTGGTGGTAAAGGTATATTCCTAAGTAGATGGAATTGACATTAGAAATATCGTTTCTCCAGTACCTAATTTGAAATTTATTAGGATATTATCCATAGCTGCAACATATGATTCATAGATACAGAAAATGGATGTCAAGACAAGATTATTGCATGGGGAGTTCAAGGAAGAAATATTCATGGAGGAGCATGAATGTTTTGATGTGAAAATAAATAAAAAAATTCTTTGTAAAATACGTAGGTCATTGTATGGACTAATGTAGTTCCCATGTATTGGGAACCAAATATTTGACTCATATGTGCTAGAATTAGACTTTGGTACAAGTGTTATTGATCATCATTTGTATTATAGATAATAAATGATTATATTCTAACTATTGTTGTATATGTTGGTGATATGTTAGTCACTGGAGAGAATAATATATTCATTTAGGAACTTAAAGCTTAATTATCTGGTAAGTTTGACATGATTGAATTAGGAGCCACTAGATACATACTTGGTATAGAGTTATAGAGAGATAGGAACAACAACAATTTTGTGGCTAAAATAGAGAAAATATCTTGAAGTTATTTTGAAAAGGCTTGGAATGCAATATAGAAAATTAATAAGTACAACCCTATTAGTTGGCACAAAATTGAGTTTAGCACAATTTATCAAATATATAGAGGATTTAGAGGAAATGAGGAATGTTTATGCATTTGGTAGTTTGCACAAGATCATATATTTCCTAAATTGTGGTAGTTCTCAGTAAGTTCATAGAAAAGTCAGGTAAAAACCATTAGAAATAAGTAACAAGAGTGTTAAGATAATTGAAAGGAAATCTATCTGAATATTTACCTTGTCATGTTACTCATTATGCAGGTAAAGTGTTGAGCATATAGGAACTTCTAGATTCCAATTTGGCTAAGGATTTATATAGCTAGAGGTTGACATATAGTTATGCTTTTATTTTTTGGGGTAGAGCACTTAGTTCAATGAGCGAGAAATAATAGATAATTTGTGCTATCCGAGTTGTGCTATCCAAGTTGAATCATAATATATGACCATGACACACAATTTCAAGGAAGTAGTGTGTTTAAAATGGTTTAAGTGATAACATTGGTTTAAGAGTCATATAAGAGAAAAATATGATTCATAGAGTGTAATTTTTCTAACAAGAAATCTTGTTTACCATGATATAACCAAGCATACTGATGTACGCTATCATTTTATGAGGGGGATGTAAGATTTAGATGGAGAAACTTGATACTTATCTCTAAGAACTATTAATTCTTTGATAATTTTTAAGTTCATGTGGTGTAAGGATGAGATGGGCTTTCCTCAATCATAAAAATGAGGTTAAATTCTAAGGTTGTATATTTAAATCTTTAAGTGATAAGTATTAATTGGACTTGGGAAATATTCACCTATAAAGAGTTATTATAGCAAGAGTTCATTTATAGAATACACTATGGTGAAATGCAATTATTTTCTTACGCTGTGGTATAATATTCATATTTGTTTACATATGGTGATACTGTGACAATAATTGTAATTGATAATATCTCACAATCACATACAAAAAATAGTCGCTAAAAATATGAATGACAAAATATGGGAGCTTATGATAGATTTAGAGTTCACGTAGCACAATCTAAGTGTAGGATAATATTATGAAAGATGAAAAAAGCTACCACAAGTAGTTAGAAGATGTAATGTTTGTGTACTACCATAAGCTTGGAGTTGGTAGTGGTTGTATAAGAAAAACTTAAACTCATAAAAAATGTAAAGTGTGTAACTATTGATTCATATTATACAATAATTGCTATGTATGTGGAGACATCATGTTTGGTAATCTATGAGGTATACTAATGTCATAATATGATTGAATATAATTATGTGACTCTTGATACTCCAAGTGCTAGTAAGACAACTAGATAACTTTGGCATCCTAGGTGTGCATCTATATTTATCATCTTGTGTGGAGGTTCCAAGTTTGGATTTTGTTGTATATATTATAAAAGGTTAACATTGGGAAAAAATATTAGCGTAAGATTTTAGAGAGTGTAATGCACGCCAAAATGCCCTAGAGAAATAAACATACCTAACATACAATAGAAAATATATATTTTTTTCAAATCATCCACCAAGACAATAAATAAACTATCATTACTCAAGATCATAGATTAACTCCTACATAAATGATTAAAACAGCTACTATTTCAACATATTATACCACAAATACTCATATGCATTAATCATAACATAACATGAATGCATAAACATCTTAAACATAATCATAATGATAGCAACATAGTATGCAAGCGAAAATAACATCATAAAAATTATCATCTCAATACTTACATCTAATATTTCATTCATTCATTCATTCCCTAGGGTACTCCAACGTCATTAATTACTATCATTAACACCTAACACATCAATATCATAAAATAACATCTATTACAACAATTACATTACTATCTTTCTTATCATGAAGATCATGAACTATCAAACACTTATCCTATCATATTCCCATTCACTCTCTAAGTTTATTCCATTGGCAAGAGACACTGCATTGTTGTTCAAATGTTGTCATTGATGAAAAATTAAATATCCAATCTGCATTTCATATTCATTCATATCAGAAGATTGATTAAGGTCCGATGAGAAGAACGGGACATCTGATAGAGTCTACAGTGTTTTGGTTGGTGATTCAAATGTATTGAGTATTTGGTGTTGTGGATCTCAGAGATGCATTGTGGACATGTAATATGTCTTATTCCAGGTTTATGGCCTCCGATGTTGAGTCTTGTGTAAACTGGAAGATCCGGTAGATAGGTTTTTTAATAGAACAATGTTCATCAACAATAGCATGTGAATATTCCTTGTGTGAATCGTACAGAGTGATTTTGCCAGTTGTTTGAGTGTTCAAGGATGGTGAGCCAACATATGGGAAGCATGTGGACAATTTGTTTTGGTCCGCTCGGTTGTTTTTGGATCAGATTGAGTCGACTTGGGTAACACGTTTCATTTGCGTGTTATGCATTTTTGGGCCAACATGAAATAGATTTAATTTAATGTTGTGGATATATATAGGAGATTAGTTTGATAATTTTTGGTATCCATGATTATGTGTGATATGTGTATGAGCGATTGTGTGCAGTTTCACATGCACAATGGAAGGATTTGTGCTCCAGATTATAATAGAATATCAGAACATAACAGAGTTGCAGAACAAAGTATGTGTGCTTAACTGGAACTGTTTTAGGCATTTGTAGATGTTTTTTACCAGTTCAGACATTCCAAAATTATTATCTATAATCTTTTCTAAGATAGCGAGCCTTTCGAGGTTGTAGCCCTTGTAATTGAGCAGTGAGCTCTAGGTAGTGTGCCTGAATGCATGTGCACTCCCCTAATGTAATATTATTATACTTATAACAAGGTATATTAATATTGTGGGTTTGAATCCCACCGTGGTTTTTCCCTTAATCGGATTTTCATGTTAAAAATATAGGTGTTATGGTGTTGTTGGTCTTTGCTTTGTGTTTCTGCAGTTTACTTTTCTTCATTTGAATTAAGTGGTTGAAAGAACAGGTTAACAAAGTTAAAAATTGCAGAACACTGATTCACCCCCCCTCTCAGTGTTCCTTGATTCCAATACTTTAAAATCACCAAATCCAATGTTCCTAATTTCCTTATCTTCCTTTATTCACCTATCACATCATTAATCTATATATGTATCCTTCTCCTACAAATATAACTAGATTATTTCCTTAACACTAACTATTACACTTTTCATCAAGTTACTATTGATAAATATATGCAAGATTATAACAACTACAATCTTTTTTCCAATTAGGATCTCATGCTACTAGACCAATTCAAGAAAAAATTAATGAAACAAGAATGCATATAATCTAATCATTCAATTACCTAATCCAACATAAGATCTCATTCTTAAAATAATGAATATTCCATTACAATCATGAACCATACAATAAATATAACATCTTATTCCATTACAAGATCATAGCCTCGACTACCACATCATCATGTCCTATTACATAAGAATGCATGGTACAATTACATAGTATCTTTTACATTTACAATGCCATCATAATACAATATAATATCTCACTACATAGAAATCAGCTCCACAACTACCCGCATAATAAAAATCATAGAATCCATATCCATGCACACTACCATCCAATGAAGAATATCCCAATGGAAGAAGGTATCAAACCACCCAACCATGTGGAACCAAAGAGGAACTGCCCTCGTGGTAGGAGATGACACAAGGCTCCAACTAACACTCAAGACCTAGGTTGACATCTAACCACCACAGGACTCAACAAGACATCCACAAAGATAACAACCAAGAAAAATGAATTAAATCACATCACAAGGATAATCATAATTCAATAAACTCCCAGAGGCATAGCAACAATAAAGGCATAAGGATCATGGACACGTGTAGGGAAGAGTGTCATCACATGCTATCCTCACAAATAAAGGATATAAATATAACATCAGGATCTCCACCCAGTCCCTTGATAGACATGTGGAGCCATCTCAACCTATGAGAAATCAAGTGAGTTTGACATATAATCTTCACGGTCTTCCCAAACTTATCCTAAAAAATCCTTCCTAAAACTAAGCGTTGGGGCCCAAAACCATTCATTATCTTGATTAGGTGAATCCTAATTACCCAAAACCACTAATCATTTTATTATGATTATCACTTATAATTAGAAAGGAAAAATCTTCATGTGGCTCCATGAGAGGTCTAGACCCTAAGCATCCATTACAAGGAATCATCTTAGAAGCCTATTTCTCGTGACCCCAGTCCTACACATGCAAGAGCCCACTCTCCCTATCCATGGATGAAGAATTTAAGGGTAAACATAAATCACAACAACATCATAATAACATCATGAAGTATCAACATGAAATAAATCCACAAATAACATCAAATCCTCAACAACGAAGCACATATATCACATTGGAGCTAAATCAACATATATGCACAAGTCTCAATGGTTTATAAGCACAAACCATCTTACCACAACCAAAATCAACTATGAAATTATCATTAAAAAATCAAAAGACCACTCTGATAACTCAAGAAAATCACAAAGAGCCTCTAACAAAGCACAAAATCTGAAAAAGTGACTTCACAAGACCTAACTGAAAAAATCTGGCAACTTAGGGCAGAACAACGCATCAAAAGCCCAATTTATCGCATCTAGGAGATAGTTTAGCTCTCCCATGAAATGTTTTGGCTTTTTGGGGCCATAATTTAGCATTTTGGTGCCAAACATTAGCGTTTTGGGTTTAGAGAGTAAAAACGAATAAAAACAGAGGAAATAGATGACAAAAATGCCTAGTTTTGAACATAGGCTCTCAAAATGAATAGGTGAAGCTCCCAAAAGGTGCAAGAGGATAAAATAGAGCCAAGGCAACACAAAAAACAATAAATCAAGTCAAACATAAAGGATTTGGCATCATATCCCTGCACCATATACACAAAACATACTTAGAAGGCTCCAAATTCACACAACAACACAGGGAGATATAAAAGAGCACAATGGGGAGTAAAACAAAAATGAGAAGTAATTCTAAAGATTATCAAGACCACAGAGAAGGGAAGAACTCAAAGATTCATAAAAGATTATGCAACAAAGACATTCCCAACAACATCCATTTTCCCAAATTTCACATACAAACTTATATACATAAAATAATTTTCCCAAATCATAACTACCAACCAAAACATTGAAACCTTTTCCAAAACAATCCTTAAAAAATCACATTGAAAGAAATCTTTGAGAAGACACATAGAATATAATTTCATTCTACAAATCAAAATCTTTAGAATAATGGCTCACCTCCAATGTGGAGAAATTGAAGTGATGGCCAAGGTTGAAGAAGTGCAATAAACCATTCCAAATCTCCAACAATCCAAATCCAAGATCAATCAACCAAGAAACCAAAATCCTCAATACAAAATTTGCAGAAATACCAACCCCAAAAATGCATAAAATAATCCATTAAATAGAAAATTAAACTCAAACTATAGGAATCCAGTGACCAATCAGAAAATACAACAAAACTATATATTATACCTACCATGCGTGAATACGAGGTAGATAATATAAAACTATATTATTTACTTACCCTCATATAAAACAACCAATCAGAATAGAGGGTATTGTAAATTTTATATCATATCATATTTAATATTTTAATCACTCAATGAATAATAAAAGAGGATTAATACAATAAAAGCATAATACAATTTATGGGCAAACAAAATATAAAATCCCAATAATTTAATTACAATTAAATATTAAAGCCTCAACTATATAAATTAATTAAAATAATCCAAAAGGCCCAAATAAATAAATAATAAATAATAAATCAAAACCATTTAATAAATAACAAATTAAATAAATAAAGGCCAACACAATAAAATCCAATTAAATATAAAATCAAACCATCATAAGAAAACATTAATAAACAATACATAATTAATAAGAGCCAATAAACAATATATCAATAAAATCAAATAAATCAAACTCAATAATCATTAATCGAGCCAATACAAATAAATATTAAATAATCATCCAAATAATAATCAAGTAATCAAACTATCACATAAATCAACTATAGTAATAATACTATATTAATCAAATGTTAAATAAGTATTAATCACATACTCACAACACCTTAAGCAACCCGACATAGAGTCAAACATCGACACAAGACTACAACCACCAACTTGCACCACAACACAACTAACAAGGTGAACAACTTAAGCCTAAAGTGTAAGAGGGAAACACACGCCATCTCCAACAACTTGCCATTGGGATTAAAGACACGCTTAGACCCGTACGACCAGGTGGAGTCAATGTTTGGTACCTGCAATCCTGCATCCACCACTAAACACAATACAACACATATACATCATAAATGATCAGGCAAGTGATAGATAATTGCAACGTCATATCATGCTCGCAATGAGTGGTATGCCATTGTCTCTAATCACAAATACACTAGAAGACAGTCACAATCATCATCATAATCATGGAATAGGGTTCACATAATCAAAATGTCATCATAATGTCATAAGCAATATAATCCATACACGAATAAAGAGTACATATAGATCACTACACATAAGTCTAATCAACATGTTAGTCCAGGACATAACTTCATCCACATAAATCATAATGAATCCACTAATGTCAAAGAGACTATACAAACATGCGCAAATCTAAAATTGTTTATCACATCCTCTCACAAGGGATGTGTCGGGTAGGGGCACTACAAGAGATTGCAAAAGAGTATATATTGTAAATTAACTTTGTAATAAAGAAATGTTTAACTCTTAATTCTAAACAATGTAACCATGAATGTCTTTTAGTGGTGGGTTTTATCCTATAACAATTTTCCACATAAATCTTTGATTTATTGTGTAATATTTTGTATGTAGATTGTTCTATTTACTTATATTTATTATGTTAGAAATATTTTATTAATATTATTGTTTATTTTAATATTACACAATCTTAAGTTTCTTTATCCCATTCTATCTCTCGTCTAAAGTAGGGGTGAAAATACCTAATGTAGTGTCCACCCTTGGTTTGACTTATTTTGACTAGAGTTGACTTTTATATTATGCTTGATAGACTTATCTAGACTATATTTGATGATTTGGATGATGATTACTCATGTGCTTCAGTGACTTATTATAGACACTATTTGACATATTCTATTTTGATTATCTATATGGATGTTGGCACTGTCATGATTGATCATGTGATTTGATGATATATGTACTCGATGGATTCTATATGCTCACTATATGATGGATTATTTATAAATTAGATTTATCATGGTTTTGATGATGATTACAATTACACTAACCCTACTTCATGATTACATTTGATGAGATGTTTATGAGATGTGTTTGACTATTGTTTGATTGTCTTCATGATAGAGACGATTCCACATCACTCATTACGAGCAGGATGTGTCATCGTGATTCTCTATCACTTGCTTGTTCTATATATGTATATGTATATATGGTATTGTCATTTTGTGGTTGCAAGACTTTGTAGGTACCAGACATCGACTCCACCTGGCTTCATAGGTCTGAGCATGTCTTTAGTTCCAATGGCTTATGTGGTTCGAAGATGGCATGAGTTCCCCTCACATACTCGAGGTCTAAGTTGTTCACCATGAGTAGTCAGCGTCTTGGCATAATTCGCCATGTCAATTAGTAAGCTTGGTCTTTTTGGTATTATGAGTTCAGTTTATGTTGGTTGATTTACTTGATTATGTTAGAGTAATTATGTGGCTCTTGATGTGTGGTTTTATATTTAGTAATGTTTATTTTAATGTATTTAAATTATTAGTTTTGAATATTTAATTATTTGGCATTTATATTTATTTGATAATTAACGTTTATTGATTTTATGATTATTTAATATTTGGTAATCCTTGTCATTGATTAATATTTATTTTTATATTTGTGATTTAATCTTTAGCTTTGTGGGAGTTCTTCTTTAGCTTTATTCCATTACTTCAAGTTGTAGGTTGGAGTTCTTTACTTTTGCATTTTGATTTTAATGGCTTCTCTGTGTATGCATTGTGTCTGCAAGTGTTTTGGGCTTGGGTTGAAATATTATGTTATCCTATAGTTTTAATATTGCTGGAGATTAATGTTTGGGGAAGGAACTTTATGTTATAAGAGTTTTTCATATAGTTGCTGGAGAAATATATTTGGTTTTTCCTATGCATGCCTTTTTCTCGACTCTGTGAAATTCTTGTGAAAATCTCTGGTGATAAATCTTTGTTTGTATGGGAAGTTAAATGGATATTTTCCCCCTTTGTGAGTCTTTTAGTTTGTCAGTGTTTGGATTTGGTTTCATTGGTTTCTCTGTGAGTTTTGTAGTGGTTTTGTATGTATTTTTCTGTGAAGAAATTTTGATTGAATCTTGAGTTATAGTCTGAATTTATTTACCTTGTTTATACCTATGTATTCCTTGTTTCTGGGCGTCTCTATTCATGCATTTTTTTGAGCCCTTTGGTTAAGTGTGGATTTTATTATTTTACCTGTAAGATTTTTGAGTTTTTTGTAAGAAATATGTAAAAGTGTTGTTTCTATAAAAGCGTTGTTTTGCTTTGTGTTTGCGTTGTTTTGTTTTGTGTTTGCATTGTTTTGCACAGCATAAGCGTTTTCTCAGAAGGCGTAACCATGAATCTGAGAATGAATGCGTTGTCTTAGAAGATGTATGCACGATTCTGGAAATGTTTGCGTTGTCCTACGAGATGAAAGTGTTGTTCTATTTGACAGAAGCATTGTTCTATGGGATAAAAGTGCTAAACTGTATGTGTTTTGTGTTTTCTCAGTTTTGGTCATTTTTGAGGTATTATCTTGAGTTGATTTTTGTACCAGAGGCTTTATTTGAGGTTTGCTAATATTTTCTAGTTTTGGGTTTGATCAGTTTTGATGCATTTTGATGGTTTTAAGTATATTTGCTTCTCTATGTCATTGTGGATATTTTAGACTCTCTTCCATGAATTAAGCATAGTTTGATCTCACACTTGCTTGAAAGATCTATAAAACAACTCACTAACACAAGTTCCTAATTATTTATGTACATATTTCTAGCTAGACTATAATATTAATATACAAATATAATAAAGATTATTTATCTTGCAGGAAGTGGCAAAGGAAATTTAAAGGCCTATTATGTTGCAATGAAAATATCTTCACATAGAGATGCATGATTTATGTCATTCTCAAACTTTATGTTGGTTTGTTGCTACTTTCAATATTGTGTAACCTATAAAAATTAGTGTCAAAGGAAAGGTAGTATGTGATTTTATTCTCACACTTTTAATAATCCTTTTTGTGTTAGATCACATCTACGAGACACTTATTGACATCATCATATTCTAATAGGTACTAATGTATGATACAACCAATCTCATGTTTATTGTGATAATCAATATTTAAGACTAAAACATATGAACCTGGATCAATAATTTGGGTGTATAAGGAATGTTTTAAGCACCATGAGCTCTATTATTTGGAAAATGACATTAAAGTTTGCATTTTAAAGAAATTTAAACAAAAAATAATGGATTCAATAAATGCATGTTGCAAGATTTTACTCGAATGCAACAATGGATAGATCAAAAAGCTAAGCGAACACCTGCCATTTTTTAATTGTTTAAAAATTCAACAAAATGAATAATCCTTATATGTTGAAAGTGGTTTATATGAGGGTTTCTTGGCTTTGTTGCACCAATTTCATACTACCTTTTTTTGTAGGATCCCTTTAGTTCTTACGTGTATTTATTATGATACCTTTTCATTTGCTAGGTTTGAGGGTATTTTTTTCCCCTTTATATGACCTCAACATTTCATTCATCCATAATTATTTTTGTTGGAGTTAAAATCTCAATGGAAACCATCAATGGTGCCCCAAGTCAAACATCCTAGTAAATTTTTCCTAAAGGTCTTTCATGAGGTAGTCCCACGATACACCTCCAAATGTTGTGCTTCCTATTATGGAGTTTGACAATGCCTATAAAAGGCTTAAATTTTTTACTCTAACTAGTTATTTTGTGGGTAGAGTTTTGCCCTAAAAGATTTCTTAGAGATTGGGTTGGAAAAGTCTAGTGTCCACATGGTATCCACCTTGTTGCTATGTAATCACCAAGGGGTTTTTCCTTTTTCTCTTTCCTAAGGAAAATCATGTTGAGGTTGTCCTGAAATGGGGCCCATGAATATTTTTTTATTAACTCATGTTTAAACCTTGGAATCATTAATTTTTTGTCTCTAAATAAAAATTCCATTTGTGTTCCCATCTAGATTGAATTCTCTAGGTTACCTTTTACATGTTACAAATTTCTAACCTAGATTGCTTCTTCTTTAGGCTCTGTTGTTTGCATGAAGCCTAAGAATTTAAATTTGGCTCACCCCCCTTGTTAAGTTTGTGTTGAGCTTGATCTTTCCAAAGACCTCAAGGAGTCATTGGACATTCAAATAAATCAAACTCATTACTCTTAACATGTCTAGTATGTCAATCTCCCTAATACTTGCTATCAATTCCAAGCCTCATACCGCAAGTGTGAGAATATTCCTTTGGCATCCCAGTAGACTAAACTATCTACTTATCCTTCTTCAGGGATATCACCTCCTACAAAAGAAGAGGAAGGTTTGTGTATAGTGTTTAATAGAAAAGATAAGAAACCTAGCTCTTCCAAAGCCCTTCCTAAATCCGTAGGGCAAGTGGTTTTGACTCTAAATATTTTGAAGCCCACTAGAAAAATGTTGGCTTGGTGATGATGATTTTGTTGTAATAGGTAGATTGATGGCTTGTTTTGTGTTGTAATTGATGGCAACCATGTTTTTTCAGTCATCTATGTCAGTTAGACCCACTGGTAGATGAAGCAGTTAAACAGTGAACCGGTCTACAAGACAACAAACTGGTAAACAAGGATAGTGCTATGATCAAGTGACTGATATAGATGATCAGTGAATAGTTAAGTATTGCGGTTTGGAATGTATGTTCTTGACATTAGCAGGAGTCTATTATTGAAACCGCATCACCAAATTTGATGGAATGAGTGAGTTATGTTGTTCTGAGTAGTCAGTCAGGAAGAATAGTTAACCAGTACAAGCAGAGTTACTTAGATCGGTAAACCGATAGTCTTATCATTTTTATTTTGAGTTATAAATTATGTGGCCAACATGAGTAAAGTGTATTGAGCAAGATTGACTAGGTACATTGAACCTAGGAAATTGTTCCAAGGTTTTTGACCGACCTAACAGAGTTGTTTATAAAGAGATGTAAGTTGTGTGATGATGTATCAGACATGAGATCTATAGTGTGAATTTGATTGTGTGGTGGAAGAAGAAGTTTGAGAGTGATGTCTAGTCAGTGTTAGAAGCAGAGCTGAAGTGGATCTAATCAGGCACAGAGGTGCTAATGATAGATCAGTCACTTGTTGTTCCCTAACAGTTGCAGCAAGAAAAATCCTCTAACAAGATCACTCCTAACAGGGTGCAGTAGGATCCTCATAGGTTCGAAGGTTAAATCCTTTAACAAGGTGGCACATTAACTTGTTTTTTCAAATCCGAGTAACATGAGTAGCTCCTAATAGGGCTGGTTCTAACAGGCCTTATTGTAATAGCTCTTAATTGGGCTAAGACACTCTTAACTAGGTGTGCTCCTAATAGAGTGATTATATGACCTTAATCGACCAGATCTCTATTCTACAGATAGTGGATCTTTGTGGGTACTAATTCCCACCGTGGTTTTTCCCATTTGGGTTTCCACATGAAAAACCTTTGTATTATGAGTTGCATGTTTTATTTGGTGCTAGCTTATGTGGTTATTTTCCTTGAATGCTTGTTAAGTTTCAAGTTGGTTAAAGTGGTGATCAAATTCATACTATTTTTGCTTGCACTACTTCACCCCCCCTCTTAGTGCCTTATAATTTCATCAATAGGTATCAAAGCTTGATTCCCTTAAGGCTTAACCGCTTGGAAAGGATCCTTAAGGCTAACATGGGGGAAGGAATGAGTTACAGAGAGCTGTCTAATAGGCTTGCAGAATTTGAAGAAGCCCTTGGTGAACTTAGGGTTAGGTACAAAGCTTCATTGGCTAAGAGGAGAGAGCTAGTTGAGCAGTTGATGAAACTCACAAAAAATAGTTCATCTGAGGAAGAAAATATAAATGCATTGTCTAATGTGGTGGAAAATTTGAATGATGAAAAGTCTAATCTGAGGAGAGAGTTGGAAGCCCTTACCATCAGGATGAGTCAAGAGTTGGAAGCCAGGAGGACAACTAAAGACAAAATAAAAGAGAAGGAGCATGAGATCTTTAAGCTGAAATAAGAGGTTGGTACCCTGAATGCATATCTTCAAGAAGAAAAAGAAGAAAAAGAGGAAGTAAAGGCTGATCTAGACATGGCTATGTCTCTTAGAGAAAGTCTTATGAAGAAGAATGAAGATCTTACTAAGGAGTTGGCTGATGCTAATGAGATATTGGCTAAATACAACAAGATCATTGCTATACTTGATGAGCAGATTTAGTCACAACGACAGAAAAGAGAGACACATGGCTTGGGTTACACAACATTTTGAAAAGGTGAGTCATCTGGTTCTAAGGACATCATGCATGAAGATAAATTTGCACCTAAGAATGTGAAAACCACCGGTAAGAGATCCTACAAACCAATATGTTTTAATTGTCATAAGGTAGGTCATACTTCTAATGTTTTCAGAAGTAGATCCAATACTGTTAATGTATATAAACCTAATGCATATCAAGGATATATGCCTAGCACTTTTCATGGTTATTGTTACAATTGCAACAAGTGTGGGAATATAATTGTTGAGTGTAGGTCTGGAGTAAACATTCAGAGATCTTACATCAATTAGAGGCCTAATAGTGAATGACAAAGATATTTCAATAACTAGAGAAACCCTACTTGGTAGAGACCTTATGTGAACCGGTCTAGTCCTTATGAAATGGATTATAGACAAAATGTGACTTGTTCAATCTGTCACAACTATGGTCATGTGGCTATGAATTGCAAAAGGAGAAATGATAGAGATAATGTAGGACCCTAGAGAGCATCTGAAATGACATATTTTCATTGTCACAAACCGGGACACCTTGCAAAGTTTTGTAGAGCAAGAATGAACCAACCAGTTAATTAATTTGCTGATCAGAAAGGGAAGAAGAAAGTTGATGTGGAAGAGACTAGAGCTAAGATGAACAAGATATAGAGGAATAAAAGTGAGGAGAAACCATCAGAAGACTCTAATTCTTCACCTAGTGTGGAGAATCCATCACCGGTAAACTAAGCTAGTTATAAAGCTTAGGGGTAGCTTATTGATAGATCCATTTTCAGATCCCCTGAATGATGTGTTGTAAGTGAAATCTGCATATTTTGATGCATTGTGATGTTGTGAAGTGATTTTGAGTTGAAACTGGTATGTTGGATGTGTTTTGGAACCGATAGCAAGTTTTAGGGTTGAATGGTGTTTAGGGTTTGTTCAACAAGTATAGCATTAAATACCGTTGTAGAAAAGCAAATAAAAGGATGTCTTTCAATATCATTTGTCACCTAGAATTATCGAGAGAATTTGGAGAGTGACTGAAGTAGTGAAGAGATTTTGATTGCTGCATTGGAAAGTTGACAATTGATTGAGGAGATTTGTAGTGAAGTGAATCGGTGAAAGTGCATTTTGGTGTAAAAACCCTAACTACGAAAGAGGTGAAAGGTAATATCTATGATCTATATCTATGTTTGATATTTTGAGATGGATACACCACACATTATAGATATTACTGTAAGGCCTCGATCGAAATTCAAGAGGCATCCACATAAGTCAACCAAGACCGATCCAGCGTGCCCTACGGTGTTTTGCATGTAGAAGACATCAGATCTTATATTCATTATAAATTGGAGGATTTAGGGACATTTTCATCTTAGATCAATACCATAAATTGTGTGATAAGTAAGGATTGTTGAAGGATCAATTCTGGAGGGTTACCGGCAAAGGTTTTCACCATGCATTGAATTTTCTTGATGATTTTGAAGAAGAGCATGTTAGGTATGTCTTGAGAAGAGTTCATGACCAGTTTATGTGGCTGGATCGACCGCATAAAATCATAAAGGAATATATTCATGCCTTCACTAGATTGTGTACAATTGGTGAAGTCCCCGCTCTTAGATCAATCCCTAAGGATGATCTGACCAAACTGATAAATTCAAAATGGGATGGTCTAGCGATGACTGTGAATAACATTGATGATTAAGAGGTTAGGTTCGCATCTATGGTCATCGGTTATAGGGTTTATCACTTTAGTCAGATGAACAATATTCCTTGTGTTACGATACATACTACCTATTGTATGATTAAGGATAATGCATAATATGATCTTATTGAAGCCTTGAGAGAACAGTTAATGCTAAATCTAGAGTCAATTAAGAAGGATGAGGCATAAATTCAAATTTGGTCAGTTGATTATTGGTTTATTTTTTTATATTCAGAATTTCTTTTTTGGTGTAGGTGAAATATAGTGGTTCGATGATACACCGACATACCTGCAAATCAAGAATAGCATCTTGATGCTTGGAAATGAGTTTACAAAGACTATTTGGGGATATTTTAAACATTTTTCAGAAAAAGAGTACATGAAAGAGAGAGGATACTAGAAAGTGTTGTTAAGAAGTATGAAGATTCAAGTTGTTTCATGGTTGATACTGACACATGTTATATGGAGGCAGTTGATCCCAGGACTTCATGGGTTATGCTTATGGGATAAGAAGTGGAGGCTGATATTTTGACTATGTATGTTGATCATCTACTATCATAACCGGTATATCCTAATGCAACCAGGTTTGGAACCTTTAAGGATAAATCATTGCAAGTTCATGTTGAGTTAGCTAAATCGGTTACAACAAAGAAAGTCAGGAAAGAGGTGAAAGAATTTGTTCTTTCACAGAGATTTACTAAGAAAATGATTCATGAGGCAAGAGCAAAGTTTGAAGCAAAACATGAAGGAACTTGTAGTACTGCAATCGATAGAGGGACAAGAAGTAAATATGTGAAGGAGAAGCCCCCTCCTCCTCCTAAAATCCAGATCAGAAGGAAGGGTAAAGAGATCAAACCACCTGCAGCATCGGTACCCATCGATAAGAGGAAGAAGGAGCAAGCAAAGAGAGTTGCAGATGAAGAAGAAACATAGTCTGAAGGAGAGAAGAAAGCACTTAGAGCTAGTGGTAAGAAGTCTAAGGTTGTTGGAGCATCTACAGTCAAATCTGTAAAACAACCAGTAACTAAACCTAATCCTTTTGAAAAATTTCTAGGTAGAGTTAAGGAATTTGGTATCTTAGTTGGTGTAAATAAACTTTATGACAAATTTAGTGAAGAAAAGAAATGAAAAATTGAAGATTCAATAGTTTTTTCTATGAATAAGTATAGTAAAGCTCTGATTGAATTGCAAGGCCAGATACCAGATTCTTTGCACAGTAAATTAGATGCAAGATGGTTGGCTGCAATAAAACAAGATAAGGAGATTATTTAATTTGTTCTTGTTAGTTTGAAACCGGAAGCCTCTAAAGAGGATTTACAAAACATTCTTTTGAATTCAAAATATTTGTTTAGAACAAAAAAGAGGTTGGCTAGATTGCTTGTCAGTGAGTCCCAGTCTGCTCAAGATGAGACTGAGGAGGTTTTGGATAAATTTTTAGGACTCGTACCTGAAGAAGGAGAACTACTAGAGAGAATTATGGGAGAACTCCTTGACAATTTGAATATTAATGATATTATACTAGATGAAATTGTGTTTTATGACACACAGGTTAACACACACACACTGAGCAAGAAACAATCATAATTATTGATGAAGAGACAATGTTACCAGAAGTGAATCCAACTGGTATAGATGTAATGACTAACAGTGCACAAGTAGATGATGTACATGTAACTAAGCAATAGGAAAAGAAACCAGAGAAAGGTGAAGAAATGCAAAAAGATTCTCAGGAAAATGTACACATAGATGTTGAGAAAACTAAAGAGCCACCGGTGAAGGAGAAGGCAAAAGAGAAAAATGAAGAAAAGAAAGAAGAGCCATCAATAAAAATAGATGTGAAGCAGAAAGAAGAAGAGAAGCAAGAAGAAGAACATGAGAAAATAGTGAACCCTCGGTCATTCACTTTAAAGAAGATTGTTGATGATGATGAAGAGGATGACATTGTCAGCATTCAATGACCTATAAATATGGATATGCTAAGTCCTATTGAGTTGATGGAGATTGCATCTGCTATGCAATCTAGGGCACATAAGAAAATTATAAGAGCTCAGAGGAAAGAGGCATAAACTATTTAGGTTGATGTTGATATATTGTATAGTCTGTTACCGAAGATTGTGACAAATAATTTGACATCTCCTATTGACAAACTGGAACATTTGGTTACATCAACAGGTGAGAAAATGAAGAGTCTTGAAGAGGTTGTTGTCAAGAATGTGGAAAAGGAATATGAAAAGAGGAGAATTGAACAATTGATGAAAGAAATTGATAAAGACAAAGTAGGTCTTACTATCAACATGGACCTAATTAAAGAAGCATTGCAAACTAGCCATAAAATCCTTTCCACAATTGACAATTTTTCATTGTTTTGTGATGATCTTGAAAAGAAAAAGCAGGAATCTCAACAAGAGCTAAAAATTTTGAGTGAATTATTTAACCCTTTGAATGATTCAACAATCTATTTTGGAAGATCAGTTATTACATTACAACAGAAGCTTAAGGCATATGAGGCTAAAGAGGTGAAAAGGACAACTTCATTGTAGGAGTTACAAACTCTTTTAGTCCCTAAGATTGAAAATTGCAGAGAGGCTACGAGAAAAATAAATCAATTTTGGCTACACCAAAGATGAGCACACTTGATGCAATGGAGGAGCTTTCATCTCATATTAGGACACATATTGAGATCACATGGACACTTTTGGAGACTTGGTATAATGATTTGAAACTTTTGAAGTCTAATTTTGTAGATGTATTTCTTAAGATAACTCTATAAAAACTATTGAAATCATATATATATATATATATATATATATATATATATATATATATATATTTGGTAATGTAAATTCTGATGTATATTGTACTCATATTTTCATGTATTTGCTTACCTTTATCATTGTTGTCAAAGGGGGAGTAGGATAAGGTCAAAATTTTGTGATGATCTTGAAAAGAAAAAGTAGAAATCTCAGCAAGAGCTAAAAATTTTGAGTGAATTATTTAACCCTTTAAATGATTCAACAATCCATTCTAGAAGATCAGTTATTACATTACAGTGGAAGCTTAAGGCATATGAGGCTGAATAGGTGAAAAGGACAACTTCATTGCAGGAGTTACAAACTCTTTTAGTCCCTAAGATTAAAAATTGTAAAGAGGCTACAAGAAAACTAAATCAATTTTGGCTACACTAGAGATGAGCACACTTGATGCAATGGAGGAGCTTGCATCTCATATCAGGACACATACTGAGATCACAGGGACACTTTTGGAGACTTGGTATAATGATTTGAAACTTTTGAAGTCTAATTTTGTAGATGTATTTCTTAAGATAACTCTGTAAAAACAGTTGAACTCCTATATATATATATTTGGTAATGTAAATTCTGATGTATATTGTACTCATATTTTCATGTATTTGCTTACCTTTGTCATTGTTGTCAAAGGGGGAGTAGTATAAGGTCAAAATTTTGTAAAGGGGAGCAATATAATTTTTGTAATAGCATGTAATTGCTAAGGGGGATTTTTGCATATATGTATTTGGTTTGAGTCATGTTGAATCATAATTTTTGTATTGTGACACTTAGACAAAATTTTCTTAAGTGTTGCCATTAATGCCAAAGGGGGAGATTGTTGGCTTGATGATGATGATTTTGTTGTAATAGGTAGATTGATGACTTGTTTTTTGTTGTCATTGATGGCAACCATGTTTTTTCAGTCATCTATGTAAGTTAGACCCACCGGTAGAGGAAGCAATTACACAGTGAACCAATAAACAAGACAACAAACCAGTAAATAGGGATAGTGCTATGATCAAGCGACCAATATGGACGATCGGTGAAGAGCTAAGTGTTGTGGTTTGGAATGCATGTTCTGTTGGAAACCAAGAACACTAAGAGGGGGGGGGGGTGAATCAGTGTTCTACTGGAATGGATAATTTTAACCTTATTAACACAACAACTTATCAATCGGTAAACATAAAAGCATATAACAATAAGCAATAATATAATCACAAAGATGAACACCATAACACCATAGATTTATACATGGAAAACCTCAAAGAGGAAAAACAATAGTGGGATTGGAGACCCACAATATCTATCCAGTGATTAGATGAATAAATATTACAATAAGGGGCATGCACATGTAGGAAGGCCAACAACCTAGAGCACATTGCTCATCACAAGAGGAGTCTCACTGACTACATAAAGCATCAGACAACAATCTGCAATGAAGATTGAAATGCAAGTATAGCATCTCCCATGTCAGAGTAAAGTTTCGGTTAAGCTCAATACTAGAGACCTAAAACCTCTTCCACAAACCCAAATCGATCACTAATGATTGACCAAATATTCTGCATGAATGATTACAACATTATTTGCTCACATACTTATCCATAACTTATCCCATGATCTACAATGAGATCTTACATCATATTTATACCAACCTAGATGTAAACAATTAGGTCGACCACCTATAAGAGAATACAATAAATTCATATCATAAACCCATAATCAAATGATCAACCAAGTCGGCTTAGGCTGAAAATAATGTAAACCAATCCTTAAATCCCATTGATAACGTGTCAAGAACATCCTCCAACACATTACAAAAACTGGTCCATAACCTAGATAATATCGGGACCCAATATAGGTCCACAGACCCCAAAGAAATGATCCCAATCAACTAGGTATCAAACATGATCACCATCAGCATCCTAAATCTCCACTAGAAGGTCCACCAACACCACTTATGCATATCATCAAAGATCTTCAACAAAGCTTTGTCGGTGAAACCGTCGCCGAAACAACAAACCAAGATTACCAACATAAAAGCTAACATCCACTCACCAGATCAAAACCAACTGATTGAACATGAACATGAATAAGATAATTCCACAACCCAAACATATCAGAGCATACCAGATCATGATGATCTAACCAGAAACCAAACCTACCAGGACCAACCAGATACTAATAACCAGCCAAAGTAGCTAGCACAATCGGTGTTACTAGTGTTCCCATCAATGACAAACAATAATTCAACACATAATCAATTCCTTCAAATTGCAAACATGTTCTTGACATTGACAGGAGTCTATGACTGAAACCACGTCAGTAGATTCAATGGAATAATCGAGTTATGTTGTTCTGAGCAATCAGTTAGGAATAACAGTTAACCGATACAAGCAAAGTTACTTAGATCGGTAAACCGGTAGTTTTATCGTTTTATTTTTGAGTTATGAATCATGTGACCGACATGAGTAAAGTGTATTGAGCAAGATTGACTAGGTACATTGAACCTAGGAAAGAGTTCCAAGATTTTTAACTGACCTAAAAGAGTTGTTTATAAAGAGATGTAAGTTGTGTGATGAAGTATTAGACATGAGATCTATAGTGTGAATTTGATTGTGCAGTGGAAGAAGAATTCTAAGAGTGATGTCTAGTCGGTGTTAGAAGTAGAGCTGAAGTGGATCTAATCAAGTACAAAGGTGCTAACAACAAACCAGTCACTTGTTGTTCCCTAATAGTTGCAGCAAGAAAAATCCTCTAACAAGGTCACTCCTAACAAGGTGCGGTAGGATCCTCATAGGTCTGAAGGTTAAATCCTTTAACATGGTGGCACATTAACTTGTGTTTTCAAATCCAAGTAATGTGGATAGCTCCTAACAAGGATGGTCCTAACATGCCTTATTGTAATGACTCTTAATCAGGATAAGACACTATTAATCGGGTGTGCTCCTAACAGAGCAGTTGTATGACCTTAACCGGTCAGATCTCTATTCTACAAATAGTCGATCTTTGTGGGTACTAATTTCCACCGTGGTTTTTCCAATTTGGGTTTCCACATGAAAATTCTTTGTGTTATGAGTTGCATGTTTTATTGGGTGTTAGCTTGTGTGGTTATTTTCCTTGCATGCTTGTTAAGTTTCAAGTTGGTTAAAGTGTTGATCAAATTTATACTATTTTTGCTTGCACTAATTCACCCCCCCCTCTCAGTGCCTTATAAGTTTATCAAATAATTGTGTTGATCATATCAAAAAATTCAATAGCACATTCAACTTTGATTGCATTATGATTTACTTCTAGAGATGTTTGGCATTCTTCTCTCCCTCTTGTGTGTTATAGGAGATCTCAAAACTTTTATGGTCTTTTGGAAGATGGTAAGTGATGCCACAATAATTATAGAAAATGCAACTTATTTTCAAAATTGGGAGCTTTGAGATGCCCGACAAGATATTTTACAATAGTTATTCCACACTCAAGGGGCTAGATAACAAGGAAATTCCTCTCGATGATATTTAAATAAAATATATTTTCTATAATGTGAGGGGTCTCATTGACCTCCCTCAAAAATACTTTGTTTGTGATGTTGATTCCTAATTTTCAAAATTAGGCATTTTTTGCCTTCAAGACGTTAAAGTGTCAAAAAAAATTCTTTCTACAACATGCTAAGTTATTTGTCCATCTTCTTTTTACTTTAGACTAACCATGATGCTAGTCATGGTAGTTCTTGTTGTCATGTTGTCATTGATGTGATTTGGTCCAGCATGTATATTTTTGGTTTGGTTCAATAGTTTGCTTCAGTATACGCAATTTCATTACTATGCAATGTATGTATTCTTACTTCATGTAGTTTTGAGGTCCGGTATCTACTTTATCAAAAGGTGTTATGGGTCTGATCCCATCCGGATGTGATGAAGGAATAATCTACAAGGCATTTTTGAATATGGTCCTATCATGATATATTGGAGGCATGTTTTACAAAGTACCTTTTGGATCAAGATTGAAGCCAACATCTTATGAAGACATTTTTCTGTTACATGTGGATATTTTGGTCTCACCCCTTTCTAGTTGAGTCTATTAATCAAGGTATTTGGTGTGGATATATATAGCCATCGATTTGGAAAGTTAGAGATATGGTTGTTGAAAAACAACTATTATGTACATACTGTATATGCAATTTTTTTGTGGATGTGAATATTGTTATGCAGTGTATGTACAATGGATGTATAAAGTAATTTGTGCACTTCAAAGGAATTGTAATTCATGCATATGTTAGATGCAACTCTAATAGTTCAATTTTGTACTCTATCATTTGATAGTGAGCCTTTTTGTATTTGGGCAATGAGCCCTCACTGACAGTGAGCCACCCCTTTTTTTCTATGTAACTAGTTACAAATTTCATCATTCTTAAGAGATCACTCTGTCCATGGTCTTTTCCATATTGGGTTTTCCATGTACAAATCTAGTGTTATGTGTTTTGTGTTAATTTGCTTTATTTCTTATAAATTATATTATGTGATTGGTTAGTTAGAAGTTTTAATAAGTTCAAGGGAATACTAATTCACCCCTCCCCTCTCAATATTCTAGATATTCAACAATTGGTATTAGAGCCAAGTACTTTGGAAGAGTTTAAAAACTCGAAGGAGATCCAAAAAGTTGAACTTATGGATTTAAGTGAAGATCTTAGAAATGCTCTTGATGATATTGAGGTAGTAGAAAATGAAAACAAAGATCTGAAAGAAAATATCCAATTGATCAATGAATGCATTGAGAAGCTAAGAGAGAAGATTTGAAAGTTTAAAATAAGGCATAAAGAAGTTAGTGAAGAACTTAAGCAAGCAAACAACACTATTGTAGATCTAAAAGTGAAAAATGAAGACAATGAGAAGACCAAGGAGTATTTGAACAAAATGATGAAATGCAAATCAAAAGAGTGAAAGAAGATAAAACAAGAAGTAACATCTCTAAAGGTAGATCTAGAATAAGCAAATAAACAAGAGAGAAAACCTGAATCTAATAAGTCTGATAAGGTGACCGATGCAAAGAAATTCTTGGAAATAAAAAAGGATGCAAAAAATGAATCCAGTGAATGTTCGTAATCTAATGCAAATCACAAAGAGGATTCACCTCTAGGAAAAGTAGTAGATTCCAATAAATCCACCAGGAAGATAAAAGTAAGTCACTAGTAGATTAATAGGTAAGTAAGAAGAACACCTTCTTTAATGGTTCTTGTTATAAGTGCAATAAAGTAGGTCATAAGGCAATAGAATGTAGGAGTATCTTAAATGAAAAATCTAACCTATTCTCTAGTAGATGTTATGCATGCAATAAGTATGGTCATAAAACTAATCAATTTAGAAATATGGTTATAAATCAAAATAGATAGAATCACTTCAGAGATAGATGTTGTACATGCAATGTTTTTGGACTTAAAGCTAACCGGTGTAGGTCAAGGCAAGCTCCAACAAATATCAGATGCTACAAATACAAAAATGTTAGATAATTGATTAATCCCAAAGACACTGAGAGGGGGGGGGGTGAATCAGTGTCTGACCGGTAAATGAAAGATTTAAACTTATTTACAATTCTGTAACTGAGATTAATATGCCGGTAAGCAAACAATAATGCAGTAAAGAGAAGCAAAGGAATCAACATCAATGCACACCATAACACAAATATTTTGGTGAGGAAACCCGGTAAGGGAAAAACCTCGGTGGGAATTGTGACCCATAATATTTCCTCACTGGCCATATGAATAAATATTACTTAGTACAAAAGGGGCCTGCACATGCAGGAAGGCCAATTGCCTAGAGCTCACTGCTCAACAACAAAAATGGAGTCACACTGACTACAACATCACATTGATGTAAACATAAAGATGAACTCTTACAACTTGCATCAAAATGTTGGATGAGTTTGTTGTTATGCTCTGTCTGATACCAATTTTGCCTCTGCCAAAAACCCTAGCCAGTATTCTGTCAAATGATTCTGCTTATATAGAATAGTCTTAGCTTTGCTTTGCTTCTTATTTGCTCCAAAATAAACACATCAAAATGCATATACAACTATTCGCTATAATATCCTTATCTTATCTCATGTTGCTGCTTACTTATTTTCAAAAGACCTATAAGAACTCAAAATATATGAGTCTTTACAATACAACATGTCGGCCATACAAATATAATTTACATTACAATTTATTTTGCATAAACAATACTTATTGTCAAGTCAACCTGGAATGCCAGTATAATCTTCTACCGGTGTAAATTGGATGCCGGTGTGAATAAGCCTTGTTGTATCTATCGATGCTAGTGGGTGAAGTCTATGGCTAGTTGAACCTATGGAACCTTGTTGCCATCAATGAAAACATCCACCTTTCTCATCTGAGTGTATAATGCCAACAATCTCCCCCTTTGGCATTGATGGCAACACTCATGAGAAAAATAAAAAACTGTGAATCCAAAACTATGAGTGCTCCCCTTGAGAAAATTATTTGTTCATCTTCTGTATACTTTTCTCCATGCCTTACTCCATACATTTTTCTCACTAGACTACTCCCCCTTTGACATCAATGACAAAGGATTTCAAAAATTTCTAAAAATTCAAAATTTTACTTAGATCCCTGAAGTTTGTTGTGTACAATTTGAAAAATATCCGCAAGAACTAAGTTTAGACCTTGCATGAACTTCATATTGTCGGTGATTAATGTTTCTATTTGCTTGATCATTCCAATAAGATAGTGCATTTTCTGTTCCGGTATTCTATCTCCTTGAATTAATGCCTTTGATAGTGCATTCCGGTGAGTGATTAGATTGTCCAATCTTGGACCAAGCTTATTCTTCAACTCGCTGGTTTTCATTTTCAATCTTGCCTTTTCATTTTTGAGATTTTCAATCTACTCCTCATGTATAGTCATCTTCTGTTCTATGACTGATATTAGTTCCGAAGAACCAATTATGTTATCTGCAATATCATCAATTTCCTTTTGAGTTTTTCTGATCTGATCATCAATATCTTCTGTTAGTTGAAGTGGTTTACAAGCTTCCTGGTATTTTTCCTTATACTCCAAAATGGTAGAATTCAATGCCGGTAGCAGTGTATCAATCTGTTGTGTACATTCCTTTATTGTTTTACTAAAGAATGCCTCCTTTTCTTTATCAACTTTTTCTTGAATAGTCTCCTCATTTATTTTTTCTAATGACTAAATATTAGCAGAAATGAATTTGGACAATGTGTCCAATTTACCTATTGAGCCAACAATATGATCTACCTTGCACTCTGGTGCAATCATCTGTAAAATTGGTAGAGAATCATTGATAGTCTTAAATGCTAAGGCATTACACTTTGTTGTTTTCTTTATAGAATCCAAAAGTACTTCTATGACAGATGTTGGTCTGAAATCCAAAATTGAAGTATTGGGAGAGGTGATAGGTTCTGCATTATCTTTCTTCTCTTCTCCTGATTTCTTTGACCCTTCCTCTGTTTTATGTTGTACTATCTTAATCTCTTCCTCTTCCTTATTCTCATTCTTATCCTTTGCCAATTCAGATGTTGTCTATTCTTGTGCTTTATTTACCGGTATCTCAACATAGATGACCTTATTAGTATCTATATGTATGTCATCATTATTTATACCCTGCTGAGTGTCAACAATTTCTGGAATAGAGGTATCATCCATTGTAATGCTAACGTCCTGAGTATCAACCTTCATTGTGAATAGAATGTTTGACTTGGGATCAATCACATATGTTGCTTTTTCTTCCTTTGATGTCTTTTATGTGAGCTAATTATGCACTTCTGCCTATGCCTCTGTTGTTGCCGGTGGGGTGTCCTGAGCCGGTGGTGGTAAGTTATCCTTTATTGTTAAGTCAGGAACACTGCCAACTTTATTCTTCCCCTTATCACTTTTTTGGTATACCTTAGAAAAAGATTTATCTAATTTTTGTCTTCCTTTTTCTTCTCTTTTCTCTTTCTCCACAAAGAAAATATCCCATTTGTCTGTTGTCTCATCTGTGATTTCCTTTGTCTTGTCAGCCATGAGGCTTACATGCCAGTGACCACTTACAAAAACAGTTATGTTAGCCTCTGCTACCAATTCATCTATTTCTTGTCTAGACTTAGTTGGATGAACAACCAACAATGCTTCAATCTTCAATTTCTTGTCCAATTCTATGATGGACATTCTTTTTGCCTCAAGTCTTAGATATAAGTCATTGGGGAGAACATCAATGAATTCAATAAGAACTTTCTTAAATATATCTAAATACAAGATTATGCTTTCTTCAATAGTGTTCTTATTTGAATCATCAAAAGAATGATAAAACTTACTGACATTGTTGAGATTACCATCCTGAGTTATTTCGTTAGCGAGCTCTGTTGGGGAAAGTGTAGCAGATTTCTTTGGTGCCGGTTGCTTCTATGTAATCTTCTTCTTCTTCTCAAGCCTTGTGCTGGTAGAGAGTAAACTCGTAATAGCTTTAATAGCTTCCCTGGTGATTTTGAAGACGGAGTCAAGCCATAATAATTCACCGTGAACTCTACTTAGAACATATCGGACAATTTCATCTTTAAATTCAGGCATATAAAGGATGTCTACTAACCCTAAATCTTCCACAATCTTATGATTAGGTTTGATTACACCTTGGTTGTTTATGATGAATTTCATAAACATGTTCTTTATCTCCTCAAACCCTAAATCTTCAATATTACAGTGAATGTATTCCCTAGGGTCTTTCTGTGAATGTGACTCCCTTCGGAATTTTTAAAAATGCTCCAATAGAGTCATCCATCTTAGATATCTTAGGAATTATCTTAAAAACTAGCCTAGGATGTTTGATATTCTCCACGACAGTAGGGTTTGCTATGAATTCAGGAATGGAAGATGAAGAAGCCATGACACAAAATAAATACCTTTTTTTGTCGAATGTAAGTGAGAACCTTGGATGCCCTAGAAAATATTTTTTTCTTCGCTTCTTGAATGTTGGTTCTCTACTTCTGTGCTCTTCGAATACTTGAATGCTTGGTGAGTTAAAATGAAAATTTTTAATGCTTTATAGCCAGAAAGTTAACTAACAACCACATTAAATGCTTCACCAATTTAGTGAATTTGCATTGTAACTCAACATATGTGCCGGTGAAGAAGGATTATGACTTCTTACTATCATCTGAGGGAAAAATGCATGATCTTCAATTAGTTGCCTTACCCCTAAGGATTATTCCTTAGTTAGATGAAGAATTTCCTGTCGGTGCAGGATTGCTTTATTTTGCCGGTGCAGAGCCAAATTCATCATTTCTTTGATCTGTCTTCTTGACCCATTGTTTAGAGAATTATTGCTTGATTTCATTCAGCTTTTCCTTGCCTTTGTCATTAGATCCTCTCTTGTTTTCCGGTACATTCTTGCTTTTGCAAAATCTTGCAATATGCCCAATCTTGTTGCATGCATAATAAGTTACATTGTTTCTTTGAATAGCTTTTTCATAACCTTGCCTGGTTTGAGTTCTGCATTGATTAGATAGATGTCCAAATATACCACATGCATAGAATTTTACATTCATTCTGCAATCATTTGATTGATGACCATATTTATTGCATTTGGAACATTGATCCGTAAATGAGTTTGTATTCTGATTATTCCTATATCTGCATTGATTTGCTCTATGATCAAATTTGTTGCAATTAAAACATTTTCCATTGAAAGTGTAAGCATTGGGTTGCCTTACCGGTTTGCTGTGATCATGATTATTTGCAGTTCCAAAAATTTCTCCATGTTCAAATCCAAGTCCAACTATATCTTTATCACATCTTTGATTTTTCAACATATCATCAAGCTTGGCTGAGCTCTTTTTGAATTTGTCTTTATATTCATTTGCAGTGACCAACTCACTTTCCAGAGTGCTAACTTGTCTCATAACTTCCTCTTTGTCATGTTGCATCTGAATCAACTCTGTTTTAACAATATCATTTTCATGACTAAGCCTTATAGATTCGTATGATCTTTCATTAAGTCATCTGGCCAAATCTTCCTAATTCTTCTTTCTATCTTCAATATCCTTACATAGTCTCATGGTTAAGTCTTGCATCTCATTCTTCATGTTACTGTTCTCTTGTCTCAGTTTCTCTACAATATCTCTAAGAGTTCCTTTTTCTTCATCATCTTGTTTTTGTAGTTGCTCACATAATTATTTTCTCTTACTCTATGCCATGACCAGGTTTTATTGAAGTGCTTTGATGAATCATTGAGCATAAGTTCTTCTTCTAGTTTGATATTCTTTAATTTTTCTGCATCAAAATCTTCAAGAGCCACTTCCAACTGTTGTCTCAAACATTCCATGGGTACCAGTTTCAGAATCTTCCTCAAGCTATTAGGCTTCTACAAATAGAGGACCAGACTCTGATACCAATTGTTAGATAATTGATTAATCTCAAAGACATTGAGAGGGGGGAGTGAATCAGTGTCTAATCGGTAAATGAAATATTTAAACTTATTTACAATTTTGTAACTGAGATTAATATGCCAACAAGTAAACAATAATGCATTAAAGAGAAACAAAGGAATCAACATAGAAGTCTGGGATATCCTTCAGCAAGGGGGTTTGAATGTTTTCATGGAGTGGAGTGGTTAAGTGGGAAAGACCCCACAATCACTAGCTATTTCATCAAGAACTGGAAAAATGGTAAAATCCTTATTGGATCCCAGATGATGAATGTTGATGAAGAGGTCATTGTCGAGGCCACTGGGATGAGTACTGAGGGAATGAAATTTTACAGGCACCGAGGCATATCAGATAAATCAGTAGATAAGTTTCCTGTTACAGACGAAGAGAGGAGAAAGATGATTAAAATTGACAACTCCTACCATGCTCTGAAGAGAATTTGTAGGCCATGGAGGTTTGTTTTATTTGCTTCTATTGCTTACATTACCTTAGACGGTAGGTTTACCAAAGCCTACGGGCATCACTTTGTTTTTCTCAACCATTTCCGTCATGGGGAAAAGGTGAGCCTACCTTATTACCTTGCATGCTCAATGGATCATACTATAAAGGAAGTTCAGAAGGACCCTAAAGGAGACCATGCCCTCCACCAAGGGCTTATGGTCCTAGTTTATAAAATGCTTAAGGGGAAGTGCATTGAAAAGCATATTAAGGGCAAAAATGCAAGAGATGAGACAATGGAGAGTGAAGCTAATGGATTTAACTTTGAATTGGAGACCAAGGGAGAATCGGAAGAAACTAGCAAAAAAGGGAGGAATAGGGCCAAGAAGAGGAGGATTATTGTGGAATCAGAAATGTCAGATTCTGAAACCGAATCCTTTGAGAAAAAAATTGTTAAAAAAAGAAAGGGAAAGCTATTGGAAAGTAGATTCATAGGAAGAATACTAAAAAGGGTAACAATTCAGATATCAACCACATTTTGGTTGATTCTGAGGAGGAGGCTAATGAAAACAAGAAGGTTGAGGGTCAGGATAAAGAAGGGGAGGGTAACCTGGTGATGGGCAATATTGAGGTTGTGAATACCACAAGTCTGCAAAAGGAGGATAAAGGGGATAAAAGTGGCAGCGGTGACAATGATACTGTTAAAGCCTTTTGTGAAACCATCGCCACCATGGTGAAGGATATCAACAGTTTGAAAACAGATACGCAGGCTATTGCAAGAGTTACGGTTGGTGACAAGCCCCTGGCTAAACATGTTAAATAATTGGTTGCCGTTCTGCATAATGTGGAAGATATTAAATGTATGGTTGGAAAAATCATAGAAATGGAAAAAAAGGTCAATGAGATGGGAGATATAAAGGAAATGGAAAATAAAATGAATGACTTCGGCTGCAGAATTGACAGGTTGGAACTCAACGTCAAGAAGATCGCAAACCAAAATTTCCAAATTCTCAAATCGTCTGTGGACAACATGAACATCCTCATCAACAGGTTTGAAAACAATGCTGAGAAGGATGGTGATAAAGAGCAGCTTGACAAGAAGGGTCATGAAAGGAGGACCAGAGCTAACACAAAGATCAAGGGCGACATCAAAGGTCGTGAGCTGGAGGAACTGAAGACCTCAGCGAACAACATGAAACAAATGGTTGTTCATGTTGAGGAAATTATGAATAGTATTTAGGTCTCTGTTGGTGTCCTAGGTTCTGTCTTTTTGTTGTCTCTATGCTTTCCTTTCACTATCTATTCTAGGTTTTTAATGTTATGTTATGTTAGCTGATCCCTCTTGGTGGGATCATTTTGTCTTTTTCAAGTGATCAGGCACTTTTATCGAGCAGTTTTGTTCTATGGTTTGTACAAGGTTCAGGTACCTTTCAAATACCTACTTTTACTTAATCAAAACAAAGGAATCAACATCAATGCACACCATAACATAAATATTTTGGCGAGGAAACCTGGTAAGGGAAAAACCTCAGTGGGATTTGTGACCCACAATATCTACTCACTGACTATATGAATAAATATTACTTAGTACAAAAGAGGCCTGCACATGCAGGAAGGCCAACTACCTAGAGCTCACTGCTCAACAACAAAATTGGAGTCACACTGACTACTACATCACACTAATGTAAACATAAAAATAAACTCTTACAACTTGCAACAAAATGCTGGACGAGTTCGCTGTTATGCTCTGTCTGATACCGGTTTTGCCTCTGCCAAAAACCCTACCCGGTATTCTGTCAAATGATTCTACTTATACAGAATAGTCTTAGCTCTTCTCTACTTCTTATTCGCTCCAAAATAAACACATCAAAATACATATACAACTATTCACTATAATATCCTTATCTTATCTCATGTTGCCGCTTACTTCTTTTTAAATGATCTACAAGAACTCATAAATATACGAGTCTTTACAATACAACATGTTGGCCATACAATTATAATTTAATTATAATTTATTTTGCATAAACAATACTTATTGTCAAGTCGGCCTGGAATGCCTCTATAATCTTCTACTGGTGTAGACTGGATGCCAGTGTGAATAAGCCTTGTTGTATCTGTCGATGCCGGTAGGTGAAGTCTATGGACGGTTGAACCTGGAGAACCTTGTTGCCATCAATGACAATATCCATCTTTCTCATCTGAGTGTATAATGCCAACAAAAAAATACAGACACATGGTAAGGTAATGTAGATGGTAAGGTAATGTAATTTAGAGTTGAGATGAAGAAGATCTGGAGGAAGAAGGAGACTACAGATGCATTAGCACCTAACTCTGATGTAGGTACTTCATTCAAAAATTGAAAGATATAAGGCTTTGGCCTAGGGGGAGTAATCAGAGAAATATCCTTGTCCTCGCCAAACAATGTGAGGTTTGACTAAGCATATCGAAGTCATAACTCATCAGAAATTCTGGCATGTTAGTTCAAAACTCGAGGAAATGGATGAAAAATATGCAATACGAAGTGATATTTGAAAGTATATAAGGGAAACTCTTTGACAAATCTCATTTCATCGCGAATTGAAGAAGCATTGTGAGAGTTGAAAAGCAATCAAGGTGATTAGGGTTTTTTCAGTGAATTGATCATAGTTGGAAATTTGTTGAATTTGTGATCATGGCAACTCCCATCATTTGTTATATTGCAACTGAGCCTCATCCAATATTATAAAATACTTCGTATAGAGCGATGGAAGTCAATGCGGTTGGAGCATTCTCAAACATACCCATTGGGTTTGTTCTGGTTTAAGACATTCAATCTTTCATTCATGTCAAGCTTGAGGAATTTTGCCACCATGGAAATATGTTCGAACTATGGACAAAGAACATGATTGATGAGAATGATTAGGTAAGACCCTAGTTTGCAAACCTAGCTAAGAAAAGACTAGATAAATGGAATCATTTTACTGACTTTTTTTATGATGATGATTGGATCAAACTAGCAATGAGCAGATTTCACGATGAATTTTTATGGTTGGATCAAACCTATCATATCACTAAGGATGTAATGAGATAAATTTCCAGTTTGAGCGATTCTGAAGAAATTCTTGCTCTAAAATTGGCAAAGAACAAAGATGTTATGGATTTAACAGGCGCGACCTTTGATAAGTGGTCTCTAGCTATTACCTTTGTCGAGAATCTGACAGTAAAGTAGCTGTCGATGATGATTGGAAATAAATTTACTTCACCAATAAGGACAATTACATTTGGCTATGATAGTAAACATGGTATATGAGGTAGTCGAACTCAACAAAGATTTTGATTACTATGAAATTTTGAGGCAACAATTGCTTGAAAACCTAGCTCAATGCAAAAAGAAGAAGCACCCATTCAAGTATAGAACCCTAGCCCTATGCATTTTTTTAACTTTTTAGAAGAGACTCCTGGTCAAGGAAAGGTTCATTGGTCATCGGCAAGGCCAATAGCACATCAAATTGCAGAAAGGTTGAATAGGTTCATTAGCAACATGGCAAGAGAAGACCTGTTTGTAGCTTACTTTTTTGTTTTTTAGCTAAATATGAAAAGGAAGAAAATAATACCAAAAGAAATGGTTGATAAGTACAAAGATGACATCACTTTTTTGTTTACAACTGATAAGTGTTACATGGAAGCAGTCGCGCCAAGATAAATTTGGATTCTACCATTTGGGTATGAAGTCATTAAGGAAATGATTGAGAGCACAACTCAAGTCCTGCTAAAGGGTCTAGTAGATGAAACACAAGAACGGTTTGGTACTATAGTTGAGAAATCTTTGAAGGTTCACATGGAACACTCAAAGAAGACTCAAGATAAGATTGTAAAGAAAGTGATTCAAGAATGCATGGTTAAGGCAAATCTGACTGAGGAAGAGGTTATTGAGTATAGGTGTTCTGAGAGACTTGCTAGCTCATTTGAAGCCTCTGCAACCACTCCAAAGGAACTTCCCTCATCGAGTTCCCAAAAGAAGCCAAAAGAAGCAAAGAAAGGACAATAATACTTGAATCTAAGCAATATCGGATACACATTCAGAAACCTATGACCAAGAAATCTAAGAAACCACTTTTTGTGAAGAATATGTTTGAATCACTTGCATAAGGAAAAAGCCCAAAAGAGGTAGGCAATCTTTATGTTGAGGAAAATGATGAAGAAGAGAGTTGTATAGTTAGAGATTTTCTATTAAATTGTGTTAAATTTGAAGTTGTTGCAGAACAGTTTAAGAATGATATTCCAGTTGAATTATATGAAGAATTGATTAGAATTAGACAAATTTATAGAGAGGAAGAAAAGTCTATTAAGGATCAAGTTTTTGAGTTTGTTGGTTCCATCCTTTCTAAAGAAGATAAGGCTATTTTCATAGAAACCTATAAAACTGAACTAAGGACAAAGAGAGGTCTAGGCAATCTTATCTTAGGAGAAATATGAAAAAGACAGAAAAGAGGAGAGGAATCCACTAGATTTAGTCATAAATTAGGTAAGGACTGAATACTAAGTGGATTGATTGATAATGAAGTATTTTACCCGCTTTTGTAAGTTGAAATGTTGATTTAGGGTAAAGTGTTGAATTTGGAGACAAAACTAAGAAAATAAAGAGTTGTAGGTTCAAATTTTGTTGTCTACCTGGATTTGAATAATATAAGCCGATTCAGATCTTCCCTATGAAAATACTTGGAAAAAGAAGGAACCAAGACATGACAACATGGTCCTCCAAATTTTTCACACACCAAAAAGGGTTGTTTCGTCTCTAGGTCTGAAGCTTATTTTAAGAAGTACAACTACACACTTGTTTTCTACACACCAAAAGAAAGGGAAATAGGTTGGGAATAGGGGCTAGCCTTAGGTCAAATCTCGATTTTGGAATTAACCATAAAATTGAGATAAATGTAATTAAAATGATTGAAAATAAAGGTTCTCCTTTTGAGGGAGATGCTGAATTATGATTGAAAATTGAATGATTATACCTCCTTTTGAAGTTTTTCTTGCCTCCACATGGAATTAGGGTTTATGAAGTCTTCAACAAAATAGGATTAATAATGTCTCCTTCATTGATTGAAACATTACTTTACTGCTGCTCCTAAACTGAAAGAAGACTAAAAATTCTCAATTGCTTGAATGCTTGAATGCTTGAATGCTTGATCTCATGTGTGCTTGATATCCTATTCATGTATGTTCAAATGAGAGGGGAAATCCTCTTTATATACCTTTCCATTGAGAGAACTGATTAATTTTTCAACATGGGCTGACATAGAGAGATAAATCTCGCTATTTGAAATGCTAAAATGGATTTAAAGAGGGCCCAATTTAACGAGGACCATGGCACCATGCCCTGGTCCTGCCCTATTTTGGGTCAGGATCAAGGTTCCCAAGGGGGTGCCAATCAGGGTTTTTGATGTATGTAATGTGCATGAGCATAATTAGGTCTTCAATCAAGCCAAGGGGTGCAAACACTAAGACAAAGACCTAAATGGAGTCAAAATTGTGAAGAGGTACAATTTTAGGATGCTACATTTATCCCCCACTTTAGGAGGGGTATGAGCTCAATCATACTCTCGGTAAAGTACAAAGGGTTCACATTGAAAGACTTTCACCAAGTCATCAAGGATGCAAGATACAAGAAGCCCCCAATGGACTTTAGGTTCTCACACTTTAATGACAAGGTAAAAGGGAAGATCATGAGAGAGAGAAAGAGAACCATGACTACAACTAGTAAGGTTCTCTTATTATGAGTCATGAAAAGAAAAATACCAAAAATTACAAAGTAAATGCTAAGTAACTTTAAGTATCAAGATATGAAAGAGAGAATCATTGAGTAGAGTGTATACCCCCATGTTAAAGTGATTGTGCATGTCTTATCGAGAAAAAAATGCTTTAAGGTAGGATACACCCAAAAAGACAAGCACGTTATCACAATAATCTAGCCCCCAAGAGAGGACAAATCAAAGGATAATGAACACAAAACACAAAGAACGAGGTAGTTTCACTTAACTCGGGGGTCAATATGATTTTTATGATAACTCATGTCATTTATATATATTATGCATATAACTATTCTCATCCTCCAAAGATAGGAAAGCACCATGGAAGAAAGGGACACATGTGCATTTTGATTCAACATGGAAGATACCAAGAGAGATCTCAATGCTTTGCATCATCCTCAAGTAGAGTAGACAACTGTAGGGATATAAAATAGAAGAATAAAGAGAGAACTAGAAGAAGGTCACAAACAAGAAAGAGTGAGAGAGAGAATCTACAGTGCTAATGAAGCTAATCAAGCACATCATCCACCTCCTAATCTTTCTCATCATTATTTTGGGAAGGTGGACAACACACAAGAGGAGCGACATTGAGCATAGTAGATGGAGCTATCACAAGTTCCAAACAAGGACCATGCTCTAATAATGGATCACTTTGTCTGTTACTAGGAGCTAGGATTAATGCTTTTGAAATTTTCTCAAATACATTATTGTCAACATAAATATATTCATATTCATCATAAGAAATATTAGGATCAAAATTTTCATTATTAACAACATTCTCACCTATTTATTCATCAAGATTAACAAAAATAGGATCTAAATAGGAATAGAACTTGAACCATCATTTGTCTTAAGCATTTTGCATCTTGGAGAATGAGGTTGAACATACTCATTAGGAGACAATGTAATTATGTCAATAGTTTTGTGTTTTAGGAGAATAAATGGTTTGGGAAGCAAGTTCACGAGCTCTAGCACGACGTCTCCATCGGTGTTCTCTCGCACAACGATTTCGTTTAGTTTTAGCGAAAGGTTGTGAAGGTTAGGTTCATTAGGTATAGGCTTCTTTTCTTGTTTTAAGGAAGGATAAATAGGAGGAAGTCTTTTAGGTTGAATAATAGGAGAGGCTGATCACTTCCCTTTGTAAGATGTAGGAGGTAGAATCACACCATATAAAGGAGGAATGAGAGGTGTAGGAAGGAGACTAGGTTCGTCAATGTGAGGAGGAGGAATAGGTCTACCCTTAGGAGCAATATCTTGACACTTGAGAGGAGGATCATTTCTATTCTTGGGAGGAAACATGGACTCATCCATAGGAGAAGGAATAGATTCCTCTTTGAGAAGAAGATTATTTCTTTCCTTAGGAGGAAGAATAATCTTATCCTCTTAGGAGGAAGAATAATCTTATCATTAAGAAGAGGTGTATAATCATCAAGAGGAAGGCTAAGTGTTAGGATCTAGGTTTACTCAATGACAAAATCATCTCATTTTTCTATTTTTTATGTGATTTAAAGAGAGGATCACTTCTAGGTTGAAGAGGTTGGAATTGTTTGGACCAAAAACAATCAAGACAAATATCTCCATGCCTCATCGTGGGTTGATATATGTTATAATTAACAGTTATGATTTTATCATTATGAGGATATTTTAAACACTTATGAACAATAGAAGAGATCACTTTCATGGAAGAGAGCCAAGGATGTCCCAACTTCACACAAAATTGATTGGATGTAGGAATAATAACAAAGAGAACATCTAAGCATTTAGTGCCAACATCAATAGGAAGTATGATAGAACCAATAGCAGGACAAGAGAAGCCATAAAAAAACTCTAACTACCACATCTGTATCATCATATATCACTTTATGCAATTACAAAGTATAAAGAAATTGTTTAGTTATCACATTAACCATGCAAGTTGTATCAATAAGCACTCCTCGAGAAGGTATGCCTTTGATTTTCACAGTTATATAAAGTGGGCCATCAGGTGCTTTAATAGTGTCACTAGGATCAAATGTGATGCACAAGTCCTTAGGAGGTTCTTTTTGATTTATAAAAGTCACAACATTATTAGACTCAAGGCCAACATCATTGGGAGAGAAGGAAAGATGATCAGTCTCAATCACATTAGTGGAATAGGAAGGTAAAGGGTCAGTGAAAATTTGAAGGTTTTGATTAGGAGGAGCTACTAATTTGTTTCCTTTATCATTCATACCAGCCATGGATATGGTATTGTTATCAATCAAATCTTGAATCTTACTCCTTAAGGAATAACACTTTCCAATATTATGGCCAGGTTGACAATGGTATTGGCAAAAGGCTTTGGCATCATAAGAGGCTAGCAAAGGATTGGTTGTATTAATTGGTTTGATAGGGAGAAGTTTCAACACATTCCTTTGTAACAATTGAGACATAATACTATGCAAAGATTCATTAAGAGGAGTGAATTCTTTTCTTAAGTATTTGGACAAAGGAGGCACAACTGTTGCGACTACCACTTGAGTGTTGTTGTTGTCATTGAATTTGGTGAATACCTTATTCAGTTTGAAATTCTCAAAAGGTTGTCAAGCACTTTCACTTTAATCATTTGGAGTCATTGAAGAGGATGATTTTTCTAATTGACTCACGGTAAGATGATAGTTGTGAGCTATTGGGCACAAGTGCGTAAAGGAAGTAAACTCAGAAAAGAGAAGTTTATCCCTAATATCTTTTTGCAAATTAGAAATGAAAATTCTTTGAATATCTTGTTGAGGCACAGGAAAGGAAATTTGAAAATACAAATGCTTATATCTACCAATAAAATTAGTCACTTTTTCTTTCACGCCTTGTTTACAATGCATCAAATCAGTCAAAGTAATTTTAGGACCAATATTATTGTGCAATTGTTAAATAAAAGCATTAGCCAATTGTTAAAAATAATTAATAAAATAAGGAGGCAAATAACAATACCATTGCAAATCTTTATCCCTTAATGTTCGAGTAAACTATTTAGCCAACAATCTTTGGTCATGATCAAAGTCACTACACAAAGTTTGAAATGTTTTAACATGAGTCAAGGGATCACCTTTTCCATTATAAAGTCCCAATTGAGGGACTTCCACATGTTTAGGAGGGAAAACTCGGACAATCTCATTGGATAATGGGCTCACTACATCAAATGTGGGCACATTATACTTAGATTGATTCATAGAAGCTATTTGTTGTTGTAAGGAAGACATTGCTTGAGCTAGACTATTGATGGTAGCTTCGGTAGAAGAATTGAAATTGGACATGTTGGATTGAGAGGGAGGGGTAACATTGTTGAATGAAGGGAGAGGTTGAGAATAAGGAGGTGGAACATTATGATAGGTAGGTATGGGAGAGGATTTATTAACAAATGGAAGACTCATGGTAGGAGGAATGAAAGAAGAGGAGTTGCCCCCTTGACTAACATTCGTAGGTATATGAGAAGATTGGGTAACAAATGGAAGACATGGTCGGAGGAATGAAAGAAGAGGAGTTGCCTCCTTGACTAACATTCAAAGGTATGACATTTTGTGTAGAGGTAGCCATGATGTTTGATGTAAATGTGGGAACACTAGCCATATGAGTAGTCAAAGGAATAGAATGATTAACTTGACTAGGAGGTTGTGTATAGCCTAGAGCTTCAACACAACTCTTCATGAGCATAATATTAGAATCAACAATATGAGCAATACCATGAAAGATATCAACACTAAGTTTATCACTTTGAACCATTCTTTTTAACCCTTCAATCAATGGGAGAGCTTCACTTTTTGGGTATTTTTGACTCATCCATTGTTGAAGATTTTCAAATTGATTGCCAGTCTTCTCTAATTGGTCAACAGAAACCCTAGTTAATGATTCTTCCACATCATGAGAATTATCTAAAGAATGAGGATAAACAGGGACATTTGTAGGATTGGAAGAACCACCAATATCCTCATTGAAAAATTTATCCAAATTAGGCTCCATCTCCTCGGTAATTAAACATTGGGAAGCCTTAATTCTACAACTTCTTCTCATGAGGATATTGTAGGTTGGACAAATAGTATTAAAATTCATGCACTAAGGGAGGGAATTTGGAAATTTGAAATTTAAAACTTTGGAATCTAAGTTGCAAAATAATTGAATAATGCAAAATTCTAGGAAAAATGATTACTCAATTAAATGAACAAATTGATTGAAAGAATAAAGAGTAATAAAGCAACCTCCTAGGAAATTGAAATTTCAAATAAGGATTATGCAAAAATAATCTCTTAATTTTAAAATTAAAATTATCCAAAAGAGATTGAATTTTAAAATCAGGGCCTTGTGAAAATAGTTGCTTAATTTTTAAATTTAAATTTTGAAATGTGGGAATTGAAGGAATAAATTTAAATTTTAAAATTAGGGTTTGTTTAATTAACGACTTACTTTTAAAATTTAAATTTAAAATTTGAAACTTGATCCAAGATTGCAATTTTGAATTTGAATTGACATTAACAAGCAAATTTGAAGAGGGAAATTCAAAATTTAAACAACCCACAAGCTCAATTTGTAATTTTTTTTAAAAAAAATAAGATTTTTGAAATTAATCACTTAATTTTAAAAATTTGAAATTGTATCTTGGAAGTGAAAATTTGAATTTTGATATTGAAACAAGAATCTCAAATCTGAAATAATTAATTCACAATTTAGAGAATCCACAAGTTCAATTTTAAAATTTAAAATTAGGGTTTTTGAAATTAACCACTTAATTTTTGAATTTGATTGCCAATTGAACATGTAAATGAAAACTTGAATTGAAAAATTGAAGAGTACTTGGATCTGAAATAATTAATCCAATTTAGACAAATCACAAGCTCAATTTTGAATTTAAAAATTAGGGTTATAGTAATTTAACCTCTAAATTTTTAAAATTTGCTAGGAAATCAAACTCGCAAATGTAAATTGCATACACACTCAGATCTATAAAGAAATATCAAAATTAAAGGTGCAAGGAGTTGGGTTCACCAAAATATAAAGAGGAAAACTTTGATTTGGCAATTCGCAACATAGAAGGAGAAATCACCAAATCAATTTTCGCTTCGAGAGGAATTCCTTTACATTCAAAAGAGGGGAGGAATCCACTAGATTCAGTCACAAATCAGATAATGACTAAATACTAAGTGGATTGACTGATAATGATGTGTTTTCCCCTCTTTTGTAAGTTGAAATGTTGATTTAGGGTAAAGTGTTGAATCTGGAGACAAAACTGAGAAAATAACGAGTTATAGGTTCAAAAAAGTTTCATGCACATGGATTTGAATAATATAAACTGATTCAGATCTATCTTGTGAAAACACTACAAAAAAGTAGGGACCTAGACACAACAACACATTCCTCCAAATTTTCCACACACCAAAAAGGGTTGTTCCGTCTCTATGTCTGAAGCTTATTCTGAGAAGTACAATTGTGCACCTATTTCCTGCACACAGAAAGAAAGGGAAATAAGTTGGGAATAGGGGTTTGCCTTAGGTCAAACCTCAATTTTAGAATTAACCATTAAATTGAGATAAATGTAATTGAAATGACTGGAAGGAAAGATTCTAATTTTGAGGAAGATGTTGAATTATGATTGAAAATTGAATGATTATACCTCGTGAAGTTTTTCTTGCCTCCACATGGAATTAGGGTTTATGAAGTCTTCAACAAAATAGGATGAATAATGTCTCATTCAATCCTTTAAACTTGACTTTACTGATGCTCCTAAACTAAAAGAAGATTGAAAATTCTCAATTGTTTGAATGCTTGAATGCTTGATTGATGTAGCTAGTTAAAACATAACCAATATAACAAAGGATAATCGGAAATTAACACAAGTCTAGATCAAATGTTCTTCATTATTCTCCCTAAAAACTCCAACCATTCTACCATTACAATGAAAAAGTCCCTATTTTAAACAACAACCAAAAATTTCCTTTTTGGGCAGATTTTTACAAAATCCAAAATTTGCCTTCTATGGAAATTTTCAAATCTATCCCAAAAATCACGAAATCTAAAAAAATTCCTATGGCACAAATTTCCAACTTTCTTACCCCATAAATATTACGAGTTCAAAATTAACTAAAAAACCAACTTTCTAAAAACCCGAAAAAGAAAGTAAAAGCCAATTTTGAGGCCTTAGATGAAGGAATCCGGCCCTGAAAATTTGAATTTTTTGAGGCTCTATCAAAATAAGTTCATTAGAAATCCAATCAACTCCTTAAGATACATGTCCATGTAAAATTTCAGCCCAATCGGACAACTGAGTCAAAATTTATGACCCCGCGAAGTACCTACATCATTGATCTCATGTGTGCTTGATATCATGTATGTGTATGTTCAAATGAGAGGGGAAATCTTCTTTATATACCTGCTCGATGAGAAAACTGATTAATTTTTTGAAATGGGCCGACTCGAAGAGGGAAATCCCGCTCAAATTTGAAATGCTAAAATGGGTTTAAAGAGGGCCCAATTTAGGGAGGACTAGTACACCATGCCTTGGTCCTGCCTTATTTTGGCTCAAGATCAAGGTGCCCAAGGGGGTGCCAATTAGGATTTTTTATGTACCATATGTGATGTGCATGAGAATAATCAGGTCTTCAATCAGGCTAAGGGGCACAAACACTAAGGCTAAGACCCAAATGCAGTCAAAATTGCAAAGGGGTGCAATTTGGGGATGCTACAGAACTCAAGGGTAAATGTGAGACTACACATTATCAACTCACATAACTCATTTCTCAAGGATAGTCATACTTGTCAAATGGTGATATACTCTTTTCATATAGTCTTCAGTGGCCAGATGCCATAAAGAGTATTAAAGATGAAATGAATATCACTGTGGAAAAGATCCGACAAGCTTATGTAAACTATAGGTTATCTTAGGACTTATCTGGTTCCAAAAGATCAACAATTAAAGAGCTCCACAAGAAATAATTTGAGTTACAACAACAAAGGGATGATAGAATTCTTCCCTTAGGTCAATTGTGAGATCTAAGCAGTAAGAGCATATTAGTCATTAACCGAGCACTTTCTAGAGATGCATAGTTCACATATTTTGTACCTAGTTCCATTCAAGAAACAAAACATATGCACACGTCCTTGCAGGTACAGATTGAGTTCCTAACAAAGGCTATCTCACATTAGGATAGACATAAGGACTCTTGGACTGTGAATGTTGAGAAGCTCAAGCAATTCTTTGGTTGACATTGGTTGTCACCCTTAGGGGGATTTTCAGTTATGTTCATGCAAAGTTTTTAGTTTTTGGCCCTTTGTCATTGTTGTCAAAGGGGGAGCAGTGCCATGTTTATTATATCTGTTATTCAAAAGCTTTCAAAAAGTTAGTTAGTTGCTATTTTAGTTGTTTTCTAAGCTCCGAGTAAAGTTATACTGTATTACTTTATGTTGCTATCAATGACAAAGGGGGATATTGTTGGCCTGTTGTCATTGATGTCATTGATGTGATTTGGTTTGGCATGTATATTTTTGGTTTAGTTCAGTAGTTTGCTTCAGTATACACTATTTTATTATTTTGCAATGTATGTATGCTTACTTCATGTAGTTTTGAGGTTTGGTATCTACTTTACAAGAAGGTATTTTGGGTCTAGTCCCATCCAAATGTGATGAAGGCATAATCTACAAGGCATTTTTGGATCCGGTCCTATTAGGATATATTGGAGGCATTTTTTACAAAGTAGTTTTTGGATCAAGATTGAAGTCGGCATCTTATAAAGATATTTTGTTGTTATGTGTGGATTTTCAGTCTCACCCCTTTCTAGTTGAGCCAACTGATTAGGATATTTGGTGTGGATATATATAGCCATTAGTTTTTCAACATATAGATATGGTTGTTGAGAAACAACTACTGTGTACATAGTGTATATGCAAAGGTTTTGTGGATGTGAATATTGTTATGTAGTTTATGTACAGTGAATGTATAAAGTAGTGTGTGCACTTCAAAAAGAATTGCAATTCATGCATATGTCAGATGCAACTCTAACAGTTCAATTTTATACTCTATCATTCAACAGGAACCTTTTTGTATTTGGCCAGTGAGCCCTCTCAGTCATGAGCCACCCCTTTTGTTATATGTAACCAGTTACATATTGCATCATTCTTAAGAGATCACTCTCTCCATGGTTTTTCCCATATTGGGTTTTCCACGTACAAATTTGGTGTTATGTGTTTTGTGTTAATTTATTTTAATGTATTTAATTTATGTTATGTAATTGGTTAGTTAGAAGTTTTAATAAGTTCAAGGGAATATTGTTATCACCTTATTCTCACCCATGTGGCATCAACTCTTGGTTGATCATGGATGTGACCCAACTACCCGAGTAGTCTGGGCTCTTTTCAATGTTAATAATCATTTCTTTGGGGTGATCAATGTTTACACTTTTAAATTATATTCTATTGATAGATATTCTCTCTAGCATTGGATCACCAATTCTACTTTCCACCACTTTGGTCTTGTGTGGGTATATCAACATGATAAAGGTAAAGCTTTACCAATGTGTTGGACAACTAGTGAAAGAGAGGCTTGATTTTTTTTATGCATAATAAGTTGGCTCTTATAGATCCTAACATTGGCTACTACCACAATAATACGACATATTATACTTGGAACAATTTATGAGTTGAGCTTGATAAGGTCTTAAAGAATCTTGATTAGGCTATTAATTATTTTGGTTGGAAATTTATTAATCATGGAGATATTTTTATATTTCTTGGTACCCCTTTTTATTTTCAAGCTTCTTCCTCTCTACTATGGAAAGTTGTCATTGCCCATGTGTTGAGAAGAAATTGGCTTATTAAATCACTAAAACTATTTCCATTGCAATAAACTTTTAAGTTTATTCTAAAGTTTTAGTGGCTATCCATGTTTAATATTCTTGTAATTAGGTTCACTCAAATGTCTCCTATGAACATATTAAGGAGATTTTATTAACATTTTTTTGGGCTTCTTTTGATCAAGGAAAAAGTTTGATAGGGTCACTTGGAAGTTTTATTGTCTGCATGGTTTTGGCGATGATGGAATAATTGTCATTCAAAATATATAATTATCTTTGTGTTCCAAGTGAGTTGTTATATCCCTAAAGGATAATAGAGCTTGTAATTTCCTTCTTTTTCATTATATTTATTAGGTGTTCCTTATGTTCATAATTCCTAAAGGCAATTAAAAACATATGGAAGGCTTGGGAATATATTGAAAGAAATAGATTATATGAAAAATAAATGATTAATATAATGGATAGCATATCAATCAATAGTACATTTGGTGGTCTCTTAACATTACTTGCAAAGATAGACAACTTGTTAAGGTTCCTTTGGATTTTACCCTAATTTTTCCATAGGGGTAAATACTTTCTCAATTATTTTTTCAAAAACCATTATTGTTTTTTTGTCTTGAACTAAGGGAAGAACATAACTTGAACTCTCCAATAATAATGTTGAATCCCTTTCTAAGATATTTTTCAATTCTATTCCTATAGTAATGCTTCATGAAATTGGGATTAGGTGCTTAAAACCCTATATATCCATTTTGTAGCTACATATCTCACAAAAGATATTCATGGATCTAATCACATTAGAATATATTTCCAAAACTCAATTAAAAATGGGATTTATAGTCCTTGGGTAGCTCAAGAAAGGATGATTCAAAAATGTTTGGATAACCATTCTTGAACTTAATCTTGCTGACTTTTATTGGTGTATTCTCTATAGGGTCTTTCCATTGAATCCAGAATGATCTATTTGGGAATTGTTACTCCATGTTGTCCTTTTTTGCAAAAACTCTAAGAAAACTTTCAACCATCTATTTTGGTTTCTCCCCCCAAAGGCCAAATTTATTGGAATTGGATCCAATTTTTGTAATCCTTTTAGACCATATCGTTTTCCAAGTGATATGGTTCTTTTGGGGTATTGAATTAGAATTTCATCTAAATTTACCTAAACACAATATTATTTTGGAGTGGAAATTTTGGTCAACATTTGGAAAGACATGAATTCAACTCTTTTTTGGAGTTTATATTGAATTCACTTATTTATGCATATTAAACCAATGATATATTCTAATGGTTTTTAGCATATCTAGGTACAAGTCAACACATATCCTCTAAGACCATGTCATTTTCCAAGTGATATGGTTCTTTTGGGGGATTGAATTAGAATTTCATCTAAATTTACCTAAACACAATATTATTTTGGAGTGGAAATTTTGGTCAACTTTTGGAAAGACGTGAATTCAACTCTTTTTTGGAATTTCTATTGAATTCACTTATTCATGCATATTAAACAAATGATATATTATAATGGTTTTTAGTATATCTAGGTACAAGTCAATACATATCCTTTTAGACCATATCATTTTCCAAGTGATATGGTTCTTTTTGGGGATTGAATTAGAATTTCATCTAAATTTACCTAAACACAATATTATTTTGGAGTGGAAATTTTGGTCAACATTTGGAAAGGCATGAATTCAACTCTTTTTTGGAGTTTCTATTGAATCCACTTATTTATGCATATCAAACCAATGATCTATTCTAATGGTTTTTAGTATATCTAGGTACAAGTCAACAAGACTGATCTAGAGGTTTCTTATTTGTACATGGTGTTGGATCAATAGGGAAATGGTCCTTGCATAGTTGCCTAGGTCTCATTGAACTCCATTTCTCACAAGTTCCACGATGCATATTGTGGATATCGATCTTGATGTGAAAGGAATTAGAGATGATTAAATACACTTCCTACACAATCTATGAGAGGATATATCTAAAAAAGTTAGATTGATCATACAATTATAAATAAATAAACATAAAAGTAATATGTTACAACACAATGATTACATGGGGAAAACCCTTTTGGGTGAAAAAACCATACTGGAAAGAAACTCAATGTATTATTCAATAATCAACATGATTATAATAAGCTCATAGAGTCTAAACCTTACAATAATATCACAAATAAGAGACCTCTAGCAATTATGGGACATAATAGTACCTATAACACTCATTATCTAACCTCCATCTCTAGCATCTAGTATGTAGGAAATTTGTTAAATAAAAAACCTAGTGTGGTTTTCAAAATTATGTATCAAAATGGTAATCATGTTTGGCCAAATTCCAACTACCAAGTTGGTCATAGCCTTCCAAGATAAGAATAGAATATGCTCTTACAATTGTCATAACTTATATTAAATTATATTTTAATCTTCAATTTGGACACTCCAGTTTTGCATATTCAAATCCATTCATAGATGCCTTGTGATATATGTCATAAATTATCATAATGTTAGTCAAGATTCTAATGTAACTCCCATATAATCATGATCTCACATGTTAGAACCCATCATAAATAAATCCCAACTTATAATTCTATAAAATGCTCTTATACATGATTTTGAAATTTGATGTAGAGTAGGGATAGACAAATACAAAAAAAATTCAAACAACCACCTATAAGACCTTTTGATCATTAAAGTGTGTATTTTCCTTCACAAATCAACACTAGTCCTTGTACTCCTCATGATGGGTCTAATTGTCCATAAATTTTGAGGCAATCATGATCATGAGAATGAAAACACAGATTTGGATACCCATTTGGCCCTTATAAAACATATCTCAAAATGAGATAGTGTTACTTTGTAATGATTGGGTCAAATTTTGACTGTCCCGTTTTTTTAACTAGGCCTAATTGACAAACCTAGTGCTAGTGAAAAATTATGGATCTTCATAAACCACTCAAGTGATAGAATTATGACTTTTTCTTTGGTGGAAACATAGGACACATCCAAATGAAGGTTTTCACAATTTTTTATAATTTTTCAATGGTTAAATCTCAAGATATGATTTTTTTTTAACTTCCTAGAAACCTTAGGTCTACTACTGGCAATTTTTAGAAATAGGCTTGTTTGCCCCTTCAAAATGCATTTCCAATACTACTAGTAAAATAATTTTTTTTCTCTAACACCAAGACCTCTCCATTCATTTTAGTTTCATACTTGTACTAGTCTATACATGTACATACTAGCATGTTTTTCTAACTGCAAATTCTGGAAAACATTGTCAGAATTAGGCTACCTTCACCAAAATGGACATAACTTATTCAAATCTTAATGAAATTTGATGAGAACTGAAGAAAACAAAAGTAGACTCACGTGGATAGACAATGAAATTGGTTTTAGATTGATATGTGGACCCTATAGTCTGTACCAAATAGTAGAGTAGGACTGAACGTTAGGAAAATGCCCATAAATGATTACTCCATTCATCAAAATCTTCAATTACAATGCCTTTACCCCTCAATTTGAGTTTGGAGGGTGTTTTAATGCGTTCCCAACCAAAACCAACTATTGGCAACCACCTTTTGATTAGTTTACTAACAAAACACCAATTTGACACTGTTTGCAAAAGTTGCTTGACAACTTTTTTTTAGCAACATTGACAAAATTTTACAAATGTGTAACCAATGACTCTATAATGCTCCAAAATGCATCCAAATGATCCCAAATGGTCATAAATGACCTTATTTACATCAATCGAGCCAAAACAAAGAAAAAAGTCAAAGTTTCACAACACAACCCAAAATTACATCAAAGGTGCTCTTGCACCAAAATTAGGTGCTCTTACAACTTGTTACAAGCTTTCCAAAGTATTTGAAATGTGGCCAAGAGAACCACCTCAAAGTGACACTCCATAATTTATATGTGAGGGTAAGTAATAAATAAATACAAATAATTAGTAAATATGAGTACTATGATGAAAGGTCGATACATTTATTCTAATATTTTCACTTGTCAAGTATCATACAAAAGGATAAAGGGGAAATCCGACACTAAAATCTAATTGCCAAGGTTGTGAGGCCCATAGACTTATTGCACCATTTGAATCCTCTTTCTCATGGGATTTCTCAATACATTTGCAACTTTCTTCAAAGTTTTTAATTTCTCTAGCGTCACTCTCCCATCCTTTACCATGCCATGAGTAAAACTATATTGAAAACCTATGTGCTTAATCCTCATGTGAATGGTTAAATTCCTTATGAAGCATATGACATTCTACCTTTCATAAACAAATCTAACAACTCCCTAATTCAACCCACATCTAAACATAATATCTTAAGCCAAACAACCTCATTATAGGCATGCATAACTATCATGCTCTCAAGCTCTATAGTAGATAAAAAATAATAACCTACCACTTACTCATCCAACTAATATCACCACAACAGAAATTAAAAAATTCCATTGGTGGCCCTTTTACTATTGATGTCTCTTACCCAATATGAATCCACAGATCATGAATATCCATTAAATATTGTTCCTCACCATGATATAATAATTATAGTACTCAAAGGTTGCCCATAAATACTTGAAAACCCTATTACTTACATATTGATGATATCATCTAGAACTAGCCATAAAATGACTCAAGACTCTAATTGCTTGGGTTATCTGTGGTCAATTACATACCATAGCATACATTAATTTGGAACAATACAAGCATATGAAACATGTGTAATGTCCTCCATTTCACTAGATGTAGTTAGACATTACTCAATGAATAATATAGTACCTATTGAAAAATGAACACTTAATGGTTTGCAAATTGACATGCTAAATCTTTCCAATATAAAGCTTATATATTTACTTTGGACCAATTTTTTTTTTCTTTAGATTTCCATACCCAAGATAGGATTTGTAGCTCCAAATCCTTCATATTAAACTTGAAACAATGTTGAAAGTTGAGACTTTAAATCACAAATCACATCCTTACAATTACAAAAAAATAGCATATCATTTAAATTCAATGTGATCTAATAGGGAATTGATTACCATATAGTTATAGTAAAGGAAATGACCCAATTTAGATCACATAAATCCCAATGCTATCATACAAGAATTATACTTTTGACCTACCACATTCTAAAAGACTATTTGAGATCATACAAGGATTATTTAATTTGTAAACCAAAAAATCTTTACCTTTTACAACATAATGTTTTAGTTGTGATATGTAGATCTCTTCCTCCAAATCACTATGTAGGAATGCTTTCTTTACATCCATCTATTATAAGTCTAAATTGAAATTATTGCCACAATTAATAAGAAGTTGATAGTTATTAACTTAACAACTAAAAAATCTCACAAAAATCTATCATCTTAACCTAGGAATATATTTTTGTAACCAATTTTTCCTTGTACTTTTCAACCACATCATCTACAACAATTAATTTCTTGAACACCCATTTACATCCAATAGGCTTTCATTACTCAAACAATGACACCAATTTCCATATTTCATTCTTTTTTACCGTAGCCATTTCCTCATCTATAACCATTATGTATGGCTAATAATAATCCATATTAATTGCCTCCTTTTAAAATTCTAAGATCATCATTGTTATTAATCAAAGAAAAAATACACCTTCGATTAGGAGTGGCATACCTTTTTGGTTTCTATCTCTACTGAGTGGATCTCTTCAAGAGTTGAGCTATAGGCTCTACCCCCTCTTTAGAAATATTAGAACCATCTAAGCTCTCCTCCTCTTGAAGTCTTTGATGAGCTTCTTGTTCAACCTTCAAAGTTGAGACACCTTTCCTAATAGGATGTGGTCATAATTCTTGGCCTTCGCATGGCTCTTATGATTCTCCATTGTAGCAAACATCTAGGGGTGGTTTCAACACTATCATAAATCATATGCTACTTCACAAACCTTTGGTTAGGATGTTGGTAGATAAAATGATACATTTTCAAATTGCTATTAGTTGTTCACTTGTTAGAAATGACAAACCTCTCTAGATGATTCTCACCAAGAGAAAACTAATGAGGGTATTGCTAACAATGGTTTAGACCTCGTCTCTAATGGTCAAGATATGCCTCATGGATGGGGCAATTTCGAAGATGATAATAATATGCGACCTACTAGGTTTATTGCTCTTGTCACATAATTTTGTTACTTTTTTGTGATTAATTTGTATTTGAAAACTTGTTTATAATGTTGTTGTTGATTTTTGCCTTGTCTAACCGCCTTTTTTTTTAATGAGTATAGTATACATTATAAAAAAAATTATAATGTAATATGATAAGTAGAACCTTACTCATCTAAAAAAATGAATACACCATTCATAGAAAATGTCCCAAATAGTTAGATTTGTGAAAATCTTCAGACCAAACTATAAATTTAAATTTGTGATAATAATATTAATTTAAACACACAATTGATAATAATAATAATATATAATTAGATATACAGAAATCATATTTTTAAATAAATAAATAAATATTTTAATAACATTTACAATTTTATTAACTTCAAACTCGATACTATGACACGTGGCGAAACACTATTTGAACCTTATATGCCTTGTTTATTCCTTTGATTCATTCATTGCAACTAACACCTAATATTCCTTGCAAGCCTCATTTGTACCAATAAATTATGTGCCCAACGATCTCCTGCCCCCACACAAATATATTAAATGAACCGAAGAGCCTTTCTCTAAACTTGAATATGTGCACTTTTTCTTTAAATATTTTTAGTGCCCTTAATTTTTCACGTTCTTTTTAGTGAAAAAATTTGTCTCATTCAAAGTACAATAATTGCAAAGGTCAGTATTTTAATACATGGCCCCATCGCTAAATGAAAAAGTAAAGGAATTTTCCTTTAATAAATTAAAAATTAATAAACAAATAAAATGAAGTATTTATTTATTTATTTATTTTTGTCACCACCAAGAAAAAATTGGTAAATAAAAGGGGAAGTCTTTTCATGTGGATGTGGGTACCCTTTAAAGGATTTGATGATGAGTTTTGTTAAGTCTTTCTTTCACATATTAAACTGAATAAACTTTTATGTATCTTTATCAACTTGTAAGCCATCATGATCATTACAAGAATGGTCATAAAGTTGTAGAAAGCTGCATAACTTGTATTTTGTTTTACATTCATTTTTGTTTTGTTATAGATATAATATTTCGTTTATTTTGTTTTGTGTATCAAAGTTGTTCTTAAATGTATTAACTAAATCAAATATCATTTTTTTTTTTTTTAAGAGTTTTTTTTTTTAGATTTGGTTATAGACATAGATTTATCTTTTAGACAAAGTTGTACCTACAATTTTCTTGTCATACTATTTATAATCTCTTTTTCTATTGTCTCAAATAGATCATTTCAAATATTTGATTGTATTTTATATATTAAGTAGCAAAAGGGTGTTGACCTTCAAATACAGAAAACCCAAAGATAGCATTAGCAGGCCATTAACAACACCATAGTCTATATAAAATATCAACAACATAAACTAAATTATAGCAAAATGAGTTAAAAAATGTATCAAAGTTTGTAAAACTATGATGAAAACCACCAAAAATGTAACGCCCCGCCAGGGAATCCTAGAGAAATAACAACTAATAAACCAAAACACATGGCATATATATATATATATATATATATATATATATATATATATATATATATATATATAAAGGAAACATAATACATCAATCATCTTTAACTCGTTACAATGCTAGGTAAATAACATAGATGATTCATAACCATGTTTAGTGGAAGACTTAATCACATCACATAACAATCCTCTATGGGTTCCCTAACATCGCTACTAAGCAACACTTACTAACATGTATTAAACATCACTAAGTTAATCACATGAGGATAACTTTATTCCATTGCATCATTCCAAATCACATAAACATCTTACATATGATACATATACTTAGCTTAATTCAAATAAACTCCTAATCATTCATCATTAAATTCATCATATAAAGGCCTATGCTAAGTTGATTTTAAAGCACCAAATAAAATATACCTATGATAACCTTTAGCAAGAATAAGACATGCATATTGGAGTACCCAATCACAAATATCCTTTCAATTACAAGTACAAATACACAATTACATATTCTTTATATCACTTCTAGAAGATACATAACAAATACATTACAATGGTAGAACAATCTGCATATGAATGTAAAAACACTAGAATACAAGGTAAGATCCATCCAATTGTACACAAACAAGAACTCCAAAACCTAATGGATGGTAAAAACTACCACCCGACCATGTGGAACCCAAAGGTCCACCCCCTGTGCTGGTAATAGACACAAGGCCCCAAACAACACACAAGAAGGCTAGGGATAAAAGAAATAAACATATACTATGACCAAGATACATAAGACACCATTACACAAGATAAGAAAGAAAGACAACAACCAAAATAACTTCAAATAACATCAGTGTTCTACTAGTAAATAAACTTTCAAACTTATTCTTATACCACCAAAAGCAAATGCAAGAAAGTAAAGTGCAGAAACACAAGATAATCAACCACAAAACATAACACCAATATTTTTATGTGGAAACTCGGAAAGGGAAAAACCATGGTGGGATTGAAACCCACAATATTCATATAATGTGATCAGGAGTACATAAATATTACATGAGGAGAATGCACTTGCATTCAAGCACACTGCCTAGAACCAAAGGTTCAATTACAATATGGAAGTCGCATTGACTTACAAATCAATTACAATGATAACTACAGTTATTGAAACTCCAAAATTACATCAAATAATGCCTGGATGAGTTTCAGTTAAGTGCATAAAGTCTGATTATACCACCTCTCCTACTCTGCTCTGTTTTGCTTCCCAGTCAGCTACTAGATCAAGAATGTGCACGTGAAACTATGCCAAAACAGTTTCTTGATCACAACTCGCTCATTAAATTATCCAAAAAGATCTTCTACATCGGTCTTATATATCCACAACCACAAAATAAAACATTCATCAAGTCGGCCAGCAAAATATGCAATATAATGTGTAACCAGGTGTTGGCTTAGACCGAATCACCAAAACATATGCAAATCCATCAAATGATGTCAAAATTATTTCCACAAGTCGGCCCTATCATCCCATGCACGAATCTCACCACCGCAATCACTGCAATGCTTTCGGACAAAAAATGCTATGCTATCCTGAAATACCGGAGATAGATTACCGGATCACTTTCTCTACCGATTACCAAAAACCATGATTACCGAATAGGATTTCCAAGGAGATTTGTCATCAATGACAACCTTGATCCATTATCCAAGCATTAAAATCCATTGGATGAGTGCCGATTGCCAATAGTCTAACCCTCTCCTAACTCCAGACCCCAACCCCCATAGAAAACTAATGTAGAACTATACAATCCTTTCATGAAGACAAGTTATTGCACAATCATGCCAGTTCCAAACATCTCTCTAGACAGACAAGCCTTCTCAATCTCATTCTTTGTTTATATGAGCACATGATGCCATGAGTGGGGCACAAAACATTATATTATTAGTGTGTAAACCCAACCCAAATTTTTGTTATTAATGTTATTACTTATTAATCTACTCTCCCATGGGTTATCCTATATGCCACTTTGGGCCCTAGCCCCCATAGAGAGTCACTCCCCCTTAATGCACCTAGATAACCTATCCTTTATGGCTCAAAATAAGCATCATGAAACATATGATATACAAATAGGAACATCAAGAATCCATATAGATTGCACAATATACAAAAAGGACTTCCAAACAAAAACCAATCACAAGGTCAAGTCCAATCAAAAGGGAAAATGAACACTAATCCAGCCAAACAAGTCCAATCAAATATAGAAAACCAAAATTGATAAGCCTTTGGAATTGATTGAAAAAACAAATTGAGCAAAATTGCAAACCAAATCAAAATCCAAAAAACTTGTGCAATCGGTCACTGAACCTGCGCAGTTGAGCTTATGATGCTACACAATTGAATTTCAAAATTGCACAATTGAATCCTTGAATGAGTACAATTGAGCTTTGCAGCTACGCAGTTGCTTGGAAATGTAGAAAAATAAAGAAAGGCATATCATAAAAGCTCCAAACTGAAATTTGATGAAAACCCATTTGAACAAAGCCTAACTATATTCCAAAAACTCAAAAAAAACTAGACATAAGGATTCATATAGGATTTTCAATCAAGCATACAACAAAACTAATCAATTCAAACAATCAACCCCCACACTTGATTTAAGCATATTGCAATCTTTCAAAACACTAATAGAGAACTTATTTATAAGATAATAGATATAATCAAAACAACATTCCCAAATCCCCCTTATAATCAATTATAATCAAAACTACAAATTAAACTGAAATCAAAATTGGGAGATAGAAACCTACCTGAAAACCTATGAAGAAAGATAAGAGAAAAAGAGAGAATTTGCAGATGAAACTCTGAACATAAATCCTTTTCAAATCAACAACAAAATTCCAACAAACAATCTCAACGAAATCTAATCCAAGCTCCAATCAAACTTAGAAAGTAATCCTTCAATCAATATTGAAAAACTGCAAACCCTTCTCCAAGAATCACAATCCCAAAATTCTCCTTCAAAACCCTCCACGATTTGCAACAATAATTCTTCCTTCAAGCTTCATGAAAAGAGTCCTTAAAAATAAATCTCTCATAAAGAAATATAAATAAAACTCAATTAAAACCCTAAATAAATCTTTACAAACTCATGTACAAAAGAAGAGAAAGACCCTAATAAAAATATCACCCATGCAATGTTAAATCAATAATATTTTAATTTAATTTCTAAATAAAAAATCCTCATAAAATAATTAAATAATAATATTTAAATATTAAAATATCAATTAAAAATGCCCTTAAAAATAGTTAAGTCCCACTCAACAACATGCAAAGAATAAATATAATTATCCATAAAAAAGAACAACTAGTTCCACCAAAATAGAACAATCAGTTCCACAATGAAGTATAATTTCCTCTCAAGATAACTGCCACACTAAAAATATTCAAATGCACAATAATAAATCATTTAATAAATAATATCCAATAATAGAAATATATTTATTAAATAAAAAAATAAATTAAAACAACAATAAATAATAATTGATTATTAATTTATAACACTCAAGTTATAATTAATATCAATAATTAAGATAACATAAAATCTCACACACAAGTAAAGCATAAATAATACTAATATAGAAACAAGACTTACCATAGACAACGAGGTGATAAATATTATCTATATGACAAATTGATGGGATAAAAATAAAGACTAGATAAGTGTTCCTACGTTAGGACAATGATTAAAGCTAGATACATTTTGGTCCTTGTACTATCTCATGTACCACCATTGGGATTTAAAGACATGCTTAGACCTGTGGGACGAGGTGGAGTCGATGTCTAGTACCTGCAACCTACACACAAACATTTTTCACACACACACCCATCTAGTGAAAGGAAATCGCGACACAATATGGAAATCATGAATGAGTAATACAAAATCATTCCTTTCCCCCTAAACCCCAAGCAAATAATACAATAAAGATATTTTCTACACATAAAATAGCATTTACAGTCAACATTCACATGTTGCTAAAAACAACAAGTGCTAAAAATAGAAAGTTTGTCCAAACCCAAAATTAGGCCAATTGGAGACAATAAAATTTGTTAAAAATAGACTTACTAAAGATAGACACTACTAAAAATAGAAGTTCATGAAAAATGCCTAGATTTCAATGGTAGGCTCTTTGAAAGATTTCATTTTCTACACCTCATCATAGATTATATCTCATAAAACATCATAATAAATCACCAATATATAATCCAAGTCATAAGTATACAATCATTAACATCAATATGTCCATCTCAAATAAATTATAACAATAATCATGTCTAGAAACATATAAGCATCGTAAAATAGTCCAATGACATGGATCACATGAATGTATTTACACACACACACACACCAATGAAATAAACCACACATAATGAGTCAAACATAGTGTAACAAGTCAAAGTAATAAGTATATAAAGAAAATCATGGAGGGATACTACAAAAAAAGAACAACAACAGTTAAAATTTCCCTCCTTAGCAACATCATCACCCAGGACCTTCTTTTGTGTATTCATTGAACAACGCATAACTTTAGAACTGAACCTAGAGATGTTAACCATCTTCTTCTCAAGGTTTGTCACTTTCATCTTTAGAGCAGCTAGGTACTCCATAATGGCAATGCATTTGATGTAGTAAATATTTGATTGCTACTTGTCAACTTACATGCACCAAATATAAAAAATCATTATCATAAATCATCATATAAGGATCAATAATCAAATTAAAGCATTTATCAATAAATATCATTTATCTTATATACAGTTAGTGTTTTATGTGTTTTTTATCTTTTTAAAACTAACGAAGGGTTTTACTCACTATCAAGGAAATTCCTTTCTTCTTGACTTGCATACAATGAATCCCAAAGGTGCTTTTCAACATCCCACTTGTCTTAGATGCAAGTACATGAAGAGGTGAGTAGACATTGAAGGATACTTTATTAGAGGATAAAATTAGATATCAACTAAGTGTCTAAAACTAAAACATGGGTGCAACTTACTGGGAGATTACCAATCTTTAATACAATAGAAAAATTGATGATCTTCAAAGCTTATACTATTATAGTATGGAAATATATGTGTTGACGGTTAGTAATTTTTTAGTAGTGTTATGTGTGGTTGATTATTGTTTATAATTAATCTATTTTGAAGTTCTAAACTGATTCACCCCCCCTCTCAATCCTGCCTTGGGTTCAACAGATGCCTCATCTCCTCTCTGATGACTACGAGAGTCTGTTGGTCTCACCCATGGCTGGGGATCTTCTCTCGAATAGTATAGAGGAATTATGGCTCCTGGATATGAAGCCTCCCAATATCTAGTATAGATACATTGTACACCTACATCATCCTCAAGTAGAGGGGCATATGTGTCATATCTCTCCTCCTCATCATCAATGATCTCTACATTTTGTGAAGTAGGTCTAGGAAAGGCTCTTGGTCTCACAACACTACAAGAGTTTTGTATGTAGATTTATACGATTGTGGGATAGCCCTACACTAGACCTAATTGCCTCATTACTCTATCAAAATAAAATGGGTCAATGATGTAGCTATGGTGACCTTCCAATAAACGGTCTTGTTGCATCCATGTAGCTATACATGCTACTCCACCCAAACATACATTCATCAATAGACAGTCTCTCACCACTCTCCAATAAAACAAGTCTCCTCTCTGCCAAGGTCTAATGCATGGATACACATGTGCTTGGGATCCTCAAAGGCAATATCTACAAGAAACCTCGGTGGCCTTGTACATTTGATGTGCTTGAACATCCAGACCTAAAGAATAGTGCATGTAATCAAGCTCTTACCCTCATAATAAACATAATCTCCTAAATCATAGTAAAGATGTGCTAACATGCTATGTCCCCATACGAACATAGTGTGGTGCTCCTCCATCTCATGCATGGTTTAGGTAAGTCCTCGATGCATGTGACTGTCTCCACCATCTAGACACACAACTAGTGCCACTATAGCATTCATGAGTCTCCTAACCAATGGTATATTTCCTATCAGATGTAATAATCATTGGATGAATATTTGACCCCTTAATTCTCTAGGAGTTTCTCTACCAATGAAATATGCCCGATCTCTCCCTATCTCTGCTTGTGTGCAATGCGACTGATATCTCATAGTCCTCCCTCACACTGGTAACTGTAGGATGCAGTATACCTTCTCCAATGTGACGTTCATCTCTCTGATAAGAAGGTAGAAGGTAGAATTATTTGGATCTCATCTCTCCATCAAGGCCATCAACATTGGCCCATGAATCTTGATCGCTAGCATGCAACATATCCAATATAGGCCAATTACTAGAGAAGCCTCTTCTTGTCCCAAGAAAGCTGAGGAATTTGACTTTGAAGATGGTTATATATGTGACCTGAGGTATGCTCCCACATGTAGGGTAACTCCTACATGATCTCACACACATACATGAGTATCGTCATCATCAAAACATTTCCTAGTTGCATAAGTGCCACTTGGTGCCCCTTTTCTGGGACCATGAGGCCCAGAAGGGACCATGGTGGGACCATGCTACCCATCTTTGGTGGCTCATGTTAGTTTTAGGGTTTTAGAGAGAAAATCAACCAATCAAATGAAATCAAATCAATAGAGTACAATTTTCAAGCCTTTCTCGTCTAGTGGGAGGTCCTCCAAGAATAAGTGCCTCAAGTTTTCCATCCTCATGGGCACGCCTGATTATTGGTGTAACATTATTCACTTTGTGGGATCCTCTTCTACACTCCAAGTCAAAAGTGAATAAACCAAATAAATAGTTGTTGAACACACACCAGGTGCTGAGAGGGGGGTGAATCAACATAAACTAAAATTCTATATAACAAACTCTCATCAAGAATCATAAGATCACTCATATCAATCACACATGAACACCATAATTTATACGTGGAAAACACAAACAAGGAAGAACCATGGTGAGCACTTGCTCACAAAATATATCCATTATATAGAAATGCTTTACAAAAGAGGGATCTCACTGCTCCAGACTTGCAAACCAAGGCTAACTGCTCTTAAGAAAAGATACAAAAAAGGACTTGCAAACCTGAAGCTAACTGCAACAGTGCAAGATATAGAATTATGACTTATAGAAAATTAATTGCATGAACAAGCACAACTCAGTATGTTGATCACAATCTCTAATATAGCAAAGTCTCTAACCTTATTCAAATATCTAGACGTCCAAGTCTCTAGATCTCTACTCTTCTACCAACTATCACCTTTGCACTGCAAATCCTTCTGATATAGAAACTACAAACACATCAACATCCTTACATCAAGTCACATATACTCACTGTTGAATTCCACACACACATTTTACACACCTCCCTATTTCTTTTCAATAAATCATCACATATATACCAATCTAAAACAAAACATCCTCACCAATTCAGCCCAAAAGAAGGTTGTAATGTGTATGCATATTTTTGACTCAAGGTATACCACTAGAGAAAAATATAAAGCACATAGAACATAAGCCAGAACTAAACAAACAACACTGAACCAAAAGAATACTTCACATGCAATCACTAGACCAAAAAATATATATTACTTTCAACTCTGATAACATAACCTAACACATGTACCAAACATGTTATTTCACAAATGAAAGAGTATAGACCAAAAAAGACAACATATGAACTACAAAGATGAAGCTTCCAATTGTCATCACCATAAAAAATAAGAAAATATCAACTACCAACACAATCAAGCCATAGAATCAATTATAGCAACCTCTATTCCAAAAACATATCTGCAAATATTCTAACACTATTGCTTAACTTTGCTGATGTCCAGAACAGAACTTATCTAGACCATACTATTTGACATCAATGACAACAAAGCACACATCTGTAACAATCTCCCCCTTTGTCATTGATGGCAAACAACCAAAATTATTTTTACACTTAATAAACCTTTGAATGATAACCAATAACAACATCTTCAAAAATAGATATAAAAACATTTTTCAGTATCTTTGTCCCCCTTTGACATCAAGGACAAAGTTCAAACCAAGGAAACACAACACAAAATCATTAAAAATTACCAGGCCAAATATCTTTGAATTTTTTTTAACTTGATCATCGAGGCATTCCAAGCATGAGTAGTAGCATCCAACATCTTACTCTGACTTTCTTAGTCAATAAATTTGTTCATTGAATCATCAAGAGAGTCTATATTATTAGCAACCTTCTCAACAATCTCAAATAAGAATGAAGTTTTAACTCCATGTCATCTTGCATCTCTCCAAACATCCTCATGTACTCATCTCTTTGTCTCCTTCGTAGAGCTAATTGATCATGCAATTCTTGAGCCTTATCTCTTTTTTTTACAATATAAATCTTCATATATTTTGTAATTATTTGACATTTCTACTAACTGAGAGTTAATTTTCTCAAATTTCATCTTTTAACTTCGGTGTGGCAGCAAGCCACCTCAAACAAAATTTGTATAACATTTCAGCCGCTTCCATAGACTTCTTGAAATTCAAAAAATTAAGGATTAGCATGTGATGTGCTTTTCTACATTTCTCTATCATCTTCTCTTGCAAATTTGTTTTTGTAGACTCTTCCTTAGCACCACTGTCATCACCTTCAGCCATTTTCTCAACAAGAATTTCCACAAGATCCTCTAGAAGATGATCAACAACATCAGTAACAAAAAAATTATTCTGAACTAAGTACTTCACAAATTCTTTCTCAATAACATCTTGTCATAAGACACATGATTGTGATATGAATCACCAGCCGACTACACACCACCAGGCTTCCTAATCATTTCAAGTACCTTCTCTTCAGTAAGATCATCATCATTAATTACCTCATCATCACCTTTTTGCACCTTTTTTGCTTCCTTACTCTAAACAACTTTCTATCCTACCTTCTTTTCTTCTTCTTCTTCATCACTATCAATATTGATCCATTCAATATCCTTCCTCTCTAGAACCATCTTCCTACTTTTCTAAGATTTAGAAATGGAGGTAAAACCTTCTGTAGATATCTTCCTTGATTTCTTCGCTCTTTTCTTAGTCTTCATCACTCAGGACCTTCCTAAGGTCTCTTATTTTGTTCCAAACCTTTATGCATTCGTATCCTTTGGCATTTTCAAAAGTTTTTTTACTAACCTCATACATTCATCTTCAAAAACTTCATAGGATAATATAGTTATCTAGGAAACTCTCGGAACCACAACTTCCAAAAAGAAATCATCCTTATGAACCAAAAATACAATGCCATTCTCATACCAGCCTATAACCTTAGGAGGAATCTGATTCCTTAAAATCAAATCACTTCTGAGTTTCTCAAAGAAATTTAAATTGCATATTTTTGAGCTATCATCCAATCCATCTAGGTAACCTTTAATTTGTGACACAACAATCATATTTCTTCTCCATCACAACATTTTCAACATCAGGCAAAGCGTTTAGAAAATAGAAATTTAAACAAATGATTAGAGAACCATACTGGAATGGATACATCTCACTCTTTGTCATCTTGATATTATTGAACAAATATCACGACAAAATCTCACATGGATCTTATTCTACAATATCCTTAACTATCCTATAAGCCAAATATACTTAGGTGGATGCATAAGAACCTTCTCTATTCTTGTAATAGACTTCTTAAGATATTGCATACTCGATATTGTCCATATTCTTGATAGTATCAATTCATAATGCTCTTCCAGTCAAAATCACTCTAGTGAAATGATTCACTTCAACATTCTTTATGGATTTCAAAATCGGTACATCTCTGATCGCGCATAGCCCTGTCACAAGTTGCAACACTTTCTTCAAAATAAAATACAGTTAACAAGCCAGATAAATTCCTCATGAATTTTGTTGAGAATAATTCTAATAACTTCCTCATCGTCGATCATCGGAAAATAATTCCAAGCATCCAAACCCTTGTTCCCTAGACTGTTGAATTCACTCTTCAACCTCTGTGAACTATCAACCAAATAATTTTGCTTGAAGGCCCTAATTTTTTCATGATCATACTCTTCTAGATCAACATGAATGTATTGAATTTCTTTTTCCTTATGAATAACATGATCATCAATTTCAAAAAAAGCTCCAACCGAATCTACATCCGATGGAATGAAGGGTTTCAATTAGTATTCAGGTCTGGGTTCATCATTGATACTTACAATTTTTGTCATTCTACCAAATCACTATTGTGCTATATTTTCTCTCACACTTTCACTTGAATTCACTCTAATGCTCTTCTTTGCTTCCCAAATTGCAAGTGCACAAATTGTTGTAATCACTAAAATAAATACTCACAAGTTAGGTTTTTAAAAAGATGATACATTGTTCGCCAAACCTCTAAGAATCACATCTACACCACAAGATATGCTCAAAACCTCTAGAAAATCACTGCACACATCTGTCATGTTGAGAGGAAACTCAACATCTAACCAAGAGGGTTCAGAAGATGTTTTCATTAAAGACCCTCCTCAGACCCTGATGTCTAAGTCAATTATCATATGAACAAATTGAATCCACAAGGGATATCAGACCACCTTCAAAATTACCTTCAGTCTTCTCTTCAGATTTCTTCACCGATAAAAAACTTTCCTTTTCCTCTAGAAACCATCTCATTCTTTGTACCAACAATCTTTCCTTTACCACTTTGACAAAATTTTATAATATGCCCAACAATATTATAATTATAGCATACCAGACCACTCTACATTGTACTCACACTCACATTTCTTTTAAGATTTTTATTCATCCTACATTCAACATCTATGTGCCCATATACATTGCGAACACATCAATATCCATTGCAAACATATCAATATCCATTGAAAGATCCAATACTTTTGTTCATATTTATTTTCTTCTACATTCACTAGCCTCATATCCAAACTTGTTGCAAAAATGACAATTTCCATTGAAAGAATAACTCCTTAATTGACTTTTACATTCACTTGGTTTGTGCCCTACGACATTACATGAAAAAAAAATTCATCTAAAAAATAAATACCTAGAAGAAAAAAGAGGAGGTCTTTGATTCATCATAGACATTCTAAAACTCTGGTTAGGCATGCAATTATTCTTATCATTAGTAGCACTCTTCATCTCTTTGTCTTTTTCTTCATTATTCTTCGAGCATTCACTAAAAACTCCATTACTCTGAAACTGCAAGACAAATTCTTAAATCTCCTTTCCACCTTTCAGACTTAAGCCATTACTAATCTGATCTTTAGCATCTTTGAGCTACCTTTTAGATTCGTCACTTCTTCTTTTAGCTTTGAGCATTCTCTTGTCTTCTCATCAAGCTTTATTTCATATTCATCAATAGCCTTCTTTCCTTTGTCTAATAAACTCCTTAAGAAAGTAATATACTTTGTTGCCTTCTTGAATTTGTCCCTACACTCATCTAGATCAACCAATGCAGATCTTAGTAGTCCTTCCATATCAACAACTCCTTCAACATCATCCAATCACCTTGATCTAAAGAATCCATATCATTCAACTCTTATTCAAACATAGTGTTCAAGACTCTAGATCTACCTTAAGCAGTTAAGCTTACTCAAGAGGAACCTTGCTCCGATACCAATTGTCAAACACACATAGGATGTGTCGGGTGAAAATTTTGTAAACTTGTAAAGACTTATAAAATGTGAGTTTCACGATAGTATATGAGATAATACCTCTAAGAAGGCAAGATATGATCTCTCCTATTTATAATGGAAGGCTCTCCCTTTCTACTACAATCTCTATCTATTCTAAATCTAACTGCTAGCTTTACACTAATGCAAAATGATACAATAAATTAGTTCTCTTTTTTTAGAACAAGTTTTTAATCCAATTCTCTATTTAGAACAAATTTATCCTTTTCTTAATAAAAACAACTTAAACTTGTTGTAATCTTAATGATCTATACTAATTGAAATCAAAGTGTCCATAAGAGTACAAAGCCTCCTGTTGCTTCCTTTTTCTAAAAATGACTTAAGGGACAAGCCTTTTGTAAACAAAAGAACTCAAAGTTTCCTTCAAATACCTAAGTCCTATTAGTCATTGTAACCCAAAATTGATATATTGTAAATACAAACTCTTCCAAGTATATCATAAACTTTCTACTCTAACAAGATAACTCAACAAATAAAAAAGACTTCACCTTATTATCCACTTAATATAAACTTTTTCAATTAGATATCATAAACAAAGTTTACAATATTTTACTCAAACCCTTCTAACTCAAATACTTGTTATGATGCAAGTTTTAATCTAAAACAATGAAGACAAGAATTACATAAGAACATTCCCTTACATAATAAAGTAGACCCAAGACAAAGATTGGATGCAACTTCTTTCTTCCTTGATTATTTTTTCTTGAAAACACTATAAGCTCAAAGAGTACAGAGTTTTAGCATATTAGCAAAAAGATGGAAAAAGATCATCCTTATTACAATGAAATCTCTCATATATATAGAAGAGGGACGATGCTCAAAAATAGGAAAACTTATAACTAATTGTGACCAAGTCAAAATTAGAGACCTATTTGACTTAGGACACGTGCATTCCTACATGTGTACTAGAGCATATACAAAATGACACTTAAGGTGTCATTTGGAATTACAAAATTCCACTAGAAAATTATAAAAATGACTGTATCATTTTCTTCATGTTGATCCCATTTTTGGAATTCTTCAAATTTCTCTAGGGCAATCTTCATTTGAGCTTCATTGGGTCCTTGGGTATGACTGGTGAAGACCTTGACCCATGTGATAGAATCTCCTAAATCAACACAACATTTCTTATGTTTCTTTAGAAGAGAACCCAGAAAATCTAGAATGAACTAGATCAACCAACTTGTTAATAGAGAACAAAGAGAAGTTCTCTCTCTCAATTTCAGCAGTTAACAATAAACTAAATTCCTTGATGACCACATCAAAATTTAGTGCTTTCTAATTTTCATCAAGTACATGGAATTTTTGATATCTTATCAACAATCTCCTTCCTTTTATCCGTACATTCCTTTTGAGTTTTCTTCATATCCTTGATAAACTGCTCTAGAATGTTGATTTGATGCTCTAGTGTCTATCGCTTCAAAACATACATATGCCAAGAAGGAATGACACAATCTTGTACTAGATCATCTGAATCAAAATCTTTAAGTTTCAACCATGCATCAAAATCCTTCCCCTTTGCTTCTAACCCTTGGGAGAAATTTTTTATGGTGTTGTCCACCTCAGTTATTATGATATCAAAATTGTTGACTATGGTGATAGCTAAGCTCAGGAGGTGTGTACCTTGGCTAAGCATCCTATTCATCCATTCGCCCACTTCTCTACTTTGTGAAGCTTCCTATTCAACTCTCTTCATGCCCTGTTCATCCAGTGATGAAGTCACTAGTTCAGTGGCCTCTAAAGATTTAGTCACCTTAATTAGCATAGTGGTGAGTTGTTCAACCTGTGCCTTCAGGTTATCCTTCTTGATTTTGTCTTCATCATATCTAGAAACAAGGACATCCACAGCTATTTGAACATCTCCTGAAGTTGAATCATGAGTTAGTTTTCCCAATTCAACCTTGTTGATGATATAATTTGATTCTTGGATCTGATCAATGTTGTTATCAGGAGGAGGAATGGAAATATCTACATATTTGCTTCTAGATTTATCCACCTTCACCCTTGATATAGTCTTGTCTTTCTTGATGGTCTTAGGCTTGGTGGAGATAAGCTGGCTAAAATGAAAATCATCTGGAGAAATTGCTTGTTTTTTCCTCTTAGGGGCATTAGATAACAAACATGGCAGAAAGGAGGAATCATCATCAACACATGTAATTAAAGCTTGAGAGGGATCTATTTTCTCTTGAGAAGTAGTTGTCACAATATGTGACGCGGTGGTAACAACAATAGGAGGAATTTATAGAGATGACTCATTGTGTCTAGGACCTGTCTCAGTCATGAACTTATCAAATTCATCCAACATGGTAGCCAGAACTTAAGACAAATTTGGGAAAGTAGAGAAAACATTCTCAATATTGTCATGTGGGGTATCCAAGGTAGACTCACTAGCACTAGTGGAAGAAATATGTAGAGTTGTACTAGGATTGACACATGTGACAATAGATCCAAAATGTTCTGGTTAAGTGGTAGAAATAGGAGCATGAACCATAGTAGAAGAAGAGATAGATACCTGGGGTAGGGACTCATGGGACTTATTTGATTGTGGTAGTCCTTCTTCATCATGCTCTTCATTATCCTCATGCTCACCTTCAAGTGGATTAACATCAATGGGCTCATGATCAGGATGTTGATCATCCAAATGCTCATCTTGTACTTCAGACTCCTTTGTCCCCTAAACATTTGAAGTGGATAATTCTCCTTGGGTATTTCCTTTATTTTCCCCAACTGTAAACTTCAACTTTGGAGCCTTCTGAGGAATGGCAGGATCATGTTTATTCTTTGTTCTTATCTTTGAACTCCTACCAACAAGTCCAATCGTATCATTATCAAAACTAGTAGAAAAAGGTTTCAACTGAATTCCCTTGCTTGAAATCCAAACATTAGTATTCACAAGAATACTTTGGAATCTATCTCTAATAGAAGTTGACTCCTTATGTGACCATTGAATGAGAGGCAAGGGTGTTGATGAAACTTTCTTTTTAACATAGGTAAGGTCTAAGACATTACCATCTTCTTCAAGGTTATTTGAGATGTCTGTAAGATTGAATTCTCTACTTTGGTCCAATGTGAGCTGACAATAATCAAGCTTCTTGATATCATGCTATGTTCTACAATCAATCCAAATGTCTTCAATACAGTGCAAATGAACATATTTTTTTTCCAACTTGTTCCTCATTCTTTTGTAATCAAAGTCTCTCCTAGCCTTGAAAAATCTTGTAGTTACTCTCCTAATCTCTTCTTCCATTGCCTTAACCTTGGAGTTTGAGTTGATAGAGTACCTACCAATGGTTAAAGAGAGATTTAGACTTGTTTTATGTGAACCATATTGTGCTTCATGTATCGCTACCATCTGACGAGCCAATTTTATTTGATGGATATCTAGGGAGCATGAAAGGTTCACCATTGAAACATCCCACCCTTAGATAGGTGAACGTGGGGAATTGTAGGAACATGCACCCATATGCATTCACAACTGCCCAAGCATGATCAGACACTCTTTTGTTGTATAAATATTTGTTCAACATGCACATCTGATAACCAAAGAATGCATCATTCAGTTTTCAGAAATTATTGAAACTATTCTTCAGTACCAACTGAGAATAGTACTCATATAAAACAACTTGCCTCCTATCTCCTAATGTAGACAGTCCTTGGAAATGCCTCATAGAAGTTGTCACGTACACCAAATAATATGTCAGGTAGAACTTGAGAGTATTTGGTACTTTGGTGATTTGTTCACATATGGCATCGCTTATCTGCTTTGCCCAAAATATCTTCTCTGTGTTCTATCTAATGACATGAATGTACTGATACAAACATTCATAATAAGTATTGGAGGTAGGAAGCCCTTTCACTCTTCTCAGGAGAGTAACAAAATAATTGACCTCTTTAATAAGATCACTCCTAGGAAAAGTATTAGGCCACCTACCAATTGTAGGCCTTGGGGTCTTTAGCCAATTGTCATTCATATTCTTCCTACATCTGTCTAAATTCTTGTCATAGTAGGCTTGTGCTAATTGCATGGTAATATCAAAGTATTTATCAATGTTAGGATGCTTGAATATTGTGTCAAAGAAGTCTTCATCAAGCCTAATTAACTTTTTTCCACTTGTGTCCTTCACGCTCCTACTAGCAGGATCAAAATGATTTGTAGCTGCCATAACAAATTCAAGAACTTAAGCAGACATTGGGAATGCTAAAACTAGATGAATACCACTATTGATGATGGGCTCCATCTTGTAGTATGAAGGTGTCTTCTCTATTCTCTTAATAAACTCTAATAGTTCAACATGACCTATCTCATTGTCCCTTATGTGATCAATATTTGATGAGATTTATGATGGTGGGAAGACCATATTCAAATCTTGCTTTTTTAACTTCATGGCCTTCTTGCTCAGAGACAATTTTGTCATTTGTATAAGAATAACATTGCAGCATTGAGAAATCATCAACACTTGAGGAGAGTGAACATCAATTATCTTGATCATTTTGAGCCAAACAAGATCATGTTGTTCCTCATTTGTTGATATTGGGGTTACAAAAACCCTCATTTCATCATGGTAGCACAAGTGTAAATTGAGCCTATGAACCATATTTATGTGTGTGTGCAACTAGTGTAATTCGAGTTCATAGCCCTGAATTACACTTATGGCTAAGTGTGGGTAAAAGGTGTAGTTCTAGTGCATAGGACCAAAGTACACTTAGTGAAAAAGGCTAGGTATAGTTCGGACCTATGGACGCAAACTACACCTTGGGAAAATCTTGTTATAGGTGTAGGTTAGACCCCCATGTCCAAATTACACTTATAAATTGCATAAGGAAAAATCTAGTTTAGGTTAGACCAATGGGTTCGCCATACACCAAGAAGGGAAAGACAAAGTGTAAGGAAAACCCATGGGTCCGCCATACACCATGTATGCAAAGAGTGGGAAGGTGGGGTGTGGTTTGCAAGCATGAATACCAAAAAATTGGTGTGGTTTAGGTTTATGAACCCACACCACACCAATGGTTGATGAAAAATGCAAATGGTGAACTTGGGTGCCACTCAAGTTCACTGATTTGAGCAACACCATGAATGTGGTGTTGTTCAGGCTAATGGGCCTGAACAACACCAAAGACATAGTGCATAGTCATGTAAAATACCATTGAAAGGGAAAAATAAGATGGGTGTTCGGGTCGATGAACTCGAACATACCATCATTGAGGGGTAAAACAAAATGTGAGCACATGCATTCAGAAACAACAACATGAAAAACCAATTAGGGTTTTCCAAACCCGAACGAACCAAAGATATAAGGAAAACAAAAACTTGGATCATAAAATAGGAAAAGATCTTACCGGTTGAGGAAAGAATCTTGTGAATTTGAAGGGGAAACAAGCTATACAAGTTTGCCTTAGCCGGAAATGGTAAGTCAAAATGAAAATGCAGGCAGGAGGGATTTAAATCAATGACAAAAAGGCTCCCAATTGAATTTGCGTAAAGAGCATTAAAATAACTCAAAGTGCCATTAATAAGTGCATGCCAGGTTTGTAAACTTGATTTGCACTTGTTATTGACAAGGTGCATTTCAGGTTTGTAAACCTGACATGCACTTTGTGTAAAGGCAAAAGCATAAAGTGGTGTAAATCGGGTCTATGAACCCAATTTGCACCTTGAGTCCAAAATGGTGTAAATCAAGTCTATAGGCCCAATTTGCACCTATAAATCAAAATGGAAGATAACTTGGATATGCAACTTGATGACCACACATGAGATAATGAATTCGTCTAGAAAAAATTGCATAGAGAAATTAAACTATAAAGACCAAAAATTTATGGGGTTACCCCAGTTTTTCCACATGTCTAAATTGGAGATAACATGCTGCTAAGAGAGGGTTGAATCATCATGAACTAAAAATTCCATATAACAAACTCTCATCAACAATCATGAGATCACATATATCAATCACACATGAACACTAGAATTTATACATGGAAAACCCAAACAGGGAAAAACTGTTAGGAACTAGCAGGCAACTAAGAGGGGGGGGTGAATCAGTTGTCTATGAATTTCATCCCAATTATAACTTAATCAAACTTGATACTTAATACCGGTAAACCAAACTTAATACCGATTAACAGTTAATATCAATACCGGTGAAACTTAATGCATGAAACAGAAAGAGAAACAACATCCACAACACAACACAAATATTTTACCGTGGAAACCCTGTAAGGGGAAAAACCATGGCGGGAAACCTTACCCACAATCAGATGATACTACTACAGATAGTATGTGTATACAAATGGGGTCTACACATGTAGAAAGGCCAACTGCCTAGAGCACACTGCTCAGATGGGAGTCGCAATGACTACAGTAGGATGGTTAAATCCTATAATAATGTACTGCTCAAAATAGCATCTTCAATGTTGGATTCAGTACTGGTTAAGCTCTGATAATCACCTTCAAACCTTCCTTGAACCTTCTCTATGGTCTACTCATATGATCTTTAATATTCGCACATACCATATTACAATACCATAACATAACCTTACATACCATATCCCATCTCTCATCTCACAAATGAGATCTTACATATATACAAAACCTATGACCAAATGTGTAGGTCGACTCACCAAGAATATTACAATTAAATCAATTACAAATAAATCTTGATGCGATGCATCATGTTGGCTCAATACATTTACAACAATATCCAATCAATAAATCATCTATATAACATGTCATGCTGATCTGGAATAGATAACGCATACTGGTCCATAAAATAGACCAATCTATCTGTAACATCAAATATGTCAACCCGATTAGACCAATAACCAAAATACCAAAACCAAGTATCCAAACCATGTCTTCGACATAATCAAGTGATCTCCAGATGATAACAACTCATCATTAGTTTCGATGAACCATATAACTTGCCGATGAACAATATACTGGTGACTGTGCATAAGTCACTGAACTTGTCGGTGAACACAATGTGTCGGTTCAACAGTAAACCAATATAACCATAGTGCCAAATAAACAATGTAGATCTGCAAAAAGATAAGTGTTGACATCAATGACAAAACTAATGCAACACATCCATAAAACCAACAATCTCCCCCTTTGGCATTGATGGCAACACAAGATGGAAAAACATCTAAGTGCCAAAACAGAATGCCAAAAACCCAAAACCAACAATCTCTAGAATAGATCAATACCAGAAATCAAAACCAAAATACAAAGAGTAAATAACTCTCCCCCAATGAATAATGTCTCCCAAATACAAAGTTTTTCCATAAATATCTCTCCCCCTTTGACATCAAATGCCAAATCAATTAAAAATACCAGAACATACAACCAACTACTCCCCCTAAGAAGTAGCTCTCCTCCATCAAAGCTGGAAAAATATTTCTATGTTAGTTTCTATCGGTTGATGCCAATCTCCAACTGTCTAAGTCTCTACCGGTGAGGGTATTGTTAGGAATAAGGTGTCTCAACCTTGGATAATTCCTATTCTTATTATTTGTTTTGTAAAATGTATTTCTTGCAAATAATGTAATTAAGTGTGAGTGTACATGTCTAGTTGGCATGTTGATGTGTCACTCCACTTGATGTGTCGGCATCTTGAATTGTGTGTAAGGAGATCATGGCTGAAACGGTTATGACGGATTCCTATGACACATAAGAGCTATTTCTAGGAGATTTCAATGATGGGTGAAGACATGCAAGACATGTGGCAACTGATAAAAAATTTTTTTAGGGTTCCTATTTTCTCGGAGAATGGTAAAACCCTAATACAGCTATCTTTGGAAGTTGCCCTAAAAAGGAAAGCGCATAAGCATTTTTTAGGGTTACAGACTGTGATATGAAAAGAGTGTATTGTTGGTATGATATCGTGCTATTGGATTTGTCTTTAAGTGTCGATTGTCTCCTGAAAGAACTTGCATTGCAAGTGTGTTGTAACCATTGTGTTGAAGATAATACATTGTGCAGGTTTCGGAGTGTTGTGGTTTTTTACCGAAAGGTTTTCCCCAGGGTAAATCATTGTATCATTCTCTATTTTTTGTATGCATGGTATAAGGCTGCAATATCTTTGTTAAAGTAGTTAATGAATCTGAAATTGTAAGGATTTAAAAGAATTTGCACAATACTTTCCTCTAGAGATTAGTGTAGGAAGCTATTTCCACACTTGAGTTTCCTTACAGGTGGTATCAGAGCTTGATCAGCTTTTGATCCTAGTTGCTGGGTAGGGTTTTTTGAGCTAATCTCAAGTTGAGTGGGAGTTTTTTTGTGCAGAGCATTCTGAATCTTATTTGCAAATTGAGATGGCAAGTTCCTCATACAATAGAATGGAGGTGGAGAAATTTAATGGCACTAATTTCGAGTTGTGGAAACTCAAGATGGAAGACATGCTTGAAGACCACGATCTATGGGAGGCTGCTACACTTGATGTGAGACCTACAACGATATCTCTAGCGGATTGGGAGATCAAGGATTGGAAGGCTAGGGGTCTCATCAGACTCTGTCTAGTAGATGCCATTCTTCTGAATGTTCTTGATGAGACTACTGCAAATTCTTTGTGGACACAACTTGGGTCTGTGTATCAGGCCAAATCTCTAGTGAATAAGTTGTTCTTGAGAAAGAAGTTGTATTCTTTAAGAATGGAGGAAGGTGGATCCGTAACTGATCATCTCAACACATTCAATTTATTGATTGCACAATTGGCATCATTTGGTGCCAAGATCGAGGAGGAGGATCGATGTATGACCCTGCTTTGTTCCTTGCCGGATTCGTGGGACCATCTTGTGATGGCTCTCAGAAGTACTATAGTCACATTTTGTATGGATGATGTGGTGTCTTTGCTGCTATTTGAGGAGATGCGAAGAAAGACTTCGGATTCATCTAAGGAAGCCCTTGTTGTTTGTGGGAGATCCAACGACAAAGGAAAGCAGAATGACAATAAGTCAAAGAAGGGTAGATCCAAATCCCGTGGGAGTTCTAAGACTCCTTGAAAGTCCAAGGTGAAATGTTGGAACTATGATAAATCTGGGCACTTCCGGAGGGACTGCAAAGAACCGAAGAAGAAGAAGAAAGGCTCAGATTCAGCTTCCAAAAAATATCAAGAAGATGGAGATGCTTTTATTGCAGCTTTGGCAGCCCATGCATCTGATGATGTGTGGTTGGTAGACTCGGGTGCTTCTTTTCACATGACCTCTCATCAAAACTGGTTCTCAAAATATGAAGAGTTTGATGGTGGAAAGGTGTACTTGGGTGATGCTTCCCACCTAAAGATAGTTGGACGCGGAAGGGTCACTATCAGATTTCCTGATGGACGAGTAAAGGGAATCAATGGAGTTATGCACATTCCAGGTTTGGCACGAAACCTATTATCTGTAAGTATGCTGAATGATGTAGGTGTGCAAGTTGTCTTTTCGAAAGATGGATGCAAGATGATGAGAGGTTCTATGGTGCTCACTAAAGGTACTAGGAGAGGTACTTTGTTTCAGCTTGATGCATGCATTTCTCAGTGCAATATTTCTTATGTTTCAAAGAAGAGAGCGACTATCACTTCATCCCCACCATCTGAACGAGCAGTAAAGAAGACTGTGGAAATGGGTTCTGATGGCAGTGCAGTAAGTGTACCTAAGGGTGCAAACACTTTGGAAGGCAAGCTTCCTACAGAAAAGACAATGTTGTGGCATATGAGATTTGGCCACATTGGTGAGAAGGGTCTTAGGACCTTGAAAACTAAAAATCTCATCGAGGGGCTAAATGATTGTAATCTCGAATTCGATTTTTGTGAACACTGTGTTTATGGTAAGCAAAATCATGTTCAGTTCTACTCCAATTCTCACAAGTCTTCTAGACTTTTGGATCTTATTCATTCTGATGTATTTGGTCCTGTAAAAGTTCCTTCTATCTCCATTTCTGTATATTTTGTATCTTTTATAGATGATTACAGTAGAACGACTTGGATATATTTCCTGAAAAGTAAGACACAGGTTTTCAGTCGGTTCAAGGAATTTAAGGCTCTCATGGAGAATCAGACTGGTAAAAGAATCAAGTGTGTGAGAACTGATAATGGTGGTGAGTTTTGTTCCATAGAGTTTGAACAGTTCTGTAAAGAACAAGGAATCGAGAGACATAAGACAACTCCTTACACCCCGCAGCAAAATGGAGTTGCAGAGAGAATGAATAGGACATTGATGGAGAAGGCTAGGAGTATGCTTAGTGGAGCTGGTTTAGAACAAAGGTTTTGGGCCGAAGCTGTGGCCACTACCTGCTATCTGGCTAACAGATCTCCTACATCAGCTCTTGTTGGTAAGACACCCATGGAGGTGTGGTCTGGTAAGAAGCCTTCAATAAGACATCTTGATGTTTTTGGTTGTGAAGCTTATGCACATATTCCAAAGGAGAAAAGATCTAAGTTGGAAAATAAAGCTGTCAAATGTATTTTTATCGGATACAGTGTTGGTGTGAAAGGATACAAGCTTTGGGATCTTGTGACTAGTAAGGTGTTGCATAGTAGAAATGTTATTTTCAGAGAGCTAACATCTTCTCCTGTTGTGCTACAACTAGATGAAAAAGAAAAGGAAAAAGATGTTGTTCAGTTTCCTCCTACCCCTAAGAAGACTGAATAGAGAGACCATGTTGGGTCTAATGATGAGGAGAGCTGTAGCAGCTCTGATAGTTCAGAAGAAGAGGAAGAACAACCTCAATCTCAGCCCTTGAGGAGATCCACGAGAGAAAGAAAGCAACCAGAAAGGTTTGGTTATTCTATGTTAGATTCTAGTTGTGCTTTTGCTTTGATTACTAACACTGATGAGCCTAGATCTGTGAAAGAGGCTTTGGAATGGAAGATGCAGGTTCCTGGATTGAGGCTATGGATGATGAGATGGCTTCATTAGAGAAAAACAAAACTTGGGACCTTGTACCTTTTCCTAAAGGGAGAAAATTTGTTGGCTGTAAATGGGTGTTCAAGAAGAAATTTTGTGCAGATGGTAGTGTTGAAAGGTACAAAGCTAGATTGGTTGCAAAGGGGTATTCACAGGTAGAGGGAATAGATTATGGTGAAATATTCTCTCCTGTTGCAAAGTTGACATCCATTAGATTTTTGTTATCTCTTGCTGCATCATATGATTTAGAGATCGAACAGATGGATGTGAAGACAACTTTCCTTCATGGTGATTTGGAGGAAGAGATTTATATGTCACAGCCTGAGCACTACATTGTTAAAGGTAAAGAATCCTTAGTTTGCAGATTAAAGAAATCTCTATATGGTTTGAAGCAATCTCCTAGGATGTGGTACCTTAAGTTTGATGCCTTTGTGTTGTCAATTGGATTTGTAAGATCGAAATCAGATCATTGTGTTAATTTCAGAGTTGAAAATGATCGCCTTCTTATTGTTGCATTATATGTTGATGATATGTTGCTGTTTGGGAAGGGTAAGGGTATGATTTCTGATTTTAAATCTCAGTTGTCAGCACAATTTGAGATGAAAGATCTTGGGGAAGCAAGGTACATCTTGGGTATGGAAATCAGTAGAGACAAGTCTAATAGAAAACTTTGGTTGAGTCAGAGTAAGTATGTGAAGTCTGTGTTGGACAGGTTCAACATGGCAGATTGTAGACCACTATGTGTTCCCATTTCAGTGGGAACAAAGTTATCTATAGATGATTGTCCAAAATCTCCTAGTGAGGTGGAGGACATGAGTAGAGTACCTTATGCTAGTGCAGTTGGTAGTCTTATGTATGCTATGGTCTGTACTAGACCAGACATTGCCCAAGTAGTGGGAGTCCTGAGTTGGTTTATGGGTAACCCTGGATGGGTACATTGGGATGTAGTTAAGCGAGTATTCAGATATTTGAGGGGTACATCAAATTACTCCATATGTTACCATGGTAACTCTTCTAGATCTCCGCATTCAGTTTGTATTCATGGGTTTGTGGATTCAGATTGGGCAGGTGATATTAACAGTAGGAGATCCACTAGTGCTTATGTGTTCACTATGTTTGGTGGTGCCATCAATTGGATGAGTAAGTGACAACCTGTGGTTGCTTTGTCCACTACAGAAGTTGAGTACATGGCTGCTACTCATGCTTGTAAGGAAGCCATTTGGCTTAGGAGATTGTGTTCTGATGTTGGTGTTGATGCAGAACAGATTACTATTTGGTGTGACAGTCAGAGCGCTATTTGCCTTGTGAAGAATCCAACTTTCCATGCCAGAACGAAGCACATTGATGTGCAGTTTCACTTTGTGAGAGATATGGTGGAAGATGGAAAGGTAAATTTAGAGAAGGTAGATACTGTGAGGAATGTTGCAGATGCATTAATGAAACCGGTGGGTACTACGAAGTTCAGATGGTGTTCGGAGTCTATGGGCCTTTTGGCCTATAGCGGTTAGTTCCTGTTATGTTCCTATTGCTCTTACAAGGTGTTCGACAAGTGGGAGAATGTTAGGAATAAGGTGTCTCAACCTTGGATAATTCCTATTCTTATTATTTGTTTTGTAAAATGTATTTCTTGCAAATAATGTAATTAAGTGTGAGTGTACATGTCTAGTTGGCATGTTGATGTGTCACTCCCTTGATGTGTCGGCATCTTGAATTGTGTGTAAGGAGATCATGGCTGAAATGGTTATGACGGATTCCTATGACACGTAAGAGCTATTTCTAGGAGATTTCAATGACGAGTGAAGACATGCAAGACATGTGGCAACTGATAAAAATTTTTTTTTAGGGTTCCTATTTTCTCGGAGAATGGTAAAACCCTAATACGGCTATCTTTGGAAGTTGCCCTAAAAAGGAAAGTGCATAAGCATTTTTTAGGGTTATAGACTGTGATACGAAAAGAGTGTATTGTTGGTATGATATCGTGCTACTGGATTTGTCTTTAAGTGTCGATTGTCTCCTGAAAGAACTTGCATTGCAAGTGTGTTGTAACCGTTGTGTTGAAGATAATACATTATGCAGGTTTTGGAGTGCTGGGGTTTTTTACCGAAAGGTTTTCCCCAGGGTAAATCATTGTGTCATTCTCTATTTTCTGTATGCATGGTATATGGCTGCAATATCTTTGTTAAAGTAGTTAACGAATCTAAAATTGTAAGGATTTAAAAGAATTTGCACAATACTTTCCTCTAGAGATTAGTGTAGGAAGTTGTTTCCACACCTGAGTTTCCTTATAGGTATTACCCCAAGCTGCTCTCTGAGATATTCAAAAGTTTCCCTAGGCAAAGGCTTAGTAAAGATATCTGCAATCTTCTCTTTAGTATTCACATAAACCAATCTTACTTCTTTTTCTTCAACATTCTCTTTCAGAAAGTTATATTTGATAGAAATATGCTTAGTCTTAGAGTGAAATACCGGATTCTTTGATAAATCAATTTCTGTTGAATTATCACAATAAATGATTATAGGTTCTTTGCATTTTACCTTTATATCCTTCAACATTTTCTTAATCAATAATACCTGAGCACAATTAGTTGATGCTGCAACATATTCTGATTCTGCAGTTGATAATGATGTACAACTCTTCTTCTTGCTCAACCATGAAATCAATCTGCTACCAAGGAAGAATTCACCGCCAACGGCACACTTTCTGTCATCTACATCTCCTGCCCAATTTGCATTGGTGTATGCACATAAATCAAATTTTTCATCTTTAGGACACCATAAACCAAGATTTGTTGTGCCTTATAGATACTGGAAAATCCTTTTTACTGTTGATTCATGATTCGCTTTAAGATTACTCTAAAATCTTGAAACAATACATACTGCATTCATTATATTAGGTCTTGTTTGTGTTAAATACAGTAAACCTCCAATCATAGATTTGTATCTTGTCGGATTAACAGGAGCTGAATCATCCTTCAATGTCAATTTATCAGTTGTAGTCATAGGAGTACTTACTAGTTTAGAGTTTTCCATACCAAATTTCTTTAGTAGTTCCTTCGAGTATTTTGTTTGACATATGAATATATCTTTATCATTTTGTGAAATTTTCAATGCTAAAAAGAATTTTATCTCCCCAATCATAGACATTTCAAATTCTTCTTGCATTTTGTTAGCAAAGTCTTTGCACAATCCATCTTATCCTCCAAAAATGATATCATCAAAAAAAACTTCAATAACCAAGATGTCATCATTAGTCACTTTGAAATATAAGTTGCTATCAACATTACCTTTAGTGTAACCAAGCTTCAAAAAATATTTGTCCAATCTAGCATACCAAGCTCTAGGATCTTGCTTCAATCCATACAAAGCTTTCCTTAACCTACAAACCATATCCTTAACATTTGTTAATGAAACTCCATCAGGTTGTTCAATGTAAACTTCCTCTTCAAGATCACCATTCAGAAATGCACATTTTACATCCATCTAATATACTTTATAGTCTTTATGAGCTACAAATGCAAGAAATAATCTAACTGCCTCAATTCTAGCTACCGGTGCAAAGGTTTCATTATAATCAATTCCCTTTTTCTATGAATATCCTTTACACACTAATCTTGCTTTGTTCTTGATTACCTTACCATCTTCATTGAGTTTATTTTTGAATACCCATTTAGTTCCAATTACATTTTTGTCTTTAGGTCGAGGAACTAATGTCCATGTATTGTTATTTTTAATTTGTTCTAGTTCATCTTCCATTGCTTTAATCCAATGTTCATCTTGATAAGCTTCAATAATAGATGTTGGCTCAATTTGAGAAATTAAGCATACCTCTTCATTTTCCATTCTTCCTCTTGTCATAACACCTTGATACTTATTCCCAATTATCTGATTTTCTGAGTGATCCAGTCTTACATACCTGGGTTTATTCACATGTTGTTGTTCTTCAGTCACTGTGGAATTATCTAATGATGTCGGTGTGACTAGATCGACATTCTATACCAGTGCACTCTGTATAGGTTCATTTATGATCATCTTAACTGTCGGTTTAGAATCTACAAACCTTGAATTTCCTCTAAAGTGTTCATCTATCTTCACATTAGCACTCTCAATGATTTTCTGTAATCTTTTATTAAAACATCTATATGCCTTGCTCTTAGATGAATAACCAAGAAATATTCCTTCATCACTTCTAGGATCAAATTTACCAACATGCTCATCTCTCCTAATTTAGCATTTACTTCCAAAAATTTTGAAATATTTAAGAGTAGGAGTATTACCAAACCATAGTTCATAAGGGGTCTTACCGGTTTCACCTTTGATGTGAACTCTGTTGAAAGTGTAAACCGTTGTATTCACTACTTCTCTCTAGTACACATGAGGTAGATTTGCTTCCAATATCATGCTTCTAGCTGCTTCCGAAATAGTTATGTTCTTCCTTTCCACAATTCCATTTTACTGAGGTGTCCAGGGTGTTGATAGTTGTCTTCTAATTCCATTCACTTCACAAAATGTATTAAATTCCTTAGATGTAAATTCTCTTCCTTGATCAGATCTCAAACATTTGATTTTCTTATCGGTTTCATTCTCTACGATTGCCTTGAATAGTAAATTTTCCAAAAGCTTCTGATTTCTCCCTAAGAAAAGCAACCCAACACATTCTAGAATAATCATCAATAATTAGCATAAAGTATCTATCTCCCTATGGACTTCTTGTTCTTGCTAGACCACACAAGTCAGTATGAATTAAATCAATAACATTATTGGATTTCTCAGAAATACTTTTAAAGGTTGTTCTAACTTGCTTTCCCATTTGACATTCCTTACATATCGGATTATGAGGTTTCACAATCTTAGGTAAATCCCTTACTGCCTTAGTTGAATTGATCTTTACAATGCAATCAAAATTCACATGACAAAGTTTCTTATGCCATAACCAACTTTCATCAATATGTGCAATCAAGCATGTCTTATCACTGTTGTTCAAATGAAAGATATTACCTTTAGTCTGATTACCGCTTGCAATCTCTAATCTAGTTCTGTTCATGATCTTGCGTTTACCATTCTTGAATTGTAACTGAAATCCCTTTTCAACTAATTGACCAACACTCAAAAGATTATGCTTCAAACTTTCAACATAATAAACATTGTCAGTATTGTGCTTACCATCCAAAGATACAGTGCCTTTTCCTTTGATTAAACAAGCTTTTATCATCGCCAAATCTTACTAGACCTCCACTATATTCTTGAAAAAGATAAGAATTTACTTTTATCACCAGTCATATGATGTGAACATCCAGAATCTATGATCCATTCATCCTTTTCTTCAATTTTAGCTGCTAGGGCCTGCTCTACTGGTGGAGCAGTAGGTGCCAGTTGATCTTCTTTTATTGCAACAAAAGGCCATCCATTGTCTATCAGTTCTTTATTAGAATCATCAGTAACTCCTTCATCAGCATAGTAACAAGATTTATCTTTGTTCTTCTTAAATCTGTAACTCTAATTTTCAGGGTTAGGCTTATATGTTCTTTTAGCTTCCTCTCAGGACATCTAGATGCTATATGACCAACTTTATTGCAGTTAAAACATTTAAATGGTACTTTACCTTCATACTTACTTCCAACTGGACCTTTAGGCTTTTTCCTTGCAAATAGTGCTTCAAGTTCTTCCAGTTCTTCATTTTCCCTTCTGATATCTTCAAGTTCTTTTGCATACAGTGCTTTCCAATCAGATTTGTTAGATGATGATGATGGTGTTGTAGATGATGGTGCTCTGAAGGCTAAATCTGTCTTAATTGTAGCAACATGACCAAATTCCTCAAGCTCAAATGCTGAAAGATTTCCAACCAAGGTATCTTTAGATACTGATGTATTAGCCATTGTTCTCAACTCATTAATAGTAGTTACTTTCATTTTGTATGTCAGTGGCAAAGCTCTTAAGAATTTAGAAACAATTTCATCTTCACTTAAGGATCCTCCACAGCATTGTATTCCTAAAACAATTTCATTAACTCTTTCCGTAAAAGCAAAAATTCTTTCATCTTCTTCCATTTTCAAATTTCCATACCTGACTCGGTAACATTCCAGTTTTACAATTTTAACAGTGGTATCTCCTTCATTCAATGTCTCCAATTTATCCCAAATATCTTTAGCAGTAGATCGGTCTGATAATTGCATGATTTGTTGATCTGATAATGCATTCAAAAGTGCTTCTCTTGCTTTGCAATCATTTTCTTGATCTTTACCCAATGTTGGTGGATTAGGTTGATTCAATGTAGGACCGACATAGCCATTCTTGGTAACTTTCCATATGTCTCTTCCAATGCAATTCATATGTGTCTCCATTTTGATCTTCCATATACCATAGTTAGTTCCATCAAGTTTAGGACCATCCTTCTTGAAAATGTTTGTTCCCATAGGATCTCCTCAAGTTGTTAGGCTTCTGCAAAAAGAGGACTTAGCTCTCATACCAATTGTTAGGAACCCGAAGGAAACTAAGAGGGAGCGGAGGGGGGGTGAATCAGTTGTCTATGAATTTCATCCCAATTATAACTTAATCAAGCTTCATACTTAATACTGGTAAACCAAACTTAATGTCGATTAACAGATTAATAGTTAATATCAATACAGGTGAAACTTAATGCATGAAACTGAAACTGAAACAACATCCACAACACATAACACAAAGATTTTAATGTGGAAACCTTGTAAGGGGAAAAACCATGGTGGGAAACCTTACCCACAATCAGACGATACTACTGCAGATAGTATGTGTATACAAATGGGGTCTACACATGCAGAAAGGCCAATCGCTTAGAGCACACTGCTCAAATGGGAGTGTCAATGACTACAGTAGGATGGTTAAATCCTAGAATAATGTACTACGCAAAATAGCATCTTCAATGTTGGATTCAGTATCGATTAAGCTCTGATAATCACCTTCAAAGCTTCCTTGAACCTTCTCTATGGTCTGCTCATATGATCTTCAATATTCACACATACCATGTTACAATACCATACCATAACCTTACATACCATATCCCATCTCTCATCTCACAAATGAGATCTTACATATATACAAAAACTAAGACCAAATGTGTAGGTCGGCTCACCAAGAATATTACAATTAAATCAATTACAAATAAGTCTTGATGCGATGCATTATGTCGGCTCAATACATTTACAACAATATCCAACCAATAAATCATCTCTATAACATGTCGTGCTAATCTGGAATAGATAACGCATACCAGTCCATAACCTAGACCAATCTGTCAATAACAACAAATATGTCAACCTGATTAGAACAATAACCTAAACACCAAAACCAAGTATCCAAACCATGTCTTCGACATAATCAAGTGATCTCCAGATGATAACAAGTCATCATCAGTGTCGGTGAACCATATAACCTACTGGTGAACAGTATGTCGGTGACTGCGCATAAGTCACTGAAATTGTCGGTGAACACAATGTGTCGGTTCAACAGTAAACCAATATAACCATAGTGCCAAATCAACAATGTAGATCTCCAGAAGGATAAGTGTTGACATCAATGACAAAACTAATGCAACACATCCATAATACCAACAAAAACCATGGTGAGCACCTGCCCACAAAATATATTTACTATAAATAAATACTTTACAAAAGAGGGAGCTCACTACTCCAGACATGCAGACCAATGCTAACTGTTCTTGGGGAAAGATACAAAAAGAGGACTTACAAACTTGAAGCTAATTGCAATAGGACAAGATACAAAATTACAACTTATAGAAAATGAATTGCATGAACAAGAGCATCTCAATATGTTGATAACAATCTCTGATATAGAACAGTCTTTGACCTCCAAGTCTCTGGATCTCTACTCTACTACCAACTGTCACCTCTGCACTACCAACCCTTCTGATATAGAAACTATAAACACAACGACATCCTTAGAACAAGTCGCATATACTCACTATTGAATTCCACACACATTTCACACATCTCTCTATTTATTTTTAACAAATAATCACACACACACACACACACACACACACACACAGACACACATATATATCAATCCAAAACAAAAAAATCCTCACTAAGTCGGTCCAAAAGAAATATTGTAACGTTTATGCATATTTCTAACTCAAGGTATACCATTGAACCAAAATATAAAGTGCATAGAACATAAGCTGAACCTATACAAACAACACTGAACCAAAAGAATAATCCACATGCAATCATCGGACCAAGAAATATATATTACATCTAACTCTGATAACATAACCTAATGCATGTGCCAAGCATGTTATTTCACAAATGAAAGAGTCTGGACCACAATGATGAAGCTTCCAACTGTCCTCGCCATAAAAAACAATCTAATCTAGAAGCATCAAGAAGATCATAAAAAATAAGTTGATATCAACTAGCAACACAATCAAACCATGGAATCAATCATAGCAACGTCTAGTCCAAAAACATAACTACAAATAATCCAACACCATAGCTTAACTCTGTTGATGTACGAACCAGAACTTATTTGAACCATAGTGTTTGACATCAATGACAATAAAGGATACATTTGTAACAATAGTGTCCTTGTCACTATTTAAAAGGTAATTCCTTTTCAAAACCCTAATTCTACGTTTTGCACTTAATCCTTCATATCTTGAGTTAGAGAGTTTTGATTCTCATACCATTGATTATGTTGGAACCGCGATTCGGATCTTTATCTTAACTAATGATCCTTGATTAGTTTTGATCTTGTATCAAATGTTTTTGTGATCTAATTTATCATCAATTTTCCTTCACAATTCGAAGCAAAAAACATGATACCCTGTTTCAACCTCCTAATTAGCAAGCCAAGACAAGGGGGCATATAGCTACCCTCAAATTTCATCACTTCTAGTAAATATTTTTGGAGATTTTGAGATTTCAACTAACAATGTGGTTTTGTAGGATGTGGTTCCTAACATTGTACTACAGATACTTTTGGAGGCTTTGTTCGATATTTATGGAAATATCCCTTTTCTCATGAATGTTTAGTTTTCTATACTTTAGCTTGCATATGCATGTAGCACACCATATGACCACTAAAGTGCGGGCTAAATGCAGTGTCATAAATTGTACACTCTTAATTAGATTGGCCAATTCTATGCTTAGTTAGCACTCACCTTAGTATGTCTCATTTCATTTTGCATTATAGGAATTATTTAGGTATTTAATTAATAATTTAATTAAACTTAAGTCCTCTCTCATAAATTCACATATTATAAAATTGGGCCTTTGTTCCAAGGTGTGCCTCTTTTTATCTAATCCTGATTTAATCCTAATATTACCCTAATTTCAATCTTCAAAGAACATCCTGCATATCTACACATTATGGTTTGAGCCACTGAGCTAGATTCGACATTAGAATACCATTATCTCACATCCCTATCTAAATTCAAAAAAAAATTGATAGGGTTGGGTAGTATACTACCTAGTCCCACACTTTTCTCCCTGAATTTTGGGAGGATAATTTGGTAGTATTTTCTAATTCAAATCTTGCTTCGTGTCGAATTATATCAATTCTAGGTTATCTTTTTAGCAAATTCAAACCTAGGGTTTCATATTTAAGGCAAGTATTTTCCCCATTTTAGGGATCTATCTAACAATTCAAGAGGAGATCTTGTGGAGTGAAATTACTACTTTTAAGTGAAGATTCAAACCTAAAAATTCATCCATTACCAGGTCTTCATCAACAATGGAATTTTCAAGAGACATTGAAGGATAATTTTATGTTCATCTCATGTTGTTCATATACCTCTATATTGCGCTTTATATCTATATCACATTAGTTTTCAAACTTACATTATTACTTTAGATTTGCATCATAATTGTGGTTTAAAGCATTTTCATTACAATCATTTAGGGTTTTCTTTACCATTGTCCATCTACTAGGTGTAGTTACCGGTATCTGGTAGAGCAGGAAAATTCTAGGATATCTCAAGAAGAAAGTGCAAGTTTACTGTCAAAGGTTCAACCTGGTTTTAAGGAGATAGGGTGCATGCCCAATGCCCTTGTCATAGAAACAAGGAACTGGGTGCCTTGGCCCTCTCAGCTAAGTCTTAGATTTTAGGGTTTATGCTCAGTTTGCATAAGCATTAAGATACCCAATTCACAGCTCAACAGAACAAAGCGCCCAACACCCTAGTATTGTCAATTTTGCTCCAGATTTTGATGACAAATGTACACTTAGATCCTTCTATTATTTTTGTACTTTCTATCTTAGCATTTTTATTTGTTAGTCTACTATAATGCCTTTACATATGCTTATCTTTATACTTTCATCATAGTTTTGCATTCTTCTATACTTTGCATATCCATTTTCATAGTAGCAAAGGAATAGAAACCCTAGAATTATCTCTTAACTCTATCTCATAAGAGTTACTCGAGAAGGATCACTCCTCTAGGTTCTTTTGTATTCCAATGTTTGTGTGAAAGTGGTTTTAGGTCCTAATTCTACTCGATTCCATTTTCATCCAAAACAATACAATATTCACAAAATTTGAACTCAAGATTAGAATCATCGAGGCCTTCAACAATGCTCTTATTTTTTAGGGCATTAAGGCCCTTCTCATCAATATGGTTGAGTCTCTAGTATCATAACATTATTTTATATGTTGGGAGATTCATATCCAAAGCATTGGTACCCTTAGGTACCTATAAAGCATGACCATTAGATATAGAAACCACAATTTTCTTCTATGCTTGATTTGATGGTGATGATCAAGAATCTAGAGCCTTCTTCTTGGACTCCATAGAAGTACTTTTTCACTAAATCTTGCATGCATCCAACTTGTACAAAGTGTCGATCCAAATACCCTTAGCCAACACCATAGCTCCTTTTGTCATCTTGCATCCTCCACTCGAGAAAACAACCCCCACACCCACATCACTCAATTTACTCATTGAAAGAAGGTCTTGTGGCAAACCAAAGAAATGTAGGACACCATCAATCTCCTTCACTCTACCAAATTAGGGAATCAAAACTAAGTCTTCCACGATCAACAATCTTTAGATGAGAGTCATCACCCAGATACTGTTGGAATTAATAAACACTGAGAGGGGGGGGGGGTTAAATTAGTGTTTTGAAATTTATATCTCTTTAACTAATTCTTAAACCACCAGATGCAAAAGAATGAAAGTAAAATGCAGAAACTCAACACACACAAGCACAAAACCATAACATCAAAAAGTTAATGTGGAAACCCAGAAAGGGAAAAACCATGGTGGGATTGAGACCCACAATATTATAATACTATCTGAACTGATGAATAGCATCTAAAAATGCCAAAATGTAGTTCTAGTTAAGCACAAATAGTCTTCTTCCACCGATATGTCTCACTGCTCTGTTTTGTCATATACTAGAGCATCAATCCAAGGATAGCGCACGTGAAACTATGCACCAATGCTCATACAATCTTTGCATACTCACATCTATCACCAAAATGCTCAAATAGATCAGTCTAATATATCTGCATCACTTGATCAGGTCACCAACATGTCGGCTCCAAAAATATTAACAAGAAGTCGGCTCAATCCGATTACCAATACACATGCGAACCAAAACTAATTGATAATATGCTTCACATAAGTCAGAACAACAACCTTGAACACATCACCAATCAACAAAATCATCTCGGAGATTCTGCATAAAACACTACATCAGAATAACCTTGTTCTTCCTGAAAGACTAGATACTGGATCATCAAACTTGCACTAGAATCAACACCAAAAGATAGGATTGCGGACTAAGCAATTCTAATCATCAAATCAACTACCTCTTCCACCGCAAACAAAAATATGCACCGAAAATTGAGATCTTCTCAATGTACTCACACTTTGCCGAACACCGTGTTCCACCTTCCAGACTTAAGAAAAATTAGCTTAGGACTTCCGATAGAATGAATTTGCATATATTGAATGATGCATCTAATCTGAGTTGCCATCAGTGACAACCCCTAAACAATTCTCAAGCATTAATCTCTTCCGGAACAGTGTCTCTTGCCAACAATCTCCCCCTTTGGCATTGATGGTAACACTTAGTGAAAAATGACTAAGTGTCAAACCAAAAATGTCAAACACTACAAAATTTCAAAACTTCGATTCTAACTGATTCTAACAGGACCCACCTAAGAATATTCATCATTTTTTACTCTTCTCTCTCCCCTTTGACATCGATGGAAAAGACAGGCATCCACTCAAAATTGTATGTACAAGGGTATACATAGCAACTTACAAAAAATTGAAAATGTCTACAAAAATAGTCTTCAATGACTGCAAGTGGTCATCCCATCATTTCTTTAGGTTCTCCAAAATATTTATTAGAGCACTAAAAAGATAGGCATGCATTTCTGCTCCTCTGAGATAGGAAGGAACACTCTTATTTAATGCATTCAATGCATCTTGTTGACTGCTCAGTAGTGTATCCAATCAAGGAGTGATCAAGTTTCTCAGCTCTCCCACTCTACCAATTAATCTATCCTTCTCTTGATTTAGGCTCTTTATTTTATCTAGTAAGGACATTACCTAAGCCTCATAATTATTGGAAAAAATGGCCTGGGGTGAATAGGACTGAGATATACCAGTCAATTGTCCTTCACATTCTTTGATTTTCTTATCAAGTTCTATGTTGAACTTCGACAATAGAAGATATGACTTGTAGATTTTACCACTTTCATTCAATGCCTCCTAAATTCCCTTCACACTGGTTATCAAAATGACCCTATCACCTTCAACCATTCTCAAAACTACCCTTAACCTCATAGCATTAAAATTATTCAAAATCTTTATATTTGTTGCTTTCTCTAGAGATTCAAAATGAGTATCTACTGCCTTAAGCATATTTCAAAGCTTTTTGGAGGGCCAATCATGAGTGTCTTTCTTGAATGTCAAATTTTTTTTCTCAAGAACACTTCTAGCCATAGATATAAGTTCATTTTTCTCAGAGTGAGACTTCAACAAGTCTTCACTAGCTTTTGTTTGAGCTAAGGCTGCAAATTTTAGTGCTTTCACAAGAGATAATGAGTTCAGATTGATAGGCCCTTGAATGAAATCTGTGTCACTTATAATCTACTTGCCCTTACCAGATTCCATAGTGTCTCTTGCCACCACAACCTGTTCAATCTTGCCTCCATTATTCTCCTTCTCTCCCATCTTTGTATCCTTGGCCTTTTCATCACCAACCTCCTCAACAATATTCTCTAAATCAACATTTATTACCGGAGGATCCTGAACTGTTACACTAGAGTCTACAATGTGCTAACTATCATCAATATCATCTGCAGTGACTTGTTCAGTTGTCCATTCGATTGGTTTTGCAACTTTTGGCTCATCACCTTTGGATGACATCCCAAGGACTTCCGAAGCAAAATTATGAATACTTCCCTGAGATTTTTTCAAAACTACATCATAATCATATTTGTTTATTATTTCCCTAAAAAAATTTCTTGTGTCTCCTTATGAACCTTTGCATGCTTTCTAATCATTATTTTATTTACATGGGTTTTGCTTCTAAATCTTTCTTTATTTTCCTTAAGTATTCTATCAACTTCTATCTTAGCAATCACTGGATAGAGTTGCACTAATTCATACTCCCTAATCCTCTCCTCTTCTATTCTTGCAGTTTCTTTTCTCATATCCAAAATATCATACAAACTCCTAGGGATTTCAAACGCAATCTCAATAAGCGCCCTACTATACTTATTCAAATATACAATGGTAGCTTCCTCTAGAGATCTTTTTCCCTTTTTCATCCAAATGGTCATAAAATTGAGAAAGAAATTTAAGGTTACCTTGCTCTGTAATTGCTTCCTTGATTTTCTTTAGAGTTATTCGAGATGGATCAACATCAACTCTTGGCTTCTTGTTGGTCTGACTTCCACTGGAGGATTGCGGCTTCACAACCCTAGCAACAATAGATTTCTTCTTAACTTCCCTCACTACTTCATCTAATTTAGTTTCTTCTTCTGCAATGGATGTTGTATAAACTCTTTCTAGCGTTCCTTGCTTCCTCTTCTTAGCTCCACTAGACGGTTTTGATTGAGGCTTAGGTGGAGAGATAGGATTTTGAGCACTAGAGGAAGGTGATGGCTTCCTTGTTTGCCTTGGCTTCGAGGAGGGAGATTTCAGTTTGGTCTTTTGTTTCACCATGTCTTCTTCCTTCAGGATATTCTACTCTTAGGCTCTCCAAACTGCCTCCTTTGTAGTTCCCATGTCTTTAGCAAGCTACTCTACTCCTTTCCTCACTCTCCTCTATATTTTGGGCTTGGTGAACTGAGAGTGCAGACTCAAGCTTTTCTCCTTATATGTTACAAACCTTTCCTCATTAGTGTCTATCGGCTTTCTCAAAATATGTTGAGAATATGCATCAAGAATGTCACCACTAACCTGATACCCCATGGGTTTTATCCAAACTACCTTGGGTTCGACAACCTCCATCAAACATTGATCAGTGCCCACCATGAAGCATATGGTGTCTTCATACTTCTCCACAATTTTTTTAGGGATTCTTTCCCTTCTCTACATCATTCCTTGAAAAGTTTTAAATTAACCCCATAGAATAGCTCTCTGAAATTGTGCATCACCCAATCCACTTAGAGTTTCCTTTGTCTGCACCGCCACCAGCTTGTCATAGGCCCTTTGAACTTTTCCTACACTGGGGACTTCATTCATGAAAAAGAAGTACATGCAGATAATCAGGGTGCTGAACTTGAATGTATTCTTTTTATCCTGCTTAATCTTCTTCAGATTACCCAAGAGCTCACTCTGGAGTACTTCACACAAATCATACAATTTGTCTTCCTTGAGGATTTGAAAAGCAACATAAATGGTCGTACTGGATACTAAGTTTTCTCTACTAGACTAATAAACTTTGTAGCTTGTCACCATGGATGTAAATCTAATATCATGCTCAATAATATCATTGATTGTCATGGATCTTCCATCATGTTCAAAATCGGTTGCCTCCATCACAGTCGTGTTCTTCACATTCCTTAGGGCAGGAACTACACCGGCATGTTACTGTTTTGATTGCTTGCTTCATGATCTTGTGCATCCTATCAAGCCACATGAATTCATCATGAACTCTACTCAGAATGAATCTAACCCATTTGGGTTTGTCAAAGACTGAAAAATTCACAAATTGGATGAAACCCTTGTCCTGGAGTGATTTGAATTCGGGTTTGAGATTACCCATGCCATCTACCATGTTCTTTGTGTATAGCTTCAACATTTCAGTATTCCCAAGCTCTTCAAAATTATAATGAATATATGCCCTAATGTCTTCAACATGCAAAACACCATACAAAACGGTCAAAAATGCCCCTTGTGGATCATCTTCCATTGATTTATATGGGTGTTTCTTGAATTTAGGTCTTGCCCTATCAACTATATCAACAACTAATAGAGTCGCCACACCAGATGATGTCATTATCGAATTCTAGGTTATAAACAAGAAAGTTTTCGAACTCTGAAAAATACCTTTTTGCCTTCAACCGAATGCAATAAATCTTTTTCGAATCTCTTCAAGCTTTGGGTTCACTTCACAATCTCTTCATCAAGATAACCTGCTCTTTCGCATCAAATGCAATGTGAGAAATGAGAGTTAGAATGCCTTTTTATCCACCACATACTTAACTTTTTAGGTATAATAAATTCTTAACCCTAACTCTACCGAATTCTATGTCTTTCATGACTATTCTTCTGGAGTCTCAAATCGGCATGAAGTCTTTCAGAGATCCTTCAAGATCGACTACACAAACATTCTCAACCATCTACGACCTCCCACAATAAGTTACAGATATCAGATAGGGGGTTTTTAGGATTTGCATGAAAAGATTCCCCTTAAGGCCAAGCGCCTTAGTTACCGGATGAGGTTCCAGCACTAGAACCAAGTGTGGACTCATCTATTGAATTTGAATCACCCTTTTTGACCCATTTCTTCTTGTACTGCTCTCTGATTTCTTCAACCTTCATTTTTCCCTTATCATCAGATTTGTTCTTGTCTGCCAAAGCATTCTTGTTCACATTATTGCTTTTGCAAGCATAGAAAACAATGTTGTTTCTCTGATTAGGCCTAAAATTACCTTGATTTCCTTTTGATCTTCATTGGTTAGCAATATGTCCAAATCTTCCACAAGCATAACATCTTACATTTCTCCAATTTACCATAGCATCTTACATTTCTACATTCAACTGACTTATGACCATATTTATTGCAATTGAAACATTATCCGGAGAATGATGAACTATTCTTATTTGCCCTATTTCTGCATTGACTTTCCATATGACCAAATTTATTGCAAACAAAGCATTTACCATTGAATTTATAAGAATTCAGTTTCCTTATTGGATATCTTTTGTTCTTTTGAGGTTTAGCATTGCTTTGACCAAATCCAGAGCTTTCTCCTTTTTCAAATCCAAGTCCTCTCATATAACCTTTATTTTTTATGAATTTGTAGCATTTCATCTAGCTTAGCTGAGCTAGCATTTAATTTTTCTTTGTACTCATTAGCAGTGGTAAGTTCATCTCTCATAATTATGATCTATCTTTCAAGCTCTTGCTCATTATTCGTGGACTGTATCAATTCAAGCTTCAGCGGGTCATTTTCACAATTAAGTCTACAACATTCACTAGATCTATCCTTTAGTGACTGAGTCAAGCTTTCCTTATTCTTCTTCCTATCTACAATCTCCTTTGTCAACTTCATTACAATAGATAGCATTTCATTCTTCAAGACTGCATTATCTCTAGCAAGTTTTTCACATTCATCCGTCTTGTCTTTGTTGGCAACAACAAGGAAGGAAAATTGAGAGCGAGGGAGGGGGTGAATCAACTTTTACCAGATTAAACAAATTAGTCACAATCTCATATTTGATCAACTGCCAAAAAAAGAAAGATAACGACAATAATAACAACACACTTAACACCAATATTTTTGACGTGGAAAACCTGGTTAAGGAAAAAAATCACGATGGTAACCTACACATAATGAGATGATACTCTATAGTAGTATGTGTAAATATTACAATGGGAATGCACATGCATTCAGGCACACTACCTAGAGCTCACTACTCAAGTTACAATGAACCAGAAGGCTACAACCCTCAGGGAAGGATCACTACCATACAAAGAAATTTAGAATACAATTCGGCAAAGATGAACTGCAAAAACAACATCTACTAATGCCTAATGACAGTTCCAGTTAAGCTCATATGTCTTCCCTACACCAATCTCTGCTCAATACACCACTCTAAAGGATGAATTCACTTGATCGCACATACACCACTCTTTGATAATGCAGACTCAACAACAACCACCAAATTATGAGAATTTTACACCCATTTATACAAATCATCAACCTTGATTACAAGGTTGGCCAAACCCTTAACACCTAATTACAAAATTACATCACATGATACATAGATCAACCACTAGACCAATATAATGTCATAGACGACGTAGCATGGACCTAAATAAACTCCTCAAACACACACCACAACTAGAAATCTCATCAAGATCAACCACAACACGTTACACCCCCAAAAATACTGCATAACACGTAGAATATCTCTAGACCCATAAGATCATCAAGAACATGCACAATGATCAATGCAGACCATCAAAACAAATAGTACATGATTAGGAAACACCAACAAGCACATTAGAACAATCCACAATAGATGCACCAACACCACTTATCTAAATCTTCATCGATCAACACGCTAATACTTAAGAACACTTAATAGCAACAACTCAGACAAGAAAGATAGCTTGCAGAGCATCAAATCATAAACCATCTGAAATGAAGATACACACAAACATCCCAAACACTCTCCCAAATCTATAATATAAGATATGATCATACCGAAGCACAACAGATCAAACACCAGAACACTGCAACACTGAAAAACAAGTCTCCATACCAGAATCCTCAACATGATCAAATCATTACATATCATCATGGAATCAATAAAGAATAAAGTATCTCTAGTTGATTCAGCATCCTAAACAGATAAACCAACCAGATCAACTCACTACAATCACCAGATCACCAAGACATTTCTCTGCAACACCAAAACACATGAATATGTTGACACCAATGATAACAACATATCCTAGCAGCAGCAATATCCAACAATCTCCCCCTTTGGAATTGATGGAAACATATGAAGGTGAAAAATAATCAATGCAAAAGAATAAATCAACACTAGTAAATTCAACAAACTCCCCCTAAGATCATACACACAAAGCTCCAAAGATAAGGTAGTTTTTCACATGCTTCTCTCTCCCTTTGACAACAATGCCAAAGATATAAACTGATCAAGCTTCTCTTTCCAAACTAGATAATCTCTCCCCCTAGGATAAACTCACTGATCTAAACAACACACTGACTACCCTAGTTGAGTAGCAGCACCAACTCATCAACCCGTAAAATGAGATAAGACTATGAAGTTCACCGCATTGATGCATCTCTATGTACCTAGTTCTCATCAGGAGGGGTAGAGACCCCCAACTTGTCTCTCAAATACACAAATTTATCTGAAGGCAAAGGCTTAGTGAAAATATTTGCAATCTAATCCTTTGTAGATACATACTCCAGTTTAACTTCTTCATCACTAACTTTCTCCCTCAATAAATGATACTTAATTGATATATGTTTTGTTTTAGAGTGTGCTACCAGATTCTTGAAAACATTAATAGCACTTGAATTGTCATAGTAAATAACAATAGGCTTATCATACACAACTCTAATGTCTTTCAACATCTACTTCATCCAAACTACCTGAGTACAGTTGCTAGCAGCAACAATGTATTACTTCAGTAGTAGATAGAGATATAGCATCTTGTTTCTTACTTGCCCATGAAACCAATTTCTTCCCCAAAAAGAAAGCTACATCGATAGTTCTCTTTCGGTCATCTACATCACCTATTCAATCAACATCACTATAAGCACATAGCATGGAATCATCATTCTTCGGATACCACAAACCATAGTCAACAGTTCCCTTCAAATATATGAAAATCCTCTTCATAGTAGTAACATGATTGTCTTTAAGGTCAGCTTGAAATCTGGCATAAAGACATACATCATGCATGATATCCGGTCTAGTCTGAGTCAGGTACAACAGTCCACTAACCATAGATCTATACAAGGTCTGATTAACTTTCTGAGATTCATCTTGCTTAGATAACTTGCATCTAGTCACTATAGGAGTTCCAATAGGTTTAGAATCAGCTAACCCAAATTTCTTCAATAGTTCCTTCACATACTTAGATTGAGAAACGAAAATACCTTTACCGATCTGAGTAATCTGCAATCCTAAGGAATTTCATCTCACTATCATAGACATCTCAAATTACTTTTGCATATCATCAGCAAACTTAAAACTCAAATCATCATCTCCTCAAAAAATAATGTCATCCGCAAACACTTCAACAATCAAAATATTATCATTCTCAACCTTAAAGTATAAGTTACTGTCAGCAGTACCTTTACAAAATCCCAACTTCATCAAATACTTATCTAATCTTGCATATCAGGCTCTAGGGGCTTGCTTCAGTTCATAAAGTTCTTTTTTCAATCTGCATACCATGTCTCGTTCATCTGATATTGAAAATCCTTTCGGTTGCTCAATGTAAACTTCCTCTTCAAGATCACCATTCAAAAAGGTTGACTTGACATCCATCTGATATACCTTGAAATTTTTGTAAGAAGCATATGCAAGCAATAATCTAATAGCTTCAATCCTATCTACAAGAGCAAAAGTCTCCTCATAATCAATACCTTCCATCTAAGAGAATCCCTTACATATCAGTCTTTCTTTGTTTCTTACTACTTCACCGACTTCATTCAGTTTATTCCGAAACACCCATTTAGTACCAATCACATTCTTGTCTTTAGGTCTTGGAACAAGCTCCCATGTGTTATTCTTCTCAATTTGGTTCAACTCTTCCTCCATAGCTTTTATCCAATTCTCACCCTTACATGCTTCAACAACATCTTTAGTTTCAATCTTAGAAATCAGGCATATCTCTTCAGCAACAAGTCTTCTCCTAGTCATCACACCTTTGTTTTTATCACCAATAATCTAATTCTCGGAATGATTCAATTTCACATACCTCAGAGTCTTCAGATTATTTTGATTCTTAGTCTCTTGAACTTCTTCACCGACAACAACAATATCTAGATTAATTATCTCCACCAGAGCATTCTGCTTCAGGATCTTAGTCTGTGCAGGCTTAGAAACAATATCCTGATCATCAATCTCATATCTGCTTCCCAAAAAATTCATCAACCTTCACATTTGCACTTTCCACCATTTTCTTCAACCTCTTATTGTAACATCGGTAGGCCTTGCTTTTAGTAGAATATCCCAAGAAGATTCCTTCATCACATCTTGCATCAAACTTTCCTATGTCCTCATCTCTTTTGATATAACATTTTCTTCCAAAAACTCTGAAATATCTAACTATAGGAACATGACCAAACCATACCTCATAAGGAGTCTTAGCGGAATTGCCTTGTATATGCACTCGGTTGAATGTGTAAACTGCAATGCTAACAACTTCTTTCCAAAAGGTTTGAGCAATATTTCCTTCAATCAACATCATTCTAGCAACATCCAAGATTGTTCTGCTCTTCCTTTCAACAACTCCATTCTGTTGAGGTGTCCTAGGAGCATATAATTGTTTTCTAATTCCATTCCTCTCACAAAATGTATCAAACTCACCAGATGTGAATTCTCCTCCTCTGTCAAATCTCAAACACTTTAGCTTCAATCCTGTCTCAGTCTCCACCTTAGCTTTGAATATCTTGAATTTATCCAATGCTTCTGATTTCTCCCTTAAAAAAGTCACCCACATCATTCTAGAGTACTCATCAATTAGTAACATGAAATACCTGTCACCTTGCATGCTTCTCACTCTTGTAGGACCACACAAGTCAGTATGCACAAGATGTAATAGTTCATTAGATGTATACAACTTACTTTTAAATTATGTTCTTGTTTTCTTTCCCAATTGACATTCTTTACATATTGTATTAGAGGGCTTCACAATCTTAGGCAAATCTCTAACAACTTGAGTAGAACTTGTCCTTATCATGCAGTCAAAATTAACATGACACATCCTCGTATGCCACAACCAAATTTCATCAATCTAAGCAATCAAACAACTTTTCTCATCGGCATTCAAGTGAAAGATATTACCTTTAGTCTTAGTCCCTGTTGCAATCTCTATACCAGAGGCATTCAGAATCTTGCATTTACCATTCTTGAATTGTAAATCATATCCCTTGTCAACCATCTGTCCAACACTCAAAATATTATGCTTTAAACCTTCAACATATAACACATCATCAGTATTATTCTTACCATCAAAAGATATAGAACCTCTACCACGAATCACACAAGCTTTATCATCCTCAAATCTTACTATACCACCATCATACCTTTCCATATTTATTAATTTACTTTTATCACGTCATATGATGTGAACAACTATTGTCAATTACCCATTCATCTTTCTCTTCAATCTTAGCAACCAAAGCTTTCTCCTCAACAATGCAACTTGTAGGATTCACTAGTACCAGATCATCTTCCTTGATAGCAATAAATACAAATTCATCTACAAAATTCCCATTGTCTGATTCCTCATCTGTCACACCTTCATCAACAACATAATATCATCTCTTTTGATTTTTGTACTTTCGGTAAGTCTTGTAGGGATTGTCATACTTATCATGCTTCTCATATTTATCATGCTTATCAAATCTATCATGTCTTTCATGCTTATACCTAGACATTCTTTCAAAACACCTAGAAGAAAAATGTCCTATCTTATTACAAGAGAAACATATTTTAAAGGTAACTTTCCATCATACTTACCAGCTTCCTTAGGCAATCTCTGAGCAATAAGTGCTTCAAGCTCATCCAACTCTCTCATATCTCTTTCATATCTTGAAACCCTAGATGAACTCTCTCTCGAATAATACAATTACTTTCCGAATACAAAGGCTTTAAATGGCGTAGTCTCAAATTTACAATGTGATTCTCCAAATTCGCTCAACTCAAAAGCAACTAGCTTACCAACCAACATATCTATTGTCACAATAGTCACACTCTGGATCTCATCAATAGCAATAACTTTAGCTTTGTAAGCAGAAGGCAAGGATCTCAACACCTTAGCAACAATCTCATCTTCCTCAAGAGTTCCACCGACACATCTGATGTTCATAACAAGTTCATTCACTTCAGCCATAAAGGATTTTATATTCTCATCTTCTCCCATCTTCAATGTCTTATACTTTCCCTTCAAACTCTGCAACTTAGTAGCTTTAACTTGTGCATCTCCTTCATACAAGACCTCTAACTTTTTTCATATCTCATGTGTAGTCTAAAGTCCCATCACATTAGTCATCTCTAAATCGGTCAAGGCACTCGGCAACGCTTCCTTAGCCCTTATGTTATGTTCAACTTCCTTGATTTCATCAGCAATAACTGGTCCATTCGGAGGAACATTGTAGAGATTCTTTGTAATTTTCCAATAATCTTCTCCAAGACACTTCGTGTGAAATTCCATCTGGTCCTTCCATATAGTATAATTATTTCCATCAAATCTAGGACTCTCCTTCTTGAACACATAGGTTGCCATCCCGGATCTCCTCAAGTGGTTAATCTTCTTCCGAGGGATCTAGCTCTGATCCCACTTGTTGGCAACAACAAGGAAGGAAAAATGAGAGGGAGGGGTGAATCAGTTTTCACCGGATTAAAAAAATTAAGCACAATCTCAAATCTGATCAACTAAAGAAAAAAGAAAGATAACAACAACACACTTAACACTAATATTTTTGACATGGAAAACCCAGTTAAGTAAAAAAACCACAGTGGGAATCTACCCACAATGAGATGATACTCTACAGTAGTATGTGTAAATATTATAATGGGGAATGCACATGCATTCAAGCACACTTCCTAGAGCTCACTACTCAAGTTACAATGACCCAGAAGGCTATAACCCTCAGAGAAGGTTCACTACCTTACAAAGAAATTCAAACTACAATCCAACAAAGATGAACGGCAAAAATAGCATCTGCTAATGCCTGATGACAGTTCCGGTTAAGCTCATATGTTTTCCCTTCACCAACCTCTGCTCAATACACCACTCTGAAAGATGAATTCACTTGATCGCACATACACCACTCTCTGATAATGCAAACTCAACAACCACCACCAAATTACATGAATTTTACACCCATTAATACAAATCATCAACCTTGACCACAAGTTGGCCAAACCCTTAACACATAATTAAAAAATTACATCACACTATACATAGATCAACCATTAGACCAATACAATGTCATAGACATCATAGCATGGACCTAAATCAACAACTGAAACATGCACCACCACTCTCACCAAGATCAACTGCAACATGTTACACCACCCAAAATATTGCATAACACAAAGAATATCACCAGACCCATAAGATCATCAAGAACATCCACAATGATCAATGCAGACCATAAAAACAAATAGGACATGATTAGGAAACACCAACAAGCACGTTAAAAAAATTCGCAATAGTTGCACCAACACCACTTATCCAAATCTCCATCGATCAATACGCTAATACTCAAGAACACTTAACAACAGAAACTCGAACAAGAAAGATATCTTGCGAGGCATCGAATCACAAACCATCCGAAATAAAGATACACACGAACATCCCAAACAATCTTCCAAATCCGCAATAAAATATATGATCATACCAGAGCACAACGAATCAAACACCATAACACTGCAACACTGGACACTAAAAACCAGTCTCCATACCAGAATCCTCAAAATGATCAAATCATCACATAGCATCATAGAATCAATAAAGAATGAAGTATCTCTAGTTGATTCAACATCCTAAATAGATAAGCCAACCAAATCAACTCACTACAATCACTGGATCACCGAGACATTTCTCTGCAACACCAAAACATAGGAATATGTTGACATCAATAATAACAACATATCCGAGCAGCAACAATATCCAACAGTCTTTTAAGGCTCGGTCATTAATGCTTTGGTCTTCTTTCTCCTTGAGATTGTCCATAAGCTCTTTTCTCCTTTCTCTGGATGTGTTCACTTTCTCCTTCAAAGATTCAATGAAGTCTTCAGCATCGCTTAAATTTCTCCTCAGGCTATTTACTTTATTTCTTGTTGTATCTTGATCTTCAAGTGCCACAGTAAGTTGTTTCTGTAAACTGGAGTCCATTGATTCTCTCTCTTGGATCTTCCTCAAAGGAACTAGGCTCTAATACCAATTGTTGGAATCAATGAACACTGAGAGGGGGGGGGGGGGTGAATTAGTGTTCTACAATTTATAACTCTCTTTAACTGATTCTTAAACCACTGGATGTAAAAGAATGAAAGTAAAATGCAGAAACTCAACACACACAAGCACAAAACCATAACACCAAAATTTTTACGTGGAAACCTAGAAAGGGAAAAATCATGGTGGGATTGAGACCCAAAATATTATAATACTATGATCAGGAGTATAATAATATTACAAGGGGAATGCACATGCATTCAGGCACACTGCCTAGAGCTCACTGCTCAATTACAAAGAAGAGGGCTACAACCCCTAGAGGACCCACTATCTTACAAATGATTACAAATGCTAACAAATTATCTGAACTGATGAATAGCATCTACAAATGCCAAAAGGCAGTTTTGGTTAAGCACAAATAGTCTACTTCCACTATTTTGTCTCACTACTCTGTTATGTCATATACCAAAGCATCAATCCATAGATAGTGCATGTGAAATTATGCACCAACGCTCATACAATCTTCACATACTCACATCTATCACCAAAATGCTCAAATAGATTGGTCTAATATATCCACATAACTTGATCAGGTCAGCAACATGTCGGCTCCAAAAATATTAACAAGATATGAAATGTGTAACAAGAAGTCGACTCAATCTGATTACCAATACACATGCAGACCAAAATGGATTGATAATACGCTTCACATAAGTTGGGACAACAACCTCGAACATGGCACCAATCAACAAAATTATCTTGGAGATTCTGCATAACACGATACATCAAAATAACCTTGTTCTTCCTGAAATACTGGATACCGAATCATCAAACTTGCACTAGAGTCAACACCGAAAGCTAGGATTGTGGACTAAGCAATTCCAATCATAGAATCAACTACCTCTTCTATTGCAAACAAAAATGTGCACCCAAAATTGAGATCTTCTTAATGTACTCACACTCCGTCAAACACTGTGTTCCACCTTCCAGACTTAAGAAAAACTGGCATAGGACTTTCGATAGAATGAATTCGCATATATCAGATGATGTATCTGATCTAAGTTACCATCAATGACAACCCTTAAATAATTCTCAAGCATTAATCTCTTTCGGAATAATGTCTCTTGCCAACAGATGCACCTTCCCACCATCATGCTCTTCATCCTTTGAGAATCAAACTCTGTGAGAGGTCATGTGGAAAGAGGAACCTGAGTTTATCAACCATGCATATTCGGATGCATGTTTTACCAAGGCTACAATAAAAGCATCTACATCATCTTGAGAGGGTTTTTAGAGAGAACTGGAGAAATCCTTTTTACCTTTCTTTTTCTTCTCCTTCTTATAGTATTTTTAGAAATGACTAGATTCCCCACAATTCTAACATTTTACCTTGGACATTTTTACCAAGAGACTTAGATATCCCAACAGACTTAAACATAAACTTCTTGACCTTTTTCTTTACTTTCTCCATTGATCTACCACGATCAACTAGAGCCTCCTTAGTCATCTCAAAATATTTCCTTCACATCTCTTTAGATAACAATGAATCAACCAACTGGAGATTTGAAAGTTTTGAGATCCCTCTGAGATGGCATGCATGCAAGGGTGCTCGGGCGCCCAAGCTAGGGTTTTGTGGCCCTAGCTCGTGAGCGGCTTGGTTGTAGGTGCAGCGGGGGAGGGTTGTGAAGGGCGTCGGGGGAGTGTAGTGGCTATGGGGGTAGTTTTGGGTTCGGCTGTGGATGTGGGGGGAGCTGTAGGGGTTGGAGGGCGAGGCTTAGGCTGTGTGGGGGCGGGGCTCTAGCTATGCACGGGTGGGGCTTTGGCTGAGTGGGGGCGGGGCCTTGGCTGAGCGGGGATAGGGTTGTGGCTGCGCGGGGGTGGGGCTTCGACTTGCTGTGGCCCATGGGTTTTTTGTGGGCCTGGGGGTGTCAGTTGGCCCTTTCTTTTGGTGGTGTTTGAGTGGGGTGGTGCTTTGGGTGTCGAGCCTCCTTGAGTGGCCCTTTTGGGGTGTGGGTTCTTGGCCCTCATGTTTTATTTTTTTGGTGCTCTGATGTCGAGTTTTGGTGGTGAGGCCTCATAGGTTGCGCCATCCATGGATTTTCGTGCTGCAGTGGGCTCAAAACCCCCACTTTAGAGTATGAAGACTTTTAGCAATAATCTTTTCTCATCAGACTCTGGGCTTGAGAGCGCTTGTAGCTCTCGCATTATGAAGATTAATGGTTGTCTAGAGAGATGGAATGAGAAGCTGAAGATGGTTATTCCTCCCGAGATGATAACTGAAGACATTGAATATTTTTCAAAACACTCCCTATATTGCAAGTTGGGAATGAGGGTTTCCTTGCAGTTTTTGGAAAACTCAGCGTAGAGGACTTGGGCTTCGAAAGGGGAAATGGAGATTATGTTGTTGGCAAATAACTATTTCATGGTTACTTTAAATTGCATGGAGGATCGCAATAGGATCTTTGAAGGTGGCCCATATTTTTACAACCAAGTGGGTTTGCTCATCAAACCTTGGCATGCGAGGTTTAATCCTTCCAAGGAGCTCCCAAATAGGGTTCCAGTGTGGGTTCGATTACCACATTTTCCTGTGGAATGTTGTAGGGAGGATGTGCTACGGATGCTTGCTGCTCTGCTTGGGAGGCCAGTGGGATCTTCAACGCAAACCCTGGGGAGAAAGGTAATGACCTTTGCATGTATCTGTGTTGAAATTGATCTTAGTAAACCATTGCCAGATGCTATAGATATGTGCGCAGGCTCTTATTCTTGGGTTCAACAGTTAGATTATAAGACTTTACCATTTCGATGTCATCTATGTCATGAGTATGGTCATTTATAGCGTAAGTGCCCTAGATATAAACCGACAGTGCGCCAATCTCAGCAGTCAGACCCGAGCCTAGATAGGGCTGAGAAAGGGAAAGCTGCCATGTCGGTCGAGGTTGAGGGTGCTGATGGTTTTGTCTCAGTTAAGACAAAGAACAGGAACCGAGGTCAAAAGAGGCCCTTACAGGAGAGACAGGAGGAGGATTCCTTCAACAAATTCGAGGTCTTGGTTGATCTTAGCCACCAGAAAGTAAATCTGGGGTTAACCCTTTTGGATCAAGGTGCATCAGGGGGCTCCGAAAAGAGTAATTGAGGACTCTACCCAAGCCTTGCTAGTGGTTGGAAGCCAGCAGATGGAGATGGATCAGCCAGTAGGGGTCCAGTTGGGACTCACTCCTGGTCTTGAGGTGAATTTGGTTGAGGGGGACCATTCTTTGATAGCTTTGAAATTGGAACCGGCTGGGGTGAAAAGTAATAAGTCCTCTGCTCTCCTGGGTTTGCATCAGAAAGATATTAAGAAAAGTGCTTCAGAGAAGAGCTCAATGGTTGGCAGAAAGAAGGATCTGGATAAGATCAAATTGATGGGGGAGAAATTGGTTGAGTCGGGGTCAATAAAGACTTTGGATTCTCACTTTTCCAATCCCCCAAAATGATTGTGCTTTCATGGAATGTGAGGGGCTTGAACAGTGGCCCTAGACAAAAAGTTGTTCGAGATTTGATTAGGAATCATTCACCTGATGTCCTATTCTTGCAAGAAACTAAACTTTTAGTGGAGAGTATGATGGTTCTAGTGCCAAAGTCGTGTGGGAGAGGCGAGTGTTAGTGTGTTGGGGTAGCTAGTTCCTCTGGAGGGGTGGCATGTCTTTGGAACCCTTTAAGATTTTGCCCTGTCTGGTGGGTTGCCTCCAGATCTTATTTATCCAGGGTTATTTCTAGTCTTGAGACTAGGGAGTTCATCTTGTTTTCTAACATCTATGCTCCTATAGATTTTTAGGGTAAGCAAAACCTTTGGTCTCATATTTCTTGTATGTGAAGGCTGGCCCCTTTTCATCCATGGATTATGGCAAGAGACTTCAATGCCATCCTTGAGTTGACTAAAGAGGGGGGGTGTCATGCGGTTGGAACCTTCTTCTGTCCTTTTTCAGGATAGTATTTCCTTGTTGCGACTTGTTGACATTAAACCTGGCAATGGTTTGTTCACCTGGAACAATAGGAGGATGGGAGAGTATTGGATTGCAGAGAGGTTGGATCATTTTCTGGTCTCTAGTTTTTGGATTGGTGGGGGGTGGTCCACAAGTACTGAGATTCTTGATTGGAGGGGGTCAGATCACTGGCCCATCAAGTTGGTTTCTTCTTTGGCTCGGGTAGCTCGCTCTCCTTCTTTCAAATTCCAACTTATGTGGCTTCGGGATCCTACTTTGCAGGTTCTTGTAGCGAAGTCATGGAGGAATGGGAAGCCACCCTTTGGCACTGCCATGTACTCTTTTGCTAAGCAGTTGCAATTTGTTAAGTTTCAGCTTAAATAGTGGAACCGCCAGGGTTTCGGGAACATTTTTCATGCTAAGAAATCTGCTCAACTTGTGTTGAATGGGATCACCAGTAAAATCAGAGAGCATGGCCTGTCTGAGGAATTGCTTAGGGAGGAGGATAGGGTTGTCAAGGTGGTTGAGGAATGGGAGCTTAGGGAAGAAATATACTAGAAGCAGAGAGCTCGTATTGATTGGATGAAGGAGGGGGACAAGAACACTGCTTTCTTCTTCAACTCAGTGAAAGCAAGAATACATGGAAATTCCATCCCTGTTCTAGTTAACGATAGAGTGAGCAGTGCTTATCCTTGTAGGAGATCTCTAGGGAGTCATTACAGTTTTTTCAGGCCCTCTTCAGGGAGGACCCCCCGGGGGATTCGATGGTGGAGAATCAGGTTCTTTCTTGCATTCCTTCTTTGGTCATGGGGGAGATGAATGAGCAGCTTTTGTATCCTATTTTTTTGGATGAGCTTGAGAGGATTGTCTTTCACTTGAGAAAAGGAAAAGCTCCTAGACCGGATGGGTTCCCGGTAGAATTCTTTCGAGAGTTCTAGGATATTATCAAACTGGATTTATTGGATGTAGTCCAGGAGTCCCAGAGGAATAAGTAGATGCTTTGGGCATTGAATGCAACTTTCATTGCTCTAATCCCCAAGTGTGATGGGGCCGACCGACTAGGCCAGTTCCGCCCTATCTCTCTCTACAATGTGATTTATAAGATCATCTCTAAGTTGATAGTAGATAGATTGAAGAAGTGCTTTGGGAATGTTATCTCTAAGGAGAAGAGTGGATTTGTGGAAGGTCACCAAATTTTGGATGGTGTGGTCATTGCTACGGAGACCATTCATTTATGGCTTCATCCAAGAAAAAGCCATGTTTATCAAGCTGGATATGGCTAAGGCGTATGATAGAGTTCAGTGGTCCTTCCTTCAGAAGATCCTTAGGGCTTTTGGTTTTGCTGATGAGTGGGTACAGTGGGTTATGAGTTGTGTTACGTCTACTTCTTTCTTTGTGCTTATCAATGGAGACCATACTGAGCTGTTTGGTACTTCTAGGGTCTCCGCCAGGGGGACCCTCTCTCACCTTATTTATTCATTCTTCTTGCTGAGGGTCTGGGGAGGCTGATTAAGCATTATGTGGGTATGGGTATTATTCAGGGTTGGAGATGGGGTAATGACCTACAGCCACAGTCTCATTTGCAATTTGTGGATGACACGACCCTTATGGGGCTGGCTCGGGTCAGAGAAGCTACTAATCTGTGTAAGGTCTTGGATGTTTATCTTGCGGCCTCGGGCTAGTTGATCAATGAGGATAAATCCTCTATCCTCTTTTTCAACACTCTTGAAGCTATTCAAAGGAGGATTGCTCTTATATTGAGATTCCAAGTTGGCTCTCTGCCCTTGATTTATTTGGGTATTCCTATTTCTCCTGGCAACCCTCCTAGGGAGTCTTGGCAAGGTATTTTGGATAAATTTCACACAAAGGTTGAACACTGGACTCATAGATGGCTATCCTTTGCTGGGAGGGTTCAACTGATTCAGTTGGTGGTTCAGGCTCTTCTGATCTATCGATGTATGCTTCATGTGGCCCCTAAGTGGTTATTGAAGGGTTTGGATTCTCTGGCTAGGCAATTCTTATGGGTAGGTAATCTTTCCTCTTCCAAATGGAATCTGGTCAATTGGGACTTGGTGTGTATCCCGAAGCAGTCAGGGGGGCTTGGTTTAAGGTAGTCTATTCTTTTTGGGGAAGCGTTGGTTGCTAAATTGTATTGAAGGTGGTGTGTGGAGCAGGATCGAGGCTGAGCTAGGATTTTGGCCAACAAATATATGTAGAGGATCCCGATGGAGGAAATCCCTAGATATCTGCTTGAGGGAAAGGGCTCATCAATCTGGTATACTCTCAAGAGGGGGGCTTCTCTCATTAAGGCTGGGATTTTTGGATTTGTAGAAGGGGGGAAGAGGTCCTTTTCTGGAATGATTCTTGGGATGGATATCCTCCCATCCTTGATCCGTTTCCTCACCTTGGGAATCTATGCCAAAGGTTTTTGGAGGCAGGATGGTCAAGGGTGAGTGACTTCAAGGCTGTTTATACGTGTGGTCGACTGGATTTGGAGCGGTGGAAGGCTCCTAATGAGTGGCCGGTTGCTGGGATGGAGGAAGAGTGTGCTGAGTTGCATGGCATTTTGGCGAGTACACACTGTAGCTCCCTCAAGGGAAGGGATGGGCTTGCTTGGTCTCCAAATCCTAAGGGAGTTTTTACTGTGGCTAGTGGATACCGGGAATTGTTGAACCAAAGACTTGAGGGAGGAGAGGTGAATTGGTGGAAACAGGTGTGGAATAATGTTTCTTGGCTAAAGTGTAACTGCTTTGCTTGGACTTTGGCTTTGAATAGATGTCTAACCTGGGACAATATCCGCAAGCGGGGATTCTTGGGGCCTTCTATTTTTGTTTTGTGTGGTAATGGGGAGGAAGATTCCTCACACCTATTCTTCAGATGCCCCTTCTCTATGCTTATTTGGCATTAATGGTGGGGGGTGTGGAAGCATCCTTGTGTCCATACAGACTCTTTGGTTGAGTTCTAGAGCAGTTTGGGCAGACCTCCTATCTTGTCCTCCTTCCTCCAGACTATTTGGTATATTGGGCCTATCTTCATTCTATGGCAAATCTGGCTCAAGAGGAACATGAGGATCTTTCGTGAGGTTAGATTGTTTGTTCAACAAGTTTGGAATAGGATCATTTCTATGATCCGGGAGACAGTGGAAGCTAAATATAAGGTGAATTTTCTGCTGAGTAGAGATGAGGCAGATATTGTGAGTAGGTTTGGCCTGCAGGAGTTGTCTCCTGCCTCAACTTGTGTCAGGAGAGGTAGATGGGCTACGAAGAAGGTGCAAAGGGTGGGAAGGTGGATACCCCCTCAGGATGGGATTATCAAGATTAACACTAATGGCTCATCTAGGGGTAACCCAGGCCTTGTTGGAGTTCGTGGTGTTGGCAGGAATAGTAGGGGGGAGGTAGTTTTCCTCTTTTCGATGCATAAAGGGAGGCAGTATAATAATTTTATGGAGGGATTTGCAATTCTCTATGGCCTAGAGTGGGCTTAGGAGTTGGGACAAAGGAAGGTGATTTGTGAATTGGATTCACAAATTATTGTTAACTTGTTGAATGAGCAGAAGGTGAATGGGATCTAGTGACAGTTGGCAGGGATTGTTCAACAGATTCTCCATATTATCTCTTTAATGGAGCAGGTGTCTTTCATCCACGTCCCTCGAGAATGGAATAGAGCAGCTAATTATTTGGCCAAGTTGGCCTCGACACATGGTAGTGATTGGAAAGTTGAAGGTTGGGAACATCTCTCTGAGGATTACTCTCAGGACATGTAGAAGATTTTTACTGAGGACATGGATGGTTATGAAGCCGGATGAAGTGGGGTTGGTTTGATGGTTCTTTTCTAGGGCCTCAGGGCTTTGGTTCTCTTTGTAATTTTTTGTGATTGAGTTTTAATAAAGTTTTTACCCCTTTTATTAAAAAAAAAACAATGAATCAACCACATCCTCCATTTGTAAGGTGGTTGTTGTGGTTCCAATGGCCATAACAAGGTGATCCCATGAGTTTGACAAAAAATATAACAAAAGCATGCACTTGTCTTGTTCATCAATCTTCACACTAATAGAACCCAATTGAGCAACAAGCACGTTGAAACCATTCAAATTATCTATAGCAAATCCTCCTTCCTCCATCTTTAGGGAATACAATTTCATTCTCGAGAACAAAGTTTATCTACCAAGGATTTCCCTTTATAAATATCTCCAAGTTTCTTCCAAATCTCAGTTGTAGCTTCTCTTCATGGACATTTAGGAGCACAAAATCAACCAAATAGATTTGTATCAAACCCTTGTCTTTTAGATCCATTGTATCCCATACATTATTATATGGGCCATATTGGTTGGTTTTTTTCCAATTGTTATAGCCCATAGATATCTAGCTATGAGAATATCCTCTATTTTGAGTTTTCACAACTCAAAATTGTTGCCATTAAACTTCTCCATCTCAAAGTTGAAACAAGGTTATAGAAATATTTTATGCAAAATCCCACTAAAATTAGATCTACATAAGAAAACCCTTCTACCCAAAAAGGATAACAAAGTAGGTCAAGCTTTGATACCAACTGAAAAGAAGATAAGTGTAGAATAATGCTTCCAAATGTTAAATATAAGGATATGTTTATAGGTTTGTAAGAAGAGGGTTAAAAGAAATAGACTTGAGATCTATTTTCCCTAAAATATAGTCTCGAGAGCATATCATTTAAATCTAGGATTTTATAAGGTTTTGGTTAAATATTTAAGCACAAAATGAAATTGTCCAAAGATATATTTATTGAAGGTTTTAATTAGTACTTTTTCAAGGGCATTTATAGTGATATTAGAGCACTACTAAAATTTGTATTCCTAAAGCTTATTTGCCAAAGATATTTATTGGATATATTACATAGACCTTACACATACCAAAACTCTAGCTTAGACCAAGGTAGGAAAATTATAATAGTCTACATCTTGCAAGTTTATATTTACAAGTTATTGTTTTAAGTTTGTGCATTTCCTCAAATTAATACGGATGCAAGTGAACTACAATGAAATATAATTAGTTTAGATGATTTGAGATCTTCCTCTAAACAAGCCTTAAAATTTCAAAACCTTCACAAATTATTTTTTAATATCTATTACACCATATTGTCATCATTAGATTTCAAGCCAAGAACTGGATTTATATTTATTTTGATTTCCAAACTTAATTTTAATATTGTTGTCATTGATTTTAGACTCTTCGAAAACATGTGATAATCCCTACAAATTTTGTCCAATTTGTAGCACATGTCCTCTAAGCATATTGAGAAATCATCCTAATTTGAGTCTTAATTTGTCCATCTAAAAGATTGATAAATTGTCTTTTTAGGAGTTAGTTTTTATTTATTTGTGCATTTTTGGAGTTAAACTCCAATTTCACAAATGTCTTAAGAATAGGTGCATTTCAAGTTTACAAACTTGAAATACATGTTTGCTACACACCACAAGTGTAATTCGAAGTTACAACTCTGAACTACACACTTTGTCAAAGTTATTCCTACCACAAGTGCAGTTCGGAATTGCAACTCCAAACTATACCGATCTTACCCTTTAAGTGCAGTTTGGAGTTACAACTCCAAACTTCATCGAAGTCACCCTTTTGGTGTAATTCGGAGTTACAAATCCAAACTACACTAAAGTCAGTGCCCTCTTAGTGCAGTTTGAAGCTACAACTCTAAATTACACGCCGCCTATGCATTCACAAGATCTAGTTTAGGGTATAACTCCAAACTGCACCCAAGCATCATATTCAAGTGTAGTTCGAAATTATAACCCCGAACTACACGTATCATATCATTTTTGCAATAACAAGCGTAGTTCGAGGTTATAAATCCAACTTACACCTTAAGACTTTCATATTGGTGTAAATCAGAGTTTTAATTATGAACTACATCATCCCAAATACAAACTCAATTTGCATGACTTGCATATGTTGAACTCTTCGAGGTGCAAATCAGGTTTTAATCCTCGATTTATATTTTTTGGTCTATTTTGTCTAACTTCAGGAATTTTTCAAATTAGTACTACACTTCACTCCAGACGCCAGATTCAGCACATCGGAACGAGATGACTCTGAAATTCAGGCTACCTTGCAACATATGAAGTTTTTCTAAAGAACAATGATGATAATAAAGATGTGTCTCCGGAAACTTAGTCATTCCATGCTTTCTAGTTTATGTAATTTGTAATTTATTTTCAACATTTTACATGTCTTTTGTACATATAAAATGACATGTAATACTAGCACAAGTCCAAAGTCAAATAGGACTTTGTTGTTGAATAAGTCGTAGTTAGTTGTAATTTTTCCTCTTTTGCTCATAAGCTCTCCTCTATAAATATGAGGGGCTTCATTGTAAATAATCATCTTCTGGCAATACAATAAAACTCTACTAGTTTGAGAAGCAATCTAAAATTTGCTTTTAGATGTAAATCAAAGTGCAATCAATAAAGGAGACAAGTTGCTTTCAATCTTTGTGTTGGAGCAAGTTGTAATGTGACGACATTATTCGGAGTTGATTGTGAGTATTGTGGTGTTATCTGAAAGAGATTTAAACCCAATCTTGTAATCTTTGAGCTGCTTATTGTGTTTGAAGCTAATGTTTCATGCTCAAGCAAAGAGATAACTTGTAGTCTTTGTGTTTCTTTTACCTTTTACGTTTGTGCATTTAAGGTGAAGTGTATGTTGAAGTCTTTGAGCTACAAATATTTTTTATCTTTATTCCTGAAGTTTTATAGGAAGTCATGGAAGTCTTTAAGCTTTCATGAGCTTCTTAGTTACTAACTCTGCTTAGTTGTACTTGTAAGTTAGTTACTACTATTTTGCAATTGGTTGAATCAAGTTTTTTGCAAAATATTCATCCATCAAACATGTAAACGATTTAGTTGCAATTCATTACCCTAAATCAAATTTATTTTACTCTTATAATTTAATTATCTTAAGATCTGATCTATATAAGGTGGCACTTTTCCCTCAAAATAGAATTTCACATTTTTATTTTCACCATGTCAATATTTACACCTCCCCTTGATAATAGTGCCCAATTAACATTTATGACACCTTCACGTTATTTCATGCCTCAACATTCAACTAAACTATATTCTATAACTATCTTTCTACTTGAAATGGAAGCTTAAATTTGACGATCATATGATCATATTTAAATATTTTAAACATAAAATATAAAAAAAAAATTGTAAAAAATACGATCTTTCAATAACCAATAATAAACATTACTTCTGAATATAATTATATAATAATTTTAATGTCGACATTTAAATCACACATAAAATAATAACTTTCTTAATAATTGCTAATATAAATAGTCAAATAAAAAACAGTGACATTCGATAGGTACTTGTTGAATCCAAACGACTTCTCTGAATTAGGCTCATTGAATAGAAAAAGGCACTCCATAATATTTCCAACCACCCAAAAGGTTTACCCACGTTTATGCAAGTCTTCCCCTCACATTGACCACGGGGAATGCTACCTAAACAATTTTGTACTTCTACTACTACTTGTACTCTTACGAGGTTAATAGTAAAATTTATGTACAAAATAATGGTATTAATATATATGTACTACATGAATGCAAGTGTAATATTATATCTGAAATTAATTTTTTAGTGTAAGATTATTTTAAGGAATTGTATTGATTTAATTGAAAGTTTCGGTAGAATTTTTAATAAATTATACAATTTTATTTGTATGTACCGGTTGAAATAATTTGTAAAATTTAAACATTCAATAAAATTAAATAATGTAATTATCTTATTTATTAAAATTGCTTTACATAAAATAATGTACTTTACATAATGTAATTATTTAATAAAAAATATTTTAATTTAGTTTAATTTTTTTTCTTTCTTAAACTTAAATATTTTAGTTAGTTAGGGGAAGGGTATTAGTAGTCATTATACTTATTTTCACACATCCTAAGCTCTCAAATAATACATTATATATTGACAATTGTATTTTAGTTTTCTTCATATGCAACTTAAGAGCTTATTATAGTTATTGTTTGAACTTCTAGGCAATTACAACAAATACAACATCATAACACACAAGGGTCAAAAAATGGTCATCTCGAGGTGATCTCCAATACATATTCTCTATTGTCCTATCGACCATTCAATTTGACCACCACAAAATTTGTACAACTAATCCAATACTTATGCACAAATGATCTTGCAATCGTGCACTATGGGTACCAGTAAAGCTGCACAATTCTTCTAATTAGTAACTTTTTTCTCAACAAGTGGGTAGGGGAAGAGCACAACTACCCATGTTTCAATTACTGATCACTCTTGGCTCACACAATCCCCCATTACTAACTTTAAAGAAACTAAAAAAAAGATGACTAAAAGCTCATTAATAAATTTCACATGTACCAATAGCCACCTACTTTACTCGGTGTAGTTAGAGTTTTTGGACTTTAATTGGAGTTGCGCAACTTTATTGGTACTCATAGCACCCAACTATTCGGGCATTTGTGCATAAGTATTGACCATTTTTGTGGTAGTTGTAGTGCACGATTATTAAGACATCTTTAAGTAGGCATTAGATGACACTTTGAAATGACCACTTTTTGACCTTTGCATGTATAACAAATCCTAAAATGTACGTCATTATTACTTAGAAGCCAAAACAATAGCTATGAGCAATTAAGTCGCATATGGACACAACAACAAAAAAATCATTGAAATCCGATGTATCATTTGCGGGTGTGTGAAGTTAGCTATAACAACTACTAGTACACTTCCCCTATACAAACAAGCAAGTAGATAAATTTTGAGTGGACTTTTAATTAGCACGTTCCAAATTGTAAATGCAACATGGACAGTTACTAGATCCCTTCCTCTTACCATCATCTTAATGATACATAGTTGAAATTGATGAATCACAATGCAAAACAACCCAAAATAAAACGGTCGCGGCTAAACTGATTCCAAAAAATCACAAAAAATCAATAACATGAAATTTGTCAAAAATTACACATCGTTGATCATGATGAGAAGAATTAACTATGGCTAATTAGGCTATACTCTACGCACTATAAATATTTATTATTTAAGTAAATGGGACAAAAAATTCACCTCGTTCAAAGAATATTTCAGTCCCACTTGTCGATGAACTCCTTACCTCGGAGACGGCGGGGGCGGCCAGTTGCATCCTGTGGCCAGCAGGTGAACAGGTCATTAGTGGGCAGGAATGGATTTTCAATGTGACCTGTCGCAAGCGCAATTTGTCAATTTTTGAAGTGTCGGTGCGCAGCAGTCGCTTACAAGTACGAATAGATGGGGTGAAGCGCTGACGTCACTCTTTGAAAGGCACAGAGATTCCAACGCTGGACCACTTACTGCTGACGTGGCAGCATTTACCTTTTTGCCGAAAGGCAAGGTGGGCGGTGGTTACGTACCGTAGCCGGTAGAAGCCTAAAAAGCCATATTATAATAATAACAATAATAATAGTAGCAGCAATTAGAAGAAGTGACTGGAGAATATTCTTTGGCTGCGCCTAGTTAGATGACTAGGCCGGTAGTGGCCGACAATTTACCGTCTACGTGTCAGTTGACTCCATAGCGAGTCAACATAAGGTCAGGTTATGTACAGTCGTTTTCAGGATAATAGCAGAATATTTTAGAATATTTGACAACGTGACCGTAACGTCTATGGCATCTTTTTCGTATCGTTTTGAAACCGCCCCGTCGCATTCGCACGTGCCGTGGTACATGTGTGGTGTGGTGTGGCGTCATTAATGAGGTGTTGGAATTAGCAAGCGTGTGTTGCACACGTACGGCTTTCTGTTGTTTTGTCTTATGTGGAATTTGAGATTTCGGAATTTGTCTAATCACGCATGGGAAAAGGGAAAATACACATTCCATGGATGGGGAACGGAATGAAATCTTTTTCAAAATTTGAAATTTCTAATCGTATTTGAATTTGTTAATTTTATATATCTACAATCTTAATAGGTACATCGGTACATCGATTTTAGAGATTGTTTTCGTTTTTTCTATATATGATTCAATTGTTTATAGCGTTTGTTCTAGCTTTTGGATAGTAATGACAGACACAAGGGTTAAAAAATGACCATTTCAAATTTTTGCTTGATACCTACTTACAGATGCTCCAATAATCGTGCAATACAACCACCACAAAAATGGTCTAACTAAAATGCCTTGATAGTTGTGCACTAGGGGTACCAATAAAGTTGTAGAACTCCTCCAAGTGAAGTCCAAAAATTCGAATTATAAAGAGTAAAGTGGGCGGCTATTGAGAAATGTGAAATTTATTAATGAACTTTTAGTTATCATTTTTTTGGGTTGGGGTGAGCGGGGAATGAAGGACAATTGGAAGATGGGTGATCATTGGTGGTCTTTCCCTAAGATAAATTTGGTTGAAAATTATATTTTATGTAAAAGTTTGTTTGAAAAACCAAAATAAATATTTATAATGAGTTTTTTAACATTTGGGATTAGTGGAAGAAAATGTATTTTAATTATAGATCAACATTGTGATTGGACACAAAAAATTATAACAAGTTTTTAAATCTCCTTGGACTCTCTGTTATCATCCTATGATGGAATGATGCATCACTTAGTGTGATCCAAAATGCTATGAAAAAAATCTTTAACACAATCTAATCCAAAAACAATTGCAATATTCACTATAGATTGTGGAAACTAAGATCATTAATTAAAAGTTTGTGATTACAAGAAGAAAAAATATTTTAATGATCGATCAAGAGTGTGATTGGAAACAATAAAAAAACTCACAGATAGTGAAATCCAAGAATAATAACTATCACATTATGGATTGTAGAAATCTAATATTCTTAAAATATAATAATTTTGTAGTATATAAATTGAGATTAAAAATAAATTGATGATATATTCTTAATATATCATATTCTACTCTCTTGCTCTCTCACTTGCTCACCTACCTTGATGATGGATCATGGTGTTTGATCTAAAACGTTGCCAATGTAAAAATCTACACAGTTGAATCCAAAAGATTTATAAACAGATAAAAATTGAGATAAATATTAATAATTTATGAAAAATTATAGAAGATTGTTCTTTCGATAAATATAGTTGTGATCTTCATTATGACTAAGATTTTATAAAGATGTACTTTTCTCTAAAGACATGATAAAAATTGCTTCAAATCTCATAATACTCTAGAGTTGAGGGGATCGTTGGAGAAATAATATTTATAACGATTTTGTTTTCATTTTAAAAATTGATGATAAATATTAAAGTAACGAGTCGTGTTGAGGATTTTAAGAAAGCAAGACTTTGTATTAAGTCATTGTTCTAATAAAAAGAGTCGTGCATCATTGATCTTCATAATTACTAATATTTCAAAAAGAGATAGTAAAAAGGTGGTATAAGTTGTTAAAGATCTCATGATACATTGGACACCTAAATAGAAAATATTCTTCTAATGTCGATTCATTACTATAAAACCTAGTCTAGAAGACCGAATAGTTGAATCCACTTTATCCTATTTTAAAAAATATATAAATTATATCTTAGTTATAAAATTAATTACTAGTAATTGTCATATTTGTACCTAAAAAGTAAACAAACAATATATATTCCACAAGTCATATCAAACAAACAATTGATCATATTGTTACATGCATTTGTTATATAGCTTCTTGGATTTGACTTGGGCGGCTAAAAGAAAACAAAAAAGAAGATATATATTGACTTGAACGACCGACCAAACAAACAAAATGATACATCAATTGATATATATGTTTCAGAGACCAAGTTGATAAAAATATAATTATATCCTTGATACCCAACTTTTAACATACCAAAAATGTATATATTAATGAAACCTAACATATTTGAAAAGATCATTATACCATCTCTTTCTTTATGAGAAAATAAACGTTTGATTTTTAGACATTGCTTTTGCATGCCTATCATAGGATGTATCACTTTTATCCTTTTTCTAAGGTCACCTTTAATTTGATAAAGAAGTATTGTTAACATAAGCTCACTGAAATTGACTTGAGCATAATATTCTTATTCAATTTGATGTCAAATTGCACTACGTAATGAACTAAACATGATGACGACAGTTTGTCTATTTAAGCCAATCTCTTGCAATTTACAAGGTCAAATTTCTTCCATGCCTTAGAAATTTCTCTACAAGGCTTTTGACTTCTGACCCTCTTTTAAGACTTTGGAAGGTTTTTTTATTTTTTTTCCAAATTGAAACAATTAGATTATATAAGTATATTAGTATTTTGTGTTTTTTAAAATTAAAGTCATGTGTATAGTTTATTATGATTCTATTTATAGTTTTGAATTGAGTTCAGTCAATTCATATTATATTGTTGTAGTTATGAATGGAACATATAGTATTCATTATATTTAAATGACGTTTATAGAAGGGGAGAGTTTGAATTTTTGAGATGTTATACATTTCAATATTTTGAAAATTTCAATACAATCAAATCTATTTATCTTTCTAGCTACAGATATCCATGTTCTTTTCTAGAATATATTTTGGACATACATGCCAACTAGTTTGTCCTTGTTCGTTGACTAGAGTGCAAGTGAGTGGATTTCTGGTGGAAGTTAAAAATAACCTTATCCTAGGCTATTTCCAACATCACTTATTACTAGGGTCTATTTCTAACTCTACATCTAGTCATTCACTATCCTAGTTTAGATTTACAAGTGTAAAGTCGACCTGTCATTTCCATACATGTAGATCTTAACCTTACTAAACTTCTAAATTTAAATTTCTTAGTTTGAATCCATGCTTTGCTCCCTTGCTAGTCATTGTAAACCAACAAAAGTGTGAAATATTCAAATTGCACACTAGGGTGGGGTATTTAAGGACTGACCATAATTCATTTAGACAATCTAAGATTAACATGTGGGAGAATTGATATGAGAGAATAATAGTAGTAACATAAATGTTCACTATTGTTAATTTAGTTTGCTTTGGGATTTGATTGAGGAGAACGTGAGCCTTGCATAACAAGTTCCCTAACGATATTTTTAATTATCATTTTCCTAGATATAGGGCATAAAAATAGAGGCAAGTGAATTCTAGATAGTGGGCCCACATTCAATTCCATGCACCATTTCACTCATGCATGCATGCATGCATATAAGTTCCATGTGCATGGATTTGAACCATAGTAGAACATAATTAGTTATAAATTCTAAGGAATTCATCTAAATGAGGCCCCAATTTCTAACATATTGGCAAATCAATTGGTACCTTCTTCATCATCATTTCCCCTATAGAATCTAGTTAAGTGCCTTATTTTATTTATTTAAAATTAAAATTTGATTTCAATATAGTTTAAATTTCTAAATCTAAGAAGATTGTTTACTTAATCACTTTATTTATTCAATCAGCCTAAATATTCAATTGATTTATTCCCTTACAAAAATGGTAAACTTGAATTCCTTATATTGGTGTTCCCAATTGATTGCTTGATTATCCCTATAAAGTAGTTACCTTCTTTCAAATTAGTGGCCAATTAACATGAGACTATGACTTGTCCTCCTCTACACTTTAGCCTTTGCTAGACCTAGGGGGTATCCCTTATTACAATATCTAATATATTTATCTTTGCACACTGAGATATTGTTTTTAACAAAATGTTCTCACATTTCTTTTAAGGCTTGAACAGACTTTATCTCATATTAGCTATATCCTTAATATATAATCTTGTTCAACACCTTGAGATCATGAAACAATTCAAATATAAAATAAAAAGGTAAAATTTGTTTGCTTTCTAGTTTTAGGGTTTATGAATCTAGGTTTTGAATCAGAATTCTATCTCCAGGCCAATGCTATCTAGGGCAACAGAGTCAAACCCCACATGCAAGTGTCTTCTTATGACAACAAAATTTTATACTGATAGCAATAATATCATTGCATCACAAAAAAATTTCTTGGAAAGAATATTATTTATGACTCTTCTTAATGATCTCTCAACATAATACAGTTTCCATTATACCCCAATTAAAGCATTTTAATCTATTACTTTAATAGAAGCAATAAATTAGATATCCCATATAGAAAATGTATAATGATAAGATTAGAAACCCTTAGTATCCTTACATAGAATTAAAATGCTCACATTCAAGGAGACAATCATAAATAACACACACAACAAGTGTTTTTCGTATAAGCTTCAATTCAAATAGAAAATTATCATTCAAAATGCAAATAACTCACATGCAAAATATAACCTGCAACTCTGAACTGCACTTTTCTTATTGAATAGTCTTCATGATTACAAAACCATATATTAGATCTGGTCTAATCACTATATGACTTGGATATTCAAAATAGTTTAGAACCCTTACTTCATCAAAAGTTCCCTATTATATAGAAAAAGCTAAAAAATATGTCGACCTAAAGCCTCAAAACAATTTTAAAAATATTTTGACTTTTACATAGCAAAAAAGACTTGGGCACTTGTGCCCAATACCATATTTAATTTTGTCATTTAAAACTTGTTGCTAGATCAATTTTTTGTCAATGAAGATCTCCAATGTTGATGCTTGATCCATTTACATAGGCCAAAAATGCTGCACCATTTGAAGGTTGTAAAATCTAGGTCACCTTTGCAATATTTGATGCCAATTGAAACCTAATGACTGATTCAAATGCAAATATACATCAATAAATTTCATATATATCTTCCCAAGCTCTATACAACCTATCATTTAGCCAATTAAACTCCAAAATTCTAGAAAATTCCTCATTGTGGCTAATATATTGGTCATCCAAGATTTCCTTTGATTCTCTGCCAATATTATCACAAAACTCCAATGAGATCAATTCATCCAAAATTGAATTGAATACATTCAATTCTCCATCTGCACATACCAAGGACACAACCCTAATCCCAATAGCTTCAAACTCCACCTTCTATTGATCTAGGGTTTTAGATTACCCTTGCTCATCCTTAAATCTTGACACAATTTTGACCTCCATTTGGTCAATTTCCTTCACATCCTCTTGCAATTACTTATCCAACCTAATCATGTAGGAGACAACATCATGCAAGGCTCCAATAATATCTCATACTCCTTGTAGCTCAAGTGGTTTTTAAGGATCATGCATGGTTGCCTTGACCATCTAAATTAATTGTAGCATTTCCTGGCATCTACCTATTTATGATTTCCAACGAACTTATAAATTGAATATTTTTCATGCTTCGCTAGAGCCTAATTTAAATTTGTAATAGCCTTGTATGCATCATCCACCTTACCATTGATCTTAGCTAATTGGTGGTTGACTAAGTCTAATACATTTTTTTTATAAGTGCATTTAATCCCCTTTCAGTACCTGCACTTGGTCCTTAAGTTCTATAATTTTTGCAATTAAGGCATCCCTATCTGATGGAAATACATTTGTTCAAGGACTTGTAGTAATAGGAACAAGAGAACTTGAAGATGTTGCATCCTTTTGCAACTTCCTACTTGAGAAATTTTCAAATGTCTAATCCACACATGATGGTGTGTGAGGTAAAATGTGCATGCTACAAAGGATAAAAGATAAACTAATTAACCAAAACAAGCCATTAAACTCAACACTTCAAGATTGAAATGGTAAAATCAAAGCAAAAACACAAAGAAAAGCTATGCAAACCCCAAATCCTTTCTTCAATTTGATTATTTTGCAATTGGATGTGTGCTCATGACGTCGATTCAGATGCTCGATTGTGCTCCATGATTTGATGAAGATGATAATGCAAATGAAAATGGACGTGTGAGTGTGAGTAGTGATTTCGGCAGAGTAATGATGCATTAAATGAATATTGGATCCAAGAGTTTGATCTAAAAATGAAGGGTTTAAATAGAAGATGAGAGGAAGGAGAGGGGGTGTGAATAGGAGACACTTGTCCTCCAAAAAAGGACAAGTGGTTCAACAAGAGGGAAGAGGAATGACATGTGTCCATGAGTACACATGTCTATTTTGGGAAAAGCCACCCAAAAATAGGATATTTTCCCCAAAAAGGGGGAAAAGAGGTTAGGATGTGCACATATGGAGGTTAGGAAGGATAGGATAGGGTTGGTTGGGAGCTTTGGAGGATGACTAGGTTGGGGGAGGTTTGGATGGATAGCGTTGGTTGGAACCCCACGTTTAGGACAAGGGTTAGGTTAGATAGGGGGTTAAGATTAGGAGCCATGTGCTCAAATAGGATTTGAGTCTAATTATTTAATTGAATTAATTAATCTATGGGGGTTTTGGGAAAAGGGATATTTAATTAATTAAAGGTAATTAATCAAATGGGATGAAAGAACAAGGATAATTAATTAATTAGGAGGATGGGATAATCAATTAATTAGATTAAATAATCAGGAGGATAGGATAATCAATTAATTAGACTAATTAATTAGGAGGATATGATAATTAATCATTGTACCAGACCAGTATTGAGTCAGTATGTGGGCTATTTCAGGCCCTATCTTTGCGTATCTCTGAATTCTCAGAGTTGATCAAAACATGGTTCAATCAGCTATACTTATCTCCAAACAACTGTTCTCAGATTCGAAAAACAACAAACTTGTCCTACAAACATAATTACTTGAAACAGAGTCTACCTTGAAGCATCAAACAGTCCCACAAACTAAAGTTTTTTACATACTTGTGATCATAGGTCTTCCTAAGAGTCCATAGGCTTTGCATCAATCTTTGCATAGTCTTCATTATCATCCTCATTGTAGTCCCCATTTATGTCCTTAATTTGCATAAGTCATTGAATAGTCCTCATTATCATCCTCATTATAGTCTTCATTTATATCCTTACTTTACATTATCTTGCATAGTCCTCATTATCATCCTCATTATAGTCCCCATTTATGTCCTTACTTTGCATGTCCTTGCATAGTCCTCATTATTGTCCTCATTATAGTCTTCATTTATATCCTTACTTTGCATAAGTCCTTGCATAGTCCTCATTATAGTCTTCATTTATATCCTTACTTTGCACAAGTCCTTGCGTAGTTCTCATTATCGTCCTCATTATAGTCTTCATTTATATCCTTACTTTGCAAAAGTCCTTGCATAGTCCTCATTTATTGTCTTGATGATGATTCATCATTTGTCAACATTGATGAAACACTCTCACACACACATATGATTATATTTGACTACCGGTGTAACTTCAATTGTTTACACTGTCAACCGGTATACTTAGTGGTTAATCTCTAACCGGTACTCTGTGTTAACTAGTATGTGCATAAGAGACAACTTGTGGTTATACTAAGTTGGAATCATGATGAAGATCAATATGGAGATTAAGCGGAGATTCAAGGACAATGGTTCATATGTTTTATTCAAACCGGTATTAATTGTTCCAACTAGTATTTGTTGATTTTTGTGATGATTTACCAGCACCGACTGCTTGGCAGCAATTTTTGTGATGAGTTATGGTTACTTGTCCAGATACACTGCACCTAGGAAATTGTGTTATGATTTCTTAAGGCCGACATGAAATCATAAGGCCTATATATTGACATCACAGTGAATTATGTTATGTGTGATATATGATAAGTGAAAGTATTATGTTGTGAGAAGTTAAGTTGCAAAATATGCAAAAGAGAAGTGTTGAATATGCTTAGAAGGATTTGATCAAGCAAGTATTGTGCTACTCAGAACAAATCAACCATTCTTGTTGTTTTCTAACCATTACAGCAGAATCAAATCCCCTAACTGGGTAAGCTCTAACAAGCTTCAATGTATAAATTCTTTAACAGGGTGATCCATTAGTTTGGGTTTTGAAATCCTCCACCAAGGTTACTCCTAATAGGGTATAAGCTTCTAATCAAGCTCTGGGATCTCTAACAAGATTCACTCCTAGCAGATCACTTTGTAGACCTTAACCGGTCAGTTATCTATTACCGCAGATAGTTAACTTGTGAGTTCCATCTCACCGTGGCTTTTACCTATTTGGGTTTTCCACGTACAAACACTTGTGTTATGGTGGATGCTTTACTTTTTGTGGATTTTGTAATATCATTTTGGATTACATGCATTGTGTTTAAAAGCTTTGTTAAGTTCATCTGTCGGTTAGTATTTAAAGTAGTTTGGTTTTTGGTGTCACTGATTCACCCCCCCCTCTCAGTGCTTTTCAAGTCCATCATCATTGTCATCCTCATTATAGTCCCCATTTATATCATTACTTTACATTGTCTTGCATAGTCCTCATTATCATCCTCATAGAGTTCCCATATACGTTGTCATAATCTTCACATAACTCCTTGCATAGTCATCATAATCTTCGCATATAGTCCTTGCACAATCGTCATAATCTTCACATAACTCCTTGCATAGTCGTCATAATCTTTGCATAAGTCCTTGCATAGTCGTCATAATCCCAATTTCAGTCCTTTCATAGTCTTCATCCTCATAAGACATAGGGTCAAATCATTATCTCCATTTTGCATTATCTTCAAAATTAGGGTGTTCCATAGTCCAAGTCCAAAGTTGCATTTTCCTCATCCAATTTGTGAAAAAAAAAAAAAAAAATTCAAAAACACATAGGTTGCATTTGTCATCCTCAGTTGTATTGTCCATTTTCAAAATTCTCAAAATCCAAAAAAAAAAATAGGGTTGCATTTTCATCCCTTAGTTGCATTGCATTTCATTCCTAAACTTCAAAAATCATAACAAAATGGCATATAGTGAAATGGTTGAAACAAGCTCTCAAACTTCTAGGAGACAAACTTACCCTTATCAAACGTCCAAATTTTGTTGGACCATGTCATTGCAACCAAACAATCAATTATTTCAATCCAACATATATATGTCCCAAAACATGCATCAAACTTATCAGAAACAAACAAGTGTCATACCTATTTCTCCATCACTTGAAGAGAAACTAGCTCGAGAAATAGAGATCTTGGAACAAAACGTTAAAAAAGATGAAGAGAGTAGATCCCAGATGTTCAAACTATTTCAAAAATCTGGAGATCCCATTACAATCCTAGAGCCAGTTGATGTGCGAGCTCTTATTATGAAATCAGACATACTAGCTATTCTCACACAAATAAACATGAGAAACCAATATCAACATCAAACACATCCAACAATGCAATTCCAACAACCAATACAACAAACAACACAACTCTTAGCACCACAAATTGTGCAAACAAGTCAACCACTACCAAAGTCACACACAATCACACAGTCAATTTTGCCTTCAATCACATCACATGTCTATAAATATCCTCCTATATCTTCAAATACACCACCAAGGCTTCCCCAAATGAATGCAAGTGTATTTACAAACATGTCACCCTTTGGACATTAATTGAATATGGTCAATGTGTCACCTATCATGCAACAAGGTCATCTTCCCATGTCTAGAAATGGTTCTTCCCATCAAGACTTTGCACCTCAAGTAGCCTCCATATCTTCCACCATTTCCTCATACCTTAAAGTCACACAAGAGCAGTCCACACCATCTTTATCCAATAGCACAACCTCCCAAGGGCTATCCATAATACAAATCCAATCTAATCCAAGTCATGATGCTAGTCCTTTCCATGCTTCAGAAATTCAAGACCCAATCACATCATATTCTCCTATCACAGAGAGTGCCATTCAAAATCCTTTCTCATAAGGACAAAATGTTGAAACATTCCAAGAATATCCCATGCATATCCAAACTCCTTCCTCGTGTCAAAAGGATGATCCAAAATCAAAAGAAATGAGTCCTGAAACAAATAAATATCAAGAACAAACACTTCCATCCTACCCAATTTTTTATCAAGATCCCACTAACCAAGAATCTTATGATGATCCCCTAGCTCTTTTATATTCCATACATAATGATACCCTTTCATCTCAAGAACAAAGTGTCCTTTCAAGTACCATCCAACATCCACCTCCTAAAAAAGATCGAGACATCCCTTCCATCCTTCCTAATAATCCCTTTCCAAGTCAAGATCAAAGTATTCCTTCACCTTCATGTCCTAAGCAAGATCCTATTATTTCTCTAGATCCTAATCAAAATCCTTCCATCCCTTCATCTCCATGTCATAATCCTCCATGTTCCTCACAAGATTCCCTCTCAGATAAACTTACCATTTCTCCTAGTCCCCCTCATGATCCCAATCCCTCTACACAATTTTTTCATGAACCCCTTATAAATGAAATCACCAATCCTGGTCATTCTATAGAGAACACTATATCAATGATTATATGTGTGCCATTTTCACATGCCAATGTGGTGACAAAAACAAGCATGGCACCAGATAATGAAATCAACACCCAAATGATTCCATCATCTTCTTCAAGCACAATTGTAACACCAGTTAATGAGATCAACTTTCAGTTGGCTTCATCATCCTCTTCAAGTGCATCAATAAAAACAAACATAACACCCACTCATGTCACAACTTCGGAACCAGAATCTATTTTCCTCATACACCCACACTTGATAGATTGGGGGCAAGAGAATCTACCATAGTTAGATTGCTTTGAAAATGATAAGGCTATAGCTGAATTCATAGGTTCCAAAGATGGATTTCCCTATGATGATCTACAAAATCCAAAAACTAAGGAAATCAACATTCAAGATGCTGAGCATGTACACTTAGCTGAGTCCCTATATCCTATTGGAAAAGACATCTTTATCCGACTCTTCAAACAAAGACCAATGAACTACCTACACAACTTCCTAACCCTATGAACAATATGCACCTTAAATGATATTATATCTAAGGGCTGGGTTAGTTTAGGTTTTACTGTCCGCATTGCATCTCATTTTATTCAAATAACTGCATCATATATAGTTTCTTTTTCAAATGCATCACATTCATATAATTTTTTGCATTAGAATATATAAACATCAATAAAATAAGGCAACTATCCAAGTTTATCATCTGTTTGCATTCAACAGAAACAAGAGATGTCTCCTTTCTTAGATATTTGGACATGAAGTCTCTGAGGTCCTAAGGTCATTCATTTTCAACATTACCCTGTGACAATGCTTTACTTATGGTTGGGTAGTGATTTCACTATTTGAGATTGGTTAACCCCAAATCTATCAATTTCTATATCTCAAACACATTAACAAAATCTCTAATTCATTCGAGACACCTAGTTGATCATATGACTAGTGAAAAATCTAAAAATCTACTTCAATACCACTGTAATTGTCACACCCAAGTAGGTTTCATTACTTACAACTCAAGGAAAGAAAATAAAAAAGAAAAAGTGCTATGCCAAATATCCATTTCAAGGCAAAAGAACAATGATATATAACTAAAATATCACACATACAAAGTGCGACAAAAAGCTTGACTATGGGAACATGCAATTAACTCCCTCAGGGCTATGAACGCCTGCTGGCAATGGAGCAATATTTGAGAAATTACAGTCTACAACCTCGTCAGAGCTCTAAAAGCTTGCTGGAAATGAGGCTCTATTCAGGATGCTTTTGAAGTTAGGATAATCTACGTAGCTAGTCATATAGGATGCTAAGGATCTTTAGTGAACACAAGAGAATGAATTAACTCATTTGCACACACATGGGCAAAAGAAGATCAAAGTTTCAAGAATCAAAGGGGAAGTTTTCCGCATCTCCATTTGTAAATCCTAGTCACTAAGTGTGTTAATTTGGATGTTCCAAGGGACCTTAAGGATCGATTGACCGCTTATCTATGAAATGTTTTGTACCTCCAATTCAATTGGTGTATTACAAAATGCTAAAAAAACACAGTCATCCTTGTTCAAATAGAAAATGCATATTCATAATGCATATTGCATTAACATAGGTCATGTCAAAAATTCATTGTCTCCACATGCATTATGTAGATCACCATGTCATACAGGTCTGCACACTAGGGGCATAACTAGAAAATATCCTAAAAATCATATACAATCTTTCAAAATTACCAAAAAAATTCAAAAAGTCTTGAAAAAATACCCAAAACATCCAAATACGATCTTGAAAAATCAATCAAAAACATCCATATACGCTCCTGAGAAAATCAAACCAAAAATATTTAGATTAAAGTCCTGAAAAAATCAACCAAAAGCATCCAAATATCAATCTACATAATCCAAAAACAATTGAAAAATCAATCAAAAAAGTTGCAATAAAATGTCTCGCAAGAATCAAACACCCTAGCAGATATCCAACAAACACTTCACATGAAGTTAACAAAGGAGGATACACTCGAAATCAGACAGGTCAGTCTTAAACGGGGTTCACAACTTTCTAAGATAAGACATTATCAACTATCACGTCAAGCAATCTAAACGAAGACACAGATCAATGTGGCTGCTTAATTTTGTTTGGGTCAGTCTTTATCTTTTATCATTTGGCGACAGATCATGTTCCTATGCTACTCAAGGATGTCCACAAGTGACTAGAGGAGCCAGGATGGTCTTGATCTTTTTATTTGTTGTTATTTGTGGTATGGGCCAATGAAGTTCTGGGGCAATAGTTCTAGTGGGTGTCTATGATAGGAGCATTTAGCTTGTGAATGCCAAAAATACCTCGAACCCTAGTGTAATTCCCAGAATGGAGGGTTTCACTTTTTGTTTCTTCAATTAGATATCTTTACATCTTGGTTCCTTATACCCTGATGTGCAAAGCTCCATTGTTACATAATAAGGCTCAATGATGAATATATATTGCGCAATAAATAATGACACAGGTTCGTGAATCAATCATTCTCATTTCATCTCATTTGCTTATTGCTAGTTTGTTGATTATTTTCTCATCATCTCTTTCTAAATCATTTTCTATCATCTAACTTATTCTATTTAATTCTATGGTTCATTCTCTCATATTCTATCTCAATATCATCTTCACATCACCTATCTCTATCTCTAATCAACTAACTATTCTTCTATCTAACATTCTTTTTTTTTTGAGAGATCATTCATACATTTAATGCATAAACAATCTCTCGAGGGGGCATTACACTCTAAGTATTACTGGGCCAGATTTTTTTTTGTTTTCTTTGAAACAACGTCATTCTGACATTGTCTCAAAGAGGGGCAAATGTAGACACCTAAAAATGTCTCATTGATCATGTACTAATTATTCCTTTAATTGATTAAATAATTCTTTAATTATTTAATTAAGTTAATTAATCTTATTCTTCTAATTTCATATTTCCTCATCATCTTACTAATTATTCTATTTTTAATTCTATCATCATTTAATCATTTAAACCATTTTCTAATGTTAATTAAATTTATTATTTAATAAATTGTGATTTTTAATCTTTCAATTTAAATAATCTTTATTATTTAAATAAATTTTATTTTCAATTTCTATTTCTATTTCCAATCAATTAACCATTTAATCCTTTTCTTAATATTAATTAAATATTTATTATTTAATTAGTTGTGATTTTAATCCTTTAATTTAAATAATCTTTATTATTTAATTAAAATCCATTTCTAAATAATTAAATAGTTTCTTTAAATAATTTAGTTAACAAATTAATTCTTCAAATTCCAAATCCCCAAATTCTAATTTCGTTTAATTTCATAATTCTTGTAGTTCTAATTTCATTTAATTTCTAATTCTTCCTAATTTCAAATCCATGTGCATGATTTCAAAAATCAAATTGAAAATCAAAGTCAAAGTTCTAAATATATTCAAATAACAAATTGAATTTAAAATAAATTCAATATTTGAATTAAATCTCATGCAAAGATTAAATTGAAAATCAAAGTCAAAGTGCAAGCACATGCTAAATTAATTAATTCAATTAATTAATTAATTAAATCATTATCTTTTCAATCTCTTTCTATCTTCCACTTTTCTTTTTTCGAAAAAGCACTCAAAAAGCTTTCAATCAGTTAACTATTCCATCTATTTTAACGAATCATTTCAATTAATTGATTAATTGCATCATTTCTTTAATTCTCTCCAATCATTCTTTTTCTATCTTCTAGTTAGCTTTTTCTAAATAAAGCTTTCTTTGTCATCAATCAATTATCCTCCAATTATTATTTTTCATCTTTCAATCAACTTTTTTCTCAATTAGTTAACTCATTTATCTATTCAATCTATTTTGTTCCACCCCCAAATTAGCAGTTCAACTATCAATCAACATGTGAGCTCACCTGAGTTCCACCTCTTAATCAATCTGCTCCACCTCTCAATCAATCTCATCAAATTATCTATAAATTGAGCATTCAATCTTCATTTTCAACAATCAAGAACAATCACGAACTTCGAATCTTTGTGCCAATTACAGGTTGCCAGCATGATATCTAAGAGCCATCATACCACAAAGAAGAGAAGAACAATGGAAGCTACATGCAGTCATTGAATGAGTTTTGATTGATTATTTTACATTCCTATTGTTTGATTTTATTATTTTCATTGAGTTTATTTTTGAATTCTTTGATTAGATAGGGATTCATGATTTCCCTTTATTTCTAGTTGAATTGATGATAAATTTTACATACGACACAGTGGATGATATGGATGAAATGGTTATGGAGCTTGAGCACCCGCAAAAATGGACATCATGTAGAGCACTTATTTTGATTTAGCATTGTCCGTGAGTCACCAAGGTATGAATAACTAGGATGGAATTTCACAACCAATGCATGGATTGACACATATAAATAGACACACGGGCTAATCTAGCACCACACAGAGTTACAGAGACCCTGCAGGCAATAGTGCTAGAAGAACCCAAGTAGAAGATATGCCTCAATGTAACATGAGATGATAGGGACCTCATGAGGGTACAACAAGGGACACATCCAAAAGATATACAAAGGAAAACCAAAAACAACAAGATCACATCCCAAGCCTTGTTATTCCTAGTGCACCATGATATAAAAGATCATGGTGACCAAGAGGAAACAGAGCCCTCGGAGCTTAAAAAGATAAACAAAGATAAAAAAAGAATCAAAGTCAACACAAGTGTCTTAGATGTCTTTTGCCAAAAGGATAACTGATTGTATGAGGATTGGATGATGTCTGACTTGAGGAAGGATACATCCTGCGTAGACCGATGATGGGTGTTGGTGAGAAGGATACATCTTAGAACAACACTAGGATAAAAAAAATTAATGGTGATTGACAATAGGATCTGATAGGATCATGATGACAAAGATGATCAAGGATGATTGTTGAAGAACCAACTGATAGGATATGATCTCGAAGGATAGGACCGACAGACACCTATATACAGGACACTATATACAAGATGTACAAGAGATATGGATGATGGAAGAAGACGTCAAGACAAACACGATGTTTCCCTAGTCAAGATGAAAAGCCATGATAGATTGAGGACGATGATTGATTGGATTGATTGAAGAGGGAGGAAGGATTTGAATAAACCCGATGATGATGATGATGATTGGAGGATTCAATTAGATAGGAGTGATTGGAAGAAACCCGATGATGATGATGATTGGAGGATTCGATTAGATAGGAGTGCTTGGAAGAAACCCGATGATGATGATGATTGGAGGATTCGATTAGATAGGAGTGATTGCATAATTCAAAATAATGGATAAGATTGGAATGCGAAGGGGAATTGAGAGGTAGATGAATCGATTCAAAGGATGTGCGAATGAGGTGTTGAGAGATAGATGAATCGATTAAAAGGATGAGCGAAGGAGGTGTTTAGAGGTAGATGAATCGGTTCAAAGGATGAGCGAAGGAGGTGTTGAGAGGCAGATGGATCAATTCAAAGGATAAGAGAAGTAGGTGTTGTTATGGGGAGCCTAATCAAACTTAGAGGTTAAATTTTCCCTACTTCTATCGACACATTTTCTCCCCATATTTTTCAATGGGGGTTTGGGGGCAGCGCCCCCAAGATGGGAAAAAATAGGGAAGAGCCGAAAGAAACTGGGGGGAGAGTCGAAAGAAACCAAGGGGGTCACCCCATGATGTGGGGGTGCAACCCTGCTCATGCGAGGGTGCATCATGTGAACTCAAGGGCGCATCCCCACTCATGCAAGGGTGCATCCTGCGAGCACAGGGGCACAACCCTGCTCATGCGGGGGTTCATCCCCACGAGTGTGGGGGTGAGATTGCGCTCGTGGGGGTTCAACCCGACAAGCGCGAGGGTGCGAACACACTCACATGGGGGTACATCCCTACGAGCGCGGGGGTGCAACCCCACTCACAAGGGGTTCATCCATGTAGGTGTGGGAGAGAGGCCTTGTGAGCATGGGGGCAACCCCCCTTAACATGGTATGCAGCCCCGCCCACGAAGCATCGAAAAGAAAAAAAAGGGGAAAAGAAAAAGAAAAAGAAAAAGAGGGAGCGAGAGCAGGGAAAAGAAAGTTTTCCCTGTAGGCAGACACGGTTGAAAGATAAAAGGATGAGGGATTGGATTAAAAGGATTGAAGATTGGATGAAAAGGATGATGGACGAAGGGACGAAGGTACATGCGAATAAGGATAGGGTAGAGGAATATGATCATGGATGAAGGGATGGAGGAACAAGGAGATAAGGATCAGTGGATGAAAGGATATGAGTGAAGGGATGGAGGAACCGAGAGATAAGAATTGGTGGATGAAAAGATACGATAAGATGACTAACAGGAGGATAGGAAGTTGAGGAATGTGGATGGAAGATATGGTGATAAATGGATAAGGACCATGAAGGTATGAGGAAAGATTATACAGATGGAAAGAAGGATGAGTGAAAAGGAAGGATGAATGAATGACCAACCTAATAGGAACATGGAGGCCAAGAGGTCTCCAAAGCATGTATATACAGTGGCCTTTTCTTTTTCTTTTTATCAAGATCCAAGGTAGGATGAAGGAAGTGAACTAGATAAGATATGATGGGTATGGTAGGTAGATGGAAACAAAGGATGAAATGGATAGATGTCCAATAGAACTTTGCCCCCAAGCGTGGAGAGAAAACGGGATGAGGGGAATTACACATGACACCTGTTTTCCAGGTTTTCATCATGGTACTTGTCCAAGGCTCCTGTTTGCCAAGTTTTTACCAGTGGACAATTTTTTTTTCTTTCTTTTTTCTTTTTTTGATATTTTTTGATTTTTGGAGGAAAAATATGGATGGAGATGGATGAGGATAAATGGATGGAGGAATCAAGCATCAAGTTCCATATCAAGGTATTAGGAGCCCATTTGGAGTGATCACCGGGTGTTGGTACAACTTTATTAGGAAGGAGTAAATTATGCAAAGGCTTGGATTAGATGGTTTTGGTGGGGAATGTAAGGGATGTGGTAGTGACAAGTGTTTGGATGAAAGGAGGGAAAATGAGCATGATGGGGGGATGTTTTCAGGACCAACATTGGCACATGCTGTGGAGGATATGAGATAAGTGGAGGAGAGATGGATGTATAATGTTAATATGATGGAGGAATTGCAATACATAGCTTTGGGACATAGGGACCCAAAATAGATTTAGGGGATGGAGGAGGAGAATGTTTAGTTGGTGAACTCACAACTTTGGATGCTATTGCAGGTTCTTCTTTTGGATACACTTCTTCTTTTTCCTTTGCTTCTTGTTGCTTTGGAATCCACATTGTTTTTGCTTTTTCTTTAGTGGACCTTTGCAACCTGTGGGATTCATTTCATTTTTGTATTAGCTTTTGCACTATTGGAACATGTCTTTTTGAGTGGACATGATCATCTTTATATTGATGTGGATGCTTAGCTTTATACATTTTTTATTTGGCATCCAAATTTCCGCTAGTAGCCTTGGAAGGAGTATGCGAAAAATGGAGGAATTATGGATGAATTGATGGATGTAGGATGTTGGATGGAATGTGATGACATGTTCCTTTGTTGATACTGACTAGGAATGAAAGGAATAGGATGTTCATGATGGTTGATGGAGATAGCAGATTTGTGTATGGAGGGACGAGTAGGAAAAGATGAAGGATGGGATTATGGCTAGTGCCTCGTGCTTGTTCATGAATATTCATCACAACAATAGATGAAGGCAGTGCTTGTAGATAACTGAATCGTGGTTTTGAAACAGTAGGTTGTGATGCTACTTGAGGTTGATGTTGTGGGGCACTGACCACTTGTGGCACTGATTGGACAGGTGGGGGAAAAAATGATAATGGCATTGTGTAATTCATACCCCCAGTCATAGCTTGTGTGACAAATGATGGCATATTAGGATTAGATGAAGGATTGAGATAGGATAGAAGATTATAATTGGATGGAGAATTTAGATAAGATGGAGGACTAGAACTGGATGCAGAATTTAGATAAGATGGAAGTTTGGAACTAGATGGAGAACTGAGATAAGATGGAGGACTAGAACTGGATGGATAATTGAGATAAGATTGGAGATTATAACTGGATGGAGAAGTGAGATAAGATGGAGGACTAGAACTGGATGGAGAATTGAGATAAGATGGGAGATTAGAATAGGATGGAGAAGTGGGATAAGATGGGAGATTATAATTGGATGGAGAAGTGAGATAAGATTGTGATGTGACTTGGAGATCTGTCTCATCGGGTTGATCAACCATGCCCTCATCATCATCGACATAGGGTGAAGTGGAATTAAATGAGGAATGATAATACTCATCATAGTAGGATTGAGGGATGACTTGGATATATTTGTCATTAGGTTGATCAACAATACCCTCGTCATCATCGATATAGGGTGAAGTGGAAGAAAATGAAGGGCGACCAAACTCATCATAATAGAATTGGGACATGACAATTAGTTGATGATTTGGAGAGATAAAAGATGAGAATGGACGATAGACCAAAGACCGAGATGAGATGGGGACTGACTTTGAAGAAGCTAGAAAGAGGATGAAATTTGATGTTCAATTTTGGACCAAGATCATAAAAGAAAGATCCTGAAAACTAGTAGATCAATAAATTTGTAAGATAATGCGGAAATCATAACAACAACGCTATGACTTATAAGGAAAAGACAATGAAAGATGTCATAACTGCTAAAAGGTCAAGAAATGTCTGATGCAATGCGGATAGCATAACAACAACGTAACAATGTCTAAGACCAAGGTTATAAAAGATAGATGCAAACTGCCAAGATATCAAGAAGTGTATAAAGCAATGCAAACAATATAACGACAACACAATGACATCTAAGACTAAGATCATAAAAGATGGGTTTAAACTGTTGATAGATCAAGAAATGTATAAAGCAATGTAGACATCATAATGACAGTACAATGGCATCTAAGACTGGGATCACCAAAGATAGACCCTAACTGTTGGGGAAACGTAAGTGTAAATCAATGAAATAGAAATCTGATAGCATAACAAGACTAACTAACAAATCGTGACAAGATAAAACCAACTCACTATAATAGGCCACAAACCCGCCAAAAAAAGACATGAACCTGCTAGAACAAGATGCAAATCCGCTAGAACAAGATAGTTAAGACTGAAAAATACTTGGACAACATAATGACACGAAAAATACAAACTTGCTATTTTAGGGCACAAACCCACTGGAATAGGGTGCAAACCCATTGGAATAGCAAAATAGACAGTATAAAAGAGAACCCACTAGAATAGGAGTAAAAAACAACTAGAGAAAACCTGCTAATTTGATATGCAAACCCACTGGTTGAGAAAATGTCAGTGACTGCGTTAAGTATGTCAATTATGGCTCAAAGTTGACATTATTCTCGCTAATACAAGACTACAGACCTACTATAATAGACCACATACCTACTAGAACTAACTTCAAACCCACTAGACTGATATTTCAATAAAAGACTTGACACCAAACACATCAAGCATGAACATCTGACCATAAAGTAGATAAAATCAGTTAAGTACAACCCTATGGATAGTCAAATAATAGTATGTGTTAAATCTCCTTGCCCAGAATACCACATCCAACTGGATAGATAGAAGCCTAACAACACTAGCTCCACCCTCAGAACACACTTCTTAGGCATGCCAAGCTTTGAATTCTTCGGTAATCACTTCCCAGTGAATTTTCTATCTCGAATTATGGGGTACATGAGTAGTTTCTTTGGTATGCACGTGTCACAACACCTGAGGTAACACATAGAAGTATTTTTGGATACTAAAGAACAATTGGATCATAGTGGGGGAACTTTCAAGGTGAATCAGGTAGTCATACATGCAATGGCTATCTCATTAAAGAGATATCCCAACCCGTAGAACACAAATTTTATGCATCTACCACACAAGAACCAAGGGATTTTGACTTGCGTCGAGACCATAAAGGTATTTGCATAATGATGCTGAGGGAAACCATCCGTATAACACAACGTTACCAGTTGATTTATAGCTTTCGCTAAAATCACAAATATTTATATAGCGGACTGAAAGAAAGTACCGCTTGGGTCATTCTCCTCTCACCCGACCTTATAGGCTACTCAAAGGGACATGCCCTCCTACTTAGAAAGTAAACTAGGATGCTGAAAAATCATATAAATGATAATTAGTACTAAACTAGGATGCTGAAAAATCATATAAATGATAATTAGCGATCTCACTATTGTGTGGCACAAACCTGTTGTTTCAAGGCACGAACCCACTGGTTGTCTAAAACGCGTTCCCACTATCTGTCTAAAATACTAACAAACAATTTAGCCGATTAGTACCAAAATAACATTCGAAAAAATTATATAAATGATAATTAGCAATCTCGCTACTGTGTGGCGCAAACCCGTTGTTTTAAGTGAACCCGCTAGTGCAAGATAGCAAATTTGTTGGTTTAAGCGAACCTATTGGTGCAAGATATTGAACTCATTGGTTTAGGGTGTGAACCTGTTGGTGCAAGGTAGTGAACCAGCTAGTACAAGATAGCGAACCCGTTGATTCAGGGCGCGAACCCGCTGTTTCACAAACAGAAGCCAATTATCATTTATAAAAACTTGAAACTTAAAGAAAATTTTACCTTCCATACAAAAATGATGATGACGATCTCGTGCTTATATGAAAATGATATTAGCAAACTCGCGGTTTTACAACACAAACCCGTGGTTTCAGGGCACGAACCCGCTATTTTATATCTCGAATTATGGGGTACATGAGGAGTTTCTTCGGTATGCACGTATCACAACATCTATGGTAACATAGAAGTATTTTTGGATACTAAAGAACAATTGGATCATAGTGGGGGAAATTTTGAGGTAAATCAGGTAGTCATACATGCAGTGGCTAGCTCATTAAAGAGATATCCCAACCCGTAGAACACGAATTTTATGCATCTACCACACAAACACCAAGAGATTTTGACTTGCATCAAGACCACAAAGGTATTTTCATAATGATACTGAGGGAAACCATTGGTATAACACAACATTACCAGTTGATTTATAGCTTTCGCTAAAATCACAAATATTTATATAGTGGACCAAAAGAAAGTACCACTTGGGTTGTTCTCCTCTCACCCGACCTTATAGGCTACTTGAAGGGATACACCCTCCTACTTAGAAAGTAAACTAGGATGCTGAAAAATCATATAAATGATAATTAGTACTAAACTAGGATGCTAAAAAATCATATAAATGATAATTAGTGATCCCACTATTGTGTGGCACAAACCTGTTGTTTCAAGCACAAACCCGCTGGTTTAAGCGAACCCACTGGTTGTCTAAAACACATTCCCACTATCTGTCTAAAATGCTAACACACAATTTAGCTGATTAGTACCAAAATAACATTCAAAAAAATCATATAAATGATAATTAGCGATTTTGCTACTGTGTGGCGCAAACCCGTTGTTTTAAGTGAACCCATTGGTGCAAGATAGCGAACTCGTTGGTTTAAGCGAACTTGCTGGTGCAAGATAGTGAGCCTGCAAGTGCAAGATATTAAACCCACTGGTTCAGGGCACGAACCTGTTGGTGCAAGGTAGCAAACCCACTATTACAAGATAGTGAACCTGTTGGTTCAGGGCACGAACCCACTGTTTCACAGACAGAAGCCAATTATCATTTATAAAAACCCAAAACTTAAAGAAAATTTAACCTTTCGTACAAAAGTGATGATGGCGATCCTGTGGTTATATAAAAATGATATTAGCGAACCTGAGGTTTTACAGCGCAAACCCGTGGTTTTAGGGCGCGAACCCGCTATTTCGTGGAAATTAGTTTGTAGATCTTCTTTTTTGCTTGCAAGTGCTCAAAATATGCAATAAATGCACTCAAACAACAAAAAAACGTTATAATGACCTGTGAAGTGGGTCCCACCAAGCGTGCTAGAAAATGTGTGAGGGGAAATGTGCGTGCTAATACAAAGGATAAAAGATAAAATAATTAACCAAAACAAGCCATTAAACTCAACACTTCAAGATCGAAATGGTAAAATCAAAGAAAAAACACAAAGAAAAGCTATGCAAACCCCAAATCCTTTCTTCAATTTGATTATTTTGCAATTGGATGTGTGCTCATGACGTCGATTCAGATGCTCGATTGTGCTCCATGATTTGATGAAGATGATAATGCAAATGAAAATGGACGTGTGAGTGTAAGTAGTGATTTCGGCAGAGTAATGATGCATTGAATGAATATTGGATCCAAGAGTTTGGTCTAAAAATGGAGGGTTTAAATAGAAGACGAGTGGAAGGAGAGGGGTGTGAAGAGGAGACACTTGTCCTCCAAAAAGGGACAAGTGGCTCAACAAGAGGGAAGAGGAATGACATGTGTCCATGACACATGTCTATTTTGGGCAAAGCCACCCAAAAATAGGATATTTTCCCCAAAAAGGGGGAAAAGAGGTTAGGAGGGATAGTATAGGGTTGGTTGGGAGGTTTGGAGGATGACTAGGTTGAGGGAGGTTTGGATGGATAGGGTTGGTTGGAACCCCAAGTTTAGGACAAGGGTTAGGTTAGATAGGGGGTTAAGGTTAGAAGCCATGTTCTCAAATAGGATTCAAGACTAATTAATTAATCTATAGCGGTTTTAGGAAAAAGAATATTTAATTAATTAAAGGTAATTAATCAAATGGGATGGAAGTGTTGGCAATTGACACTCATCCGATAGTCACCTTCTAAGGTAAATTGGTTTTTGGGTTGTCATTGATGAAACTCATCTTCAAGTGTTTGTATTTCTCATCCAGAATCATTGTCTTATATTTTTGTCTTGATTGGGCCAACCAGTATACACTTTGCTTTACTCTTGTTAATTGGTTAGTCTTGGTACCGGTAACTTATATTTGGAACCCGGTTAAGTATAGGACCTGGTTAAGGTATTTTGGGACCCGGTAATGTCTTTGAAGGAATTTAAGGTAGCGTGTGGGCCAACATCAGATATGATCATCGGGATAATGCATAACATACTTCGTGATCTGGAAGCCGATAAGTTTATTTTTCATCTTGAGGCGGACATGATAATCAAGTTACAAGGTTATTTAAGGGAGATCATCTTAGCGATGGAATTTATATGTGAGTGGATATATGATTGGAGATGTGAATCAGTCAAAGATTGATGGTATGAGATTTGGTGTGCGGGTGATTGCATTTGTGCATAGTTACATGTGCACAATCCTAATCGGTAGAGTAGAACATAGCAGAATAGAATATCAGAATAACTAGTCCAGAGGAGTTTGTCAGAGCTTAAACCAGAACTTATCCAGCATGGTCAGATGCACTATATAAGTTCATTTATGTATGAAATCATTGTGTAAGCCAGTGAGACTTTTGTTTGAGCAGTGAGCTCTAGGTGGTAAGCTTGATTGCATGTGCAATCCCCTTTATGTAATATTTGTATACCTTGATCAAGAATATATATATTGTGGGTATCAGCCCCACCGTGGTTTTTGCCTTTGCAGGGTTTTCCACGTAAAAATATTGGTGTTATGGTATTGTTGATTTATGTGTTGTTTTATTTATGCACTTTAATTTTATATTCTATTAATCGGTTAACCAACAATAAGTTTAGAAATTCATTTACCAGTAGTACACTAATTCACCCCCCCCCCTCTCAGTGTTCTTGGATTGCAATAGGAAGAACAAGGATAACTAATTAATTATATTAATTAATCAGGAGTATGGAATAATCAATTAATTGGATTAATTAATTAGGATGATAGGATAATTAATTAATTGGAAGAAAGGGATTTGGGATAGTTACTCCTTCCTCATATGCTATGTAGCATTGTTTACTTTTCTTGAATCTATATCTGTTCTGGTTAGGCTTAAAAGATTTCTTAACTCTTTCCTCAAACCTTGCATTCCTTTCAGGACATCTAGATTCAAAATGACCAATCTTGTTACATGCAAAACATTTAAAAGGTGCTTTTCCTTCATACTTACTTCTGGTTGGTCCTTTAGGTACTCTTCTAGCAAATGAGGCTTCAAGTTGCTCAAGTTATTCATCTTCTTTCCTCATGTCTTCCAATTCTTTTGCATATAGGGCTTTCCAATCACTTTTGCCGGTAGATGATGATGATGATGATGCATAAAAAGCAGGTTCAGACTTTACAACTCCAGGAGATCTAAATTCTTCAAGCTCAAAAGAAGATAATTTCCCAATTAGAATGTCTTTGTTAACTGAAGTGTTTTCCATTGTTCTTAACTCATTAATTGCAGTTTCCTTCATCTTGTAAGCCGGTGGAAGGGATCTTAAGACTTTGGAAACTATTTCATCTTCACTTAGAAATCTTCCACAACATTGAATTCCCATAACAATCTCATTTACTCTTTCCATAAACACAACAATTCTCTCATTATCTTCCATCTTTAAGTTTTCATATCTTACCCAGTACATCAAGTTTAGCAATTTTGGTAGTAGGGTCACCTTCATTTAGAGTTTGCAATTTATCCCACATAACCCTAGTCGATGATTTATCAGTTAATCCCATGATCTGCTGATCAGTAAGTGCACACAAGAGGGCTTCTCTAGCTCTGCAATCATTTTCGATATTCTTATCCAAGTTTGCAGGAGCAGGATTGCTAGATACCGGATCATAAGGTGTGTATCCTTTCTCAGTGATCTCCCAAATATCCTTGCCAAGACATCTAAGATGAGTCTCCATTCGAATTTTCCATATCCCATAATTTGTTCCATCAAGCTTAGGGATTTCTCTTCTGAAAACAATTGTCGGTGGATTAGAAGTGTTAGCTACCATAAGATCTACCTCAAGCGTTTAAGCTTCAACAAAAGAGGACCAAATCTCTGATACCAATTGTTAGGATAATCGGTGAACAACTGAGAGGGGGGGGGGGTGAATTAGTTGTTAACAAATTATAACTTTTAATCCACAATACTGATGGTATGATGAAAGAATAAGTATCCGGTAGAATATTGAGAGTGGGGGGGGGGTGAATCAGTATATTGAAAAACTGATACAAAGTTCCCAAACTCAAAATCAGTCAAAAAAAGTAAACATATCTCAATCAAGATCAATATTCATAAGAATGCTTGACATCAACCAGTTTAACTGTTATGACAACTTTAACAGTAACCAACTTCAATCATGTAAACATCAACAATGCTTAATCATAACTCAACATATTCATCTCTTAATGCTTCTACATAACATGCCTTATCAGAAATTAACCACATCAACAAATAAGATCACAACCACAAAAGAATTCACCACTTGACACAAATGTTTATACGTGGAAAACCCAAATAGGTAAAAACCATAGTGAGATAAGACTCACAAGGATAGCTATATGAACTCTTCTGAAGTTCGCCCTATTAGGAGCCAAGCCTGTTAAAGCTTTACAATAAGTCCTATTAAGAACTAATTCCAGTTAGGAATCACCTGGTTAAGGGATTTACAAATATGCCTTGATGAAAAGCACAATACCCTATTAGGAGTAACCTCGCTGGAGGATTTAAGAATACAAGCTAATGGACCACCTTGTTAGAGGATTTAATTAGTAACCAAACTTGTTAGAGCTTACCCTGTTAAGGAATTTTACTTCTGCTGTAATTCTTAGAAAACAACAAGTTTTCTTGATCTGTCTGAGTAGAACTACATTTGCTCGATTAGATCCTTCTATGCTTCAATCTACCTTCACTCAAAGTGCATATCCATTCACCGGTTAAGAAACTACACACTCAACAGGTTTTCTACCAATCTTGCCAACAACCTTTACGACAACTTCATCGACCTTAAATAGAAATCAATTAGGTCGGTAACACAACAAAAACATAATTCTCATCACCAAGATTACAAACAAGTCGGTACAATCTTGACCATTAGAAATCATGACAATCTCTTCACATTCTTCAAGAAAATTCCAACCGCTCCATGATCACCGCTTCATAGGACTTTGTAACTCATCACACGTTGTGTATTAGATGCAATCCACTTTTCTCCTTCCCTAGACAAGAACAAACGCATCAAAACAATTTGAACATATCCTTATTCAATGATCACACGTGTCTCCATCATTACCACTTATCAGATAATAAACCATCAAACTTGATCGGTTAGGGTTTAACAGCTGATAGGGTTTACCGATCACATTACATAGAAAGGTTTAATCCTTTACACCTTTACACCGGTTCAACTCACAAACTTTACATACAGGTTTACAACATCTTTTACAAAGCTCTTCTAACCGGTTACTAGCTAATATCAAAAACAATAATATCAGCAATAACATGAATACCATTACCGGTTCAATTGACATCAATGACAACATATCATTAATGCAATCTCTATGCAAAGTACCAACAAACTCAAAATACCAAGAAATATCCCCCTTTGGCATTGATGGCAATACAAATATCAACACCTTTGATTGCTGGTGAGATTGGTGAATAGGAATCCTCTTAGAAGTGTTAGCTGCAATAGGATCTACCTCAAGCGGTTAAGCTTCAACAAAAGAGGACCAAATCAATAGATCAAGTACTGGTAAAGCACACACAGATGTCAATAGGAACAAATACCAATAAACAATACAACTTAACAATTAACTAGATAATCAATGCAAAGAAACCATACCACATAACACCATGATTTGTACGTGGAAAACCCGGAAAGGGAAAAACTACGGTGGGAAGCCTACCCACAATCAGATGATACTTCTACAGAAAGTATGTGTTACAATGAAGGGCATGCACATGCAGGAAGGCACACTACCTAGAGCATACTGCTCATTACAAAAAGAGTCTCACTGACTATAGAGGTTAAAACCACCTCAAGATGAATGGACAACAATCCAATAGAATGAACTGCCAGAAATAGAATCTACCATGCCTGATTACAGTCCTAGTTAAGCTCAATACTGGAGGCCTTTGACCTCTTCCTTAATCCCAATTCGATCACCTATGATCGACCAAATCTCCTTCACATATGATATTGCATTCCAAGACCATGACACATAATCCCCATGATCTACAATGAGATCTTACATCATTTTATACAAACCCTAAGACCTAAACCAATTAGGTTGGCCACCTAAAAGATATTACAATAAGATCATTACATAATTCCATATTACAATGATATGCCATGTCGGTTTAAGGCCAAAACAATAATAACAAATCCATAGATCATCTTGAAACATCCTGGTAATGTTTAGAGTACACGTTATCATGATACCAATCCATAACCTACATAGGTACCAGACCTATTTTGGGTCTACCAAGCCAAAGCAATGTCTTCAAGCAGTTGAAGCATGATCAAAGAACATCTTTTGCATCCTGAAATCCATGTAGAAATTGCACCAACACCACTTATGCATCCTGCCAAGATTCCTTAGTGAAAGCTCTGTCAGTAAAGCCTTAAACCAATGCCGATAAGGGTTTACCAAAATGTATGATAGCATCCAATAGCAAGCCAATAACAACTGACCAAAACATGCTCCAGAAGCACATATCACATGTAACCAATCACATTCCATAGATCCAAACATGTCGGAAGTGTCCAATAGATAGTCTCTTCTACTGGTAACACTAGATCTTCTACTGGTAACCAAAACCTGTCTGCCGATAACCATCCATAACAGCTAGTGTTGACATCAATGACAAAACATCAATACAACACATAATCAATTCATCCATAATGCCAACAATCTCCCCCTTTAGCATTGATGGAAACACTAGATGTGAAAAACATCTAAGTACCAAGAAGTGCTAAACAAGTCTCCCATGTGGAAGACAACCAACAATCTATGTGAATGATATCTTTATAAAGTTCTGAATAAATCTCTCCCCCTAATGTATACAACTCCTTTTTCTTTATTTTCACGTCAATATCTCTCCCCCTTTGACATCAATGCCATAAATCTGACAAATATCAAAGCAATAATGTAAACCTCTGAAACTCCAAGCTGACTACTCCCCCTGACTAGTAGCACCACTCATTAGTGTCGGAATGAATAATGTCTCTGGTAATGCATGTCAGACTGATGACAAACTACATCAATCAAGTCTCTATCAGAGGGGCAGAAACCCCTAACCTATCTCTCAAATACTCAAATGATTCCTTAGACAGTGGTTTAGTGAATATATCTGCAATATGCTCTTTAGTGTTCACATAAAATAATTTGACTTCCTTTGCTTCTACCTTGTCCTTTAGAAAGTTGTACTTTATTGATATATGCTTAGTCTTAGAGTGAAATACCGGATTCTTAGACATGTCAATAGCTGCAGAGTTATCACAGTAGATAACTACCAGTTCACTACAATTTACCCTGATATCCTTCAACATTTGCTTCATCCACAATACTTGAGTGCAATTAGTTGCTGCTGCAACATACTCAGATTCTGCAGTAGATAAAGAAATGCATGACTATTTTTTGCTGATCCATGAAACCAGTTTCTTTCCAAGAAAGAAAGCTCCACTAGAAGTTCTCTTCCTATCATCAGTATCTCCGGCCCAATCTGAGTTAGTATATGCACATAAAGTGAAATCATCATTTTTAGAATACCATAGGCCATATTTTGTTGTTCCTTGCAAATATCAGAATATTCTCTTTACTGCACATTCATGATTTTCTTTAGGATTACTTTGATATCTAGAAATAATACTTATTGCATTCATAATATCTGGTCTAGTCCAAGTTAGATATAACAGACCACCAATCATAGACTTATACCTTGTCGGATTTACTGATGTAGAAGTATCCTTGATAGATAATTTATCACTTGTCACCATAGGAGTACTTATCGGTTTGGAATTATCCATACCTGTCAAAAATTTTCAACAATTCCCTCAGATACTTAGTTTGACAGATAAAAATGCCTTTGTTAGTTTGAGTAATCTACAAACCTAAGAAAAATCTCATCTCACCAATCATGGACATTTCAAATTCATTCTTCATGTTGTAAGAAAATTCCATGCACAATTTATCTTCTCCTCCAAAAATGATATCATCAACAAATACTTCAATAATCAAAATATCATTATCAGTGATCTTATAATATAAATTACTATCAACATTGCCTTTAGTAAATCCAAGCTTCAAAAGATATTTATCCAACCTTGCATACCAAGCTCTAGGAGCCTGTTTCAATCCATATAAAGCTTTCTTCAATTTGCAAACCATATCTTTATCATCTATCAGTGAAAATCCATCAGGTTGCTCAATGTATACTTCTTCCTCAAGCTCACCATTCAAAAATGCACATTTAACATCCATTTGATAAACCTTATAGTTCTTATAAGCTGCATAGGCAAGAAATAGTCTAACAGTTTCAATTCTAGCTACAGGTGCAAATGTCTCACCATAATCAATTCCTTCCATTTGAGAATATCCTTTACAAACCAATATAGCCTTGTTTCTTACAAATTGACCATCCTCATTTAGTTTATTCTTAAAAATCCATTTAGTTCCAATAACATTCTTATTTTTAGGCCAGGGAACTAAAGACCTGGTCTCATTTTTCTCTATCTGATCTAATTCATCTTCCATAGCCTTTAACCAATATTTATCCTTACAAGATTTAATAACAGTTGCCAGCTCAACTTGAGAAATAAGACAGACCTCTTCATTTGCCAATTTTCTTCTTGTCATAACTCCCTTGTTCCTATCTCCAATGATTTTTTCTTCAGAATGATTTAATCTTACATACCTTGGTGTCTTCTGAACTTCAGGTTCACTACTCTGATCATCAGTCACAGTTGAATTTTTTGATTGTGCCGGTGTAACTGTTTCATTTTTCTATACCAGTTGAGGCATTGTTGTTTCAGTTATGATCATTTCCACTGTCGGTGCCCTATCATATGATATAGAATTATTTATGTATTGTTCATCCACTTTCACATTAGCACTTTCCACAATTTTCTGCAATCTTTTGTTAGAACATCTATATGATTTGCTTTGAATTGAATACCCAAGAAATATCCCTTCATCACATCTAGGATCAAACTTTCCAATTGAATCATCTCTTTTGATATAGCATTTACTTCCAAAAAGTCTGAAATACTTAATAGTAGGTGTATGTCCAAACCATAGTTCATAAGGGGTCTTACTAGTTTCACCTTTGATGTGAACTCTGTTGAATGTGTAGACTGTTGTACTCACTGCTTCTCTCTAGCAGATATGAGGCAATTTGACTTCCATCATCATAGATCTTGTTGCATCGAAAATGGTTATGTTCTTTCTTTCCACTACTCCATTCTGCTGAGGAGTCCTAGGTGCAGATAACTGTCTCCTGATTCCATTTGTCTCACAATAACTGTTAAATTCATGAGAAGTGAACTCACCGTCATGATTTGATCTTAGACATTTGATTTTCAATCTAGTTTCTATTTCAACCTTTTCTCTAAAGATCTTGAATTTCTCAAAAGCTTCAGACTTCTCCCTTAGAAAATTCACCTACATCATTCTAGAATAGTCATCAATAATTAGCATGAAATACCTATCACCTTGAAAGCTTCTAGTCCTTGCTGGACCACATGAATCAGTGTGAATCAAATCAAGTACATCATTATATTTATCATGTATGATCTTAAAACAACTTCTAACTTGCTTAACCAATTGACATTCCTTACATACCAGATTATGAGGCTTCATAATCTTAGGTATATCTCTAACTACCTTAGTTGAACTGATCTTAACAATACAATCAAAATTAACATGACACAACCTCTTATACCATAACCAACTCATCAATATGAGCAATCAAACATGTCTTATTACCAATGTTCAAGTGAAAGATATTACTTCCAGTCTGAATACCGGTTGCAATCTCCAGACCAGTCTTGTTAATGATTTTGCATTTTCTATCTTTAAATTGAAGTTGGAAACCCTTATCAACCAATTGACCAACGCTCAAAAGATTATGCTTTAAACCTTCTACATAATAGACATTATCAGTATTATGCTTACCATCCAGAGAAATAGTACCTCTACCTCTGATCATACATGCTTTGTCATCTCCAAATCTGACTTGACTGCCATTGTATTCTTGCAGGGACAAAAATTTCCTTTTATCTCCAATTATATGATGTGAGCATCCACTATCAATTACCCATTCATCCTTGTCTTCAACTTTTGCTGCCAGGGCCTTTTCTTCATTTTTGATAGCAGGTTCCAGTTCATCTTCCTTCAAAGCATAGAACACCCATTCCTTTCCATTGCCGAATCCACTAGCAGAGTCTTCTACCAGTTCATCTCCAGAGTCATCAATTACTCCTTCCTCATCTTCTATGTAGTATTGTTTACTTTTCTTGAATCTATATCTGTTCTGGTTAGGCTTAAAAGATTTATTAACTCTTTCCTCAAACCTTGCATTCCATTCAAGACATCTAGATGCAAAATGACCAATCTTGTTACATGCAAAACATTTAAAAGGTTCTTTTCCTTCATACTTACTTCCAGTTGGTCCTTTAGGTACTCTTCTATCAAATGAGGCTTCAAGTTCCTCAAGTTCTTCATCTTCTTTCCTCATGTCTTCCAATTCTTTTGCATATGGGGATTTCCAATCACTTTTGCTAGTAGATGATGATGATGAAGTATGAAAAGCAGGTTCAGACTTTACAGCTCCAGAAGATCCAAATTCTTCAAGCTAAAAAGCAGATAATTTCCCAATCAAAATGTTTCTGTTAACTAAAGTGTTTGTCATTGTTCTTAACTCATTAATTTCAGTTGCCTTCATCTTGTAATCCGGTGGAAGGGATCTTAAGACTTTGGAAACTATTTCATCTTCACTTAGAAATCCTCAACAACATTGAATTCCCATAACAATCTCATTTACTCTTTCCATAAACACAACAATTCTCTCATTATCTTCCATCTTTAAGTTTTCATATATTACCCAGTAACCATCAAGTTTAGCAATTTCGATAGTAGGGTCACCTTCATTCAGAGTTTTCAATTTGTCCCACATAACCTTAGCTGATGATTTATCAGTTATTCCCATGATCTGTTGATCAATAAGTGCACACAAGAGGGCTTCTCTAGCTCTGCAATCATTTTCAATATTCTTATCCAAGTCTGCAGGAGCAGTATTGCCAGATGCCGGATCATAAGGTGTGTATCCTTTCTCAGTGATCTCCCAAATATCCTTGCCAAGACATCTAAGATGAGTCTCCATTCTAATTTTTCATATCCCATAATTTGTTCCATCAAGCTTAGGGATTTCTCTTCTGAAAATAGTTGCTAGTGGATTAGAAGTGTTAGCTGCCATAGGATCTACCTCAAGCAGTTAAGCTTCTACGAAAGAGGACCAAATATCCGATACCCATTGTTAGGATAACCAATGAACAAGTGAGAGTGGGGGGTGAATCACTTGTTAACAGATTATAACTTTTAATCCACAATACAACCTGAAAACAGATCAAGTACAGGTGAAGCACACATAGATGGCGGTAGGAACAGATACTGGTAAATAATACAACTTGACGATTAACTAGATAATCAATACAAAGAAACCATACCACATAACACCATGATTTGTATGTGGAAAATTCAGAAAGGGAAAAACTACGGTGGGAAGCCTACCCACAGTCAAATGATACTTCTACAGAATGTATGTGTTACGATGAGGGGCCTGCACATGCAGGAAGGCACACTGCCTAGAGCGTACTTCTCATTACAAAAAGAGTCTCACTTACTACAAAGGTTAAAGCCACCTCAAGATAAATGGACAATAATCCAATAGATTGAACTACCAAAAATAGCATCTACCATGCCTGATTACTGTCCCAATTAAGCTCAAAACTGGAGGCCTTTGACCTCTTCCTTAATCCCAATTTGATCACCTATGATCGACCAAATATCCTTCGCATATGGTATTGCATTCCAAGACCACGACACATAATCCCCATGATCTACAATGAGATCTTACATCATTTTATACAAACCCTAAGACCTAAACCAATTAGGTTAGCCACCTAAAAGATATTACAATAAGATCATTACATAATTCCATATTACAATGATATGCCATGTTGGCTTAAGACCAAAACAATAATAACAAATCCATAGATCATATCAAAACATCCCAGTAATGTGTAGAGTACACGTTATCATGATACCAGTGCATAACCTAGATAGGTACCGGACCTATTTTGGGTCTACCACGCCAAAGCAATGTCTTGAAACAGTTGAAGCACAATCAAAGAACATCTTCAACATCCTGAAATCCATGTAGAAACTGCACCAACACCACTTATGCATCCTGTCAAGATTCGTTAGTCAAATCTCTGCTGGTAAAGCCTTAAACCAATGCCGGTAAGGGTTTACTAGAATGTATGATAGCATCCAATACCAAGCTAATACCAACTGACCAAAACATGCTCCAGAAGCATGTATCACATGTAACCAATCTAATTCCATAGATCCAAACATGTCAGAAGTGTCCAACAGATAGTCTCTTCTGCTGGTAACACTAAATCTTCTACCGATAACCAAAACATGTCTGTCGGTAACCATCCATAATAGCTATTGTTGACATCAATGACAAAGCATCAATGCAACACATAATCAATTCATCTATAATGCCAACAATTGTGTTGGAAGAAATCAACCCTTCATTGAAGAAAGAGACTGAAATTCCAAAAAACCTTTAGTAACCAACTTCTCGGAGATGAAGAATAATGGACAACTCATAAAAGGAAAAATAGAGCTAAGAAGATTGATGTAGGTGCAGAGAATAAAATTGGTCACCCTTCACAAAGGCTTTCAAGGCAGAAAGAGGTAGCAAGGGAAATCATCAATGGGAGGTAGAGGACCCTTGATGTGTCATCCAAATGTAAAAAATGAAGTTCCTCTAATGGAATATGATGGGGTTGAACAATCCTCAAAAAGAATTTGTGCCGAGGGACTATATTCTAGAGAAGAAAATTGAGATTCTATTAATTTAGGAAGTGAATATGACTACAGACACCTTTTCAACTATTGTTGATACTATATGGACGAGGTCTTCCTTTTTCATTAGTGATGCTAAGAAGCTTGTGGGGGAGTGATCACTATGTGGGACCCTAGGAAACTTAAAGGAGATATCGTTTCCTTTTCACCAAATTATCTGGCTATTACTTTCAACTCAAACAAGTGCTTATGGTACCTTTTCAATGTTTATGGGCCTAACACCTGCTCTAGGTGCAAATAGATGTGGGAAAAGATCTCTACTTTTATTCTATATTATCAGGTTTCATTATGGATGGTGGCTGGAGACTTTAACTCACCTCTATCCCCTTTGAGAAGCCAGGTGGAGTTATATATTACTCTAATAGTATGTCTAATTTAGCAAACTTCATCAATAGGGTAAGCCTCTTTGATATTGAGTTGAAAGGACAACCTTTCACTTGGTCTAACAACCGTAAAGGGAATAGTCTTATTAAGGTTTAACTTGATAAATTTCTTGTTTCTACCAATAGGGACAATAGATGTAATGCCACACTTAATGCCCTCCCAAGAACTATGTCAGATCATAATCATGTGCTTTTACATTGGATAGATAGACTCCTAAGTGGACCTCGCCCTTTTCCACCAGGGAAAACTTTAAGAAACCCCCCCCTTGGACAAGGTGTAAAAACCTGGCGAAAGTTGTATAATTTCGAGAAATTTTTTAATTTTATTGGCGAATTTTTTTGGTTTACGGAGAAAAATAATAATCTCCATTGGTGAATTAGTCGTGATCGCTCAAAGTTTGTGAAAAATCCTGGCGAATTGTCATGTTTTTAAAACCCAAAAATTATTTGCATGGGCAAATTGTAATGTTTTTAAAACCAGAAAAATATTTGCATTGGCGATTTCAACCTATTTTCAAACCATTAAAAAAAAATATTGGCGATTTCAACCGATTTTCAAACCATAAAAATAAAATATTGGCGATTTCAAGCTATTTTCAAACCATAAAAAAAAATATTGGTGATTTCAAGATATTAAATTTAAGTCATTAAAACACGTGGCACACAGTCGTTAATTCTCTGCCTGGAAGGCTACCCATTAGGGAAACTCGTGACCTAGCGACAAGCCCTTACGACTCTCTATATCCCCAACTCACAACTTGAAAATGCTAAGCCTTCATAACCTCAAAATCTAGCGACTGAGGGAAATTGAACTGCCACTCACCAATTCTCAACCATAAAATGTTAAGTCCTTGTCACCGCAATGACTTGGAGATAGTGGTAACTTTAACCCTTGTCACGTACTCGCCACCATAAAATTGTTTATCTCTGAACCGCTAGCAATTCACTCACAAGCTCATAGCTTGATTAGGTCTTCAGACATTTAACTTCGCGAGCTGGCGATAAACATTAAACCTAACCACAAACTGTCTAGTCGCTAGCTCGTGACCTAAAAATGCTAACATTAAACAAACATGAGAGCTAGTGGCAACTGTATGAAATGAGTTACTCGCTAACTCTCGGGGCTATAATGTATGACTCATTCCTGAGGAACTAGTTTGAAGGTTTCTCCTAAGTCGAGGTTGATTAGACAAGCGAGGAAGACAGTTTCAGAGGCATAAAAGGATTGGATAGCTTCTGAGTTAGAGATGGGAGATCATGGATTTCTCTGATAAATAAGAGCTCAGGTTGCTTGTTGTCAGGGATTCTAATTTTTGAAGCAGAATTTGTCCAATCAAGGAGGAATAAAATCAGAACAAAATCATTCACAATAGATGAGCCTTTGCAGGATGCAGTGGATTTGATAGGCATTACATGACTTCTAGAGTCTACATTCATGTTTTTGATTAATTAAAAACAAGTTTTAAGGGACCTGAAACCCAGATACATAAGAAAGATATTCAATATAGCAACAAAATACTATAGCAGCAAAACACCAGCTAAAAAACCAGCAACAAAGGAAAGGACAGCAAAAGGCCAGCAAGAAATTGGCCCCAAGCCTAGCAAAAAACAAAATTTAGAAATTCTTCATGGTTTCTTCTGCATCCTATACCAAAAGCATCATTGCTTTTGCCACTTCCCTCAAATCAGTATTTTCCTGAGCAGTCTGGCTATCTTTCATCTTCATTTACTTCTCCACCGTAGTCTGCTTGGTTCTGTGCCTAGAGGTCCGGTGGCTTAGGCTGGAAGTAGGAGCATCTTCAATAACCACCAGGTTCTTCTCCTTGTTTTTCTTTTCCAGGTGATTCACCAGCGCGTTCATGTTCTAGGAGGAGACTTTTAGAACCTGGAGGCTATGATCCATAAGGCTTTTCGGGGCTTTCTCGTTTCTAGCCATCCGGGCATTGACATTGTCCTTATCCTCCTCCACCTGTTCCTTCAGAATTTTGATGACATCCTCCAGGTGTTTTAGGTCACCTTTAATCAATTCTTTCTCCAGCCAATCTTTCATTTCCATTTCTTCCTTCGCTTCACTATTCTCCATTTCCTCGTGCTGCTTCCCAGAATCAGACATGTTGATCAACTTGTTGATCTTAACTTTCAACTCCCTCTGTTTACCCTGCATGCTGGTAATGTTTTCCACCACCCACTTCTGAAAATTAAAGAATTCAAGGGTGCAATTGCGGGTGGTATCCAGAATGGTTTCTGCAGAGTCCTTGCTTTGTTCCGTCTCCTCCGCATTAGGGTTTTCACATTCTTTAGGCTTCAGAGTCTCTTTCTCAGTTTCTGAGCCTTCAATATTATGTTGACAATTCTCAGAATTGCCCCCTTCCTCTCCTTCCCCATACTCCTCCTCCTTATTGATCTCCTTTTCAGAAATTTCTTCATTATTTTTTCCTCCTTCTTCCTCACAAAGCACATCCGTTTCTTCCTGCACACTAATCTTCCTTTTTTGATGGGTAGGGGTTTTGGTCTCCTCAGTCGAACCAAAGTCTATGCTTTTCTCAGAAATTTGAGCATTGAGAATTAAAGGGTCATCCTTTGTTGCCCTAGTCTTATCCTTCATATATTCATAAATCAATAGAATGAGACCCTGGTGCGCAAGAGGGTAGGAGCTGGGTTTTTTAATGTGGTCGGCCAAGCTCTCGTTAAGAGAAGAAGCAAGATAGAAGGGCAAAGAAATTTTCACCCCATGGCAGAAGTGGTTCAGGATGGCGAAGTGATAGTTGTAAATTTTTGTAAACCTACCATCCACAGTTAAATATTCCATTAATGCCCTAAGAATTTTTTGCCATAAAGGTTTTACCTATTGGGGGGTGAAGTAAGATATATTATCCTTCTTCTCCAGGTTGCTCTTCTCGTCCTCCATCTTAGGGAAGTTTTTGAAGGCCTCAACGGTGTACTTTCTATCCCTATAGAATTTGGTCCCCTCCATCTTGAGCCCCATTACCTCTGAGATCAGGCTTTCATCAATGTGCCAGATTTCCCCAAACAGGGTAACCCTGTTATTGCTCTAGCTTTTTGCGAACCCCTGAGAAATAGAGCTTCTACTACTATGGAGCTTCTCCATATAATTCGTGAACCTATGTTGGTGGAGCCTTCTCCACACCTTCCTTTCGCTCTTCCAGTGCTCACAATTGGATGGTTCATTCCTGTTAAGGCTACCTCCCATTCTGCTTTCTAGGTCACAATCACCTCTGTTACAACTCTCGGCCCGCAAGTAAAACTCCGTGTTTCTGGTTTCTCCTTGAAAAGATGCTTTCACAATTTTGAAATTGCCTTTCATGTTCATACGAACCTGGCTATTATTACAATTACCTCTCGCACACATGTGCTCTTGGTTATGATGCCTAGAAGCACTCATCGATTGGCAGTTCATCCACCTCCAAACTCTGTCATTGGTACTCGTTCCCCAAAATTCAATCATAATATTTGCTTGCTCCATTAAGGTGATAAAAATATAATTGTTCCTTAATCTCCCACTTAATGTGATCTTCCCCTATATATTTGACCCCCTTTTCCAAATTAACCCCTTCATTAGCAAGGATATCCGCTACCTTGTTACCCTCTCTAAAAGTATGGGTTAAAATGATGCTTTTTCACATGAATGAGCATCACCAAATGAAGTATGAAAATGTTATAAATACAATGGAGTGGTGACTTAATTGGTAGAAGAGAAAAGAAACCTTTTTCATTTTCTGAGAGTGGTTTTTTCCTCAGAAAGGAAGATGATGTTTGAGCAGGAGCATGCATGGAGTTGTTGTGTGCTCTGTGATACCGGATGGGTGTTTTTTTGTTTTCTTCTGTGTGAGTTTGTTTATTGTCAGAGGGGTTGTGAAAGTGAGAAGGATTCATGTTGAAAAACACCAAAATGATGATTTTTCACGTGAATGAGCATCACCAAATGAAGTATGAAAATGTTATAAATACAATGGAGTGGTGACTTAATTGGTAGAAGAGAAAAGAAACCTTTTTCATTTTCTGAGAGTGATTTTTTCCTCAGAAAGGAAGATGATGTTTGAGCAGGATCGTGCATGGAGTTGTTGTGTGCTCTGTGATACCGAATGGGTGTTTTTTTGTTTTCTTCTATGTGAGTTTGTTTATTGTCAGAGGGGTTGTGAAAGTGAGAAGGATTGCCAGAGGGGGTGTGAAAGCCTTTTCTTGTCAAGAAAGGCCAAGCATGGCACACCCTCTACTTCTACTCTCCCATAGGATGGAAAGGGGTTTGAAGAAGGAGCCCACAGAGGAATGAAGGAAGGATTTGTTTGGGTGGGGAGTGGCAGCCAATTATCTTTGTGATGACATGGAAGCTGTGACCCCTCCCCAATATATTACATTTACCCTAAAGCTCATGTTTCCACTTTCCCCGATCGCGGGCATGAAGGCTCGAGCTCCTCTTTCCATTTTCTCTGTTCCTGGGCATGAAGGCTCCCTCCTCTATTTGGAAATGATATGTTGGACAGAACATAACATCTCACATTCCATCCGAAGGCATCAAGGTGATAATGGCATGGCTCAAGCAGTTTTGCAAGTTTTATAGTCATTGGGGTTCCTTTTTTGGTTCCAGTAGTGATTCTAGACTGTAGGTGAAGGGAGCAAGTTGTATATTGTACAGTCATTTACAGAGAAAATGAAAAGCATTTAGTGTCAAGCTTTGTGCAGGTTCTTGAAGGAGTTATATATAAATTTATTTTGTGTATAATTCTATCTCTTTCAAATGAATAGAATCATGAGTTTTAACTATTTTCATTTGTTGCATTGTTATGGTGTATGTAATTTTTCATTTAATGCTTCCTATTAATTATTATGCCTAAGATTGCAAAATTTCTGTTAGTCTGGAATCATATTAAGGATTCACCTCATTGTAATTGGTGGGCAGATTATAGTCATAGAACACCTCCATATATATTACATAAACATCCATAGCATATAAAATCATAATAGTATTAAGAATGAAAGTATCAAACACCACAATAGATTGGAATACAACATTATTAGTAAAACATGCATGCAACTCAATTAAAGGGAATATCTTTTGAGGATCCAATTCCATGGTAGATGTTATAGAAAATCACAATTTCATAATCAAAGGAAAACAAGAAAACATATTCACCCACAATGAATCAACTATTATAATTAGAAGGTCACTTCACCAAGTCAACATCAAGACAACAGACCAGTGCCTTATACTAGGGATTAGAGTCACTTACAATTCAAATACAACCTGATAATAAACTTCAATAAGATTCATTTGCAGATAAGTAGGAATGAAATTATGAATAATGCCATTACATACACAACCCAGATTCATATGTAAAATGAAAAACCCTTGGCCATTCAATTCATAGTGAAAACATAAATTCAACACAAAGACAATTATGTGAAGATCTCAAACTGCACATGATATTGATATTATATTCATAATGAATCATGATATCAGAAAGTAAATTCACAATGCGATTCAGCTATGCACTTATCAAATTCTTGAATAGTTGAGCTATTATAACTATATAAGAGTTTTCAAGTTTCAACATCAATAAAAGTGACCAACTGGCCATCCTCTCTACCGATCAAAAAGAAAAAGTGGCCATCCCTCTCAAATTAATCTTGGAATCCTTTTATAAGATGAGGATTCAACAAGCTTAGAATTACTATGAGGAATCTTGGGTAGCAACCTCAAGCTAACATTTCTTCTTTGGCTTTAGCATGGCTTGCCACCTGTCCACCTCTTTGTTTGTTGGCCAACTAAATTCCTTTACCTCTTCCAACTTGGCAACTAAATCTATCCATCTAGCATCTGTAACTGCCCTAGACTCAACAATAAACTTTGCATGGTCAACCTCAACCTTGAACAGTGAATCAAGCATACCGTTAAGGAAATCAACATCAACCTGTTCATTTATATGCTTGATTATTTCTTCTTGCTCCAGAATCAAATCAAATTCGCTGGTCCAATCAGAAATTGATTTCAAATCTCCATTACTACCATAAATTGAAGGCACCGACTTACTATAACCTTCCCCAAATGTCTGCAATTTTTCATTTATAAGCACATCCTTCCCTGTGAAAAATGCATAAGCTGCATTCATTACCTCCACCATGTCTTTATTGTCACTAATCTTGGGAGGGAACTCGTCACTATACATCATTGCAGTATCTATCTTATCCATTAATTTGCTTCTTCTTGACCAAACATTGAACAAAGGTCCAAGAAAAGCGATAGCCTCAGAGGATGTTTTACTTGCCTCTTTCAAAGAAATGTGCAAATCATGCACTACCATCAATTTTCCTTTCAATACATTAATCCCGTGTTTCAGAATTCCTAACACAACAGAGATAGCCTTGACATTTTGTTCCTTTTCAAGCTTTTCAATTTTCCCTGTGTATTCCTCCATTTTTTCTATCACATTAGCTAGTATTTCTTGTACTTGTTCTGTTACTTCTGTAATCTGTATTAGAGGGGGCTCATTTGCAATTTTTTATTTCAACTCCACTAACTCTTCCTCCAAAGCGCCCTTCTTCATCAGTGTCTCTTCATATTTTTTAGACAATGCAATCAATTGGGTATATGTTTTTGTGTATCTTCTTGACAAATCCTTTGTTTTTGATAAATTCATGAAAGAAACTTGAGTAAAAAATGAGGCAATCTCCATGTCAGTTGTGTTCTGCAAGTTCCAGATCATTCTGTCAGCTTTCTTTTCTACTTGGATATTTAGAAGGTGGGGCTTTTGAGTGGAAGGGGCCAAAGACCAACCAGCAAGTGTCTTTGACTTAGGATTAAATCTTGATCCTCTTATTACATCTCCAATTTCAAATTCAGTTTTAAACATTGGGTCCTCTTGCTTCCTAATCTGATCAATAATAAAAGTAGACTGGATATTCCAGTTAGGCATCATAATCATACCAGTACTCTTAATCAATTGTCTTGCATGTTCCATAGATATTTGCTCCCTGTCAGGATCATATTCCTGCAGTGCCTTGATGATCTCCTCTTTCTTTTCTTCATTTGCTTCCTCTATGATCAAATTTTGTCTTAATTGTTTTTGTTTCAACCTTGTCAAAAAACTTTTAAATTCATCTGACTTAATAAAGTCATCATCTTTCATGAACTCATTTGACAACATCACGCGCTCATCAAAGCCTTGAGCAAGGGCTTCGTTTGTTTCTCCCCGTTCTTCATTATGCCCTGCTTCTCTGAGATGTGTCCTTGTTCTGTAACGATTGTTCTAGTAGGGTCTCTCCTCACAATTGTACCGACCTCATTGGTTTTTTGTTTCTTTGCAGCTAGCACTCAGGTAGATTGAACTTCATCCCCACTCTCTACATCATTAGCAGACACACTAAGTGGCCTCTTTCCATGTGAAGAATGCCCATCTTGGGGGTCTTGCTATTGAGCAGCCACTTTTGGAATTTGAGGCATTTGTTCCATCAGAGTTTCATATAAACTCAACATTTTGTTAATCCTCTCTAGGTACGGGCTATCAGGGCAAAAACCTAAAAAACTAGGGTCAACAGCCTTCAATTCTGCTTCAACTCTCATCAATTTTTTCCATTTTCTTCTCCTTTCTTGTATTTCATCTTTTATGAGAAAATTTATAACCACGCCTTCATCATTCAATGGTTCATGGTCCTTTATTGTGGCCCAAGGTGTCATTTTTGGCAATGCACGTTTAATAAATTATTCAGGATCACAAAATCTAGACACAACATTAACCAACCTATATTGTTTAAGGAAATTGTTTACTTCATCAAAGGAACTCCTACCAATGGTAAAATCAGACACAACCCAAAGCCTAGGAAGAAGAGAACCCTTCCTGTGTTTGTCAAGGTTTTCTTTTTCAACTAGGGTCAATTGCCAGATAAACTCCATAAAAGCAATCCTAATTGGAATAAATTTTGGTAAAATATGGGGAGGTTGAGGACACCCATAGACTCCGATCATAGTAAAGTTATTAAAAAAATAAAAGTCCCCCCAGTTATGTGAAATAGACCAATTTGGAACATACTGGTAAGGTCTCAAAACTCTCCTAACATTAATTGACAATCGTTCCCTATTTATTCCTAGCATTTCCATAATTGGCGAAACAATCCAATTTTCAAAGAAAAGGAAAGAAGAATGGGGAGAACTACTGTCCCAAACCTGGGTCCATCTTTGTATTGGCACTAAGACACCCAATTCTTCTTTGAAAAGCTCCAATTATTTATCCAAGAACTAAACATTATAGAACAAGATTAAACGCATCAACAATGAATAATGCTTGAATGTAGGGCTGGGTGCACCACTCTGAATTTCAACTAGAGCATTATGAATGTGTTCAACCGCATAGCCCACATAATTATAATCTTTGTTAACATCTGGGTGTTGAATGTCCATAGCCATCGTGAGTAATTCAGCTGACACTGTTGAATCTCCATCAAAACCCAACACTCTGCATAATCCATAGATTGTACAATGCATATAATGGTGGAAAGGTGTGATGTCAAATGGTGGTTCGATACTCTCTAGAATTATAATTGGTTTCCTATTCACCCTAGGCATGTATCTGGGCATTGCAAGCTTCTTGATAACACCTTTGTATTTGTCATAATCCTCTGCAATCCGCTCCAAATCTATATCTGTACATGTAACACCAGTAATCTGGAAAGCTTCAACAAAGCTAGCTCTGTTAATTGAAACTAGGGCAGACTGGTTCTTTCTTCTGATTACCCTAGATACTGGGCAATAGCGTTTGGCCAACTCTTTGATGAAATCCACATCAATATACACATTTTGTACAGTTAACTTTGCCATATTTAAATCCCAAGGGTTTGACATCGAGACACCCTTAACCCTATTATTCCAGAAATAATGAAACAGAGCAGAACCAGTCATATTAAGCGTGGTAGGGTTTCTGCATTGGCTCCATAAATCTTTCCATGCCAAATCATTTGTATTCAAAACAACGGAACTCACTGGCAGCAAATCTACAAATTCTTCTTTGTATTTCTTAACCGTCTTTTCCTCAGTGGTACTGGCCTTGGAACCTCCAGGTCCTACTCCTCCACTTGTTGTGGCCTTGGGCTTGGGCTTGGAACATTTAGTTCCACTTGTCGCTTGGCTCATTTTAGCTGCAGGAGAAAAACTTAACCAATTTTCTGAAATTTTTCCTTACCCAACACTTCGAATTCTTCAACGTTGTTGCAAAGCTCAATTCACTGGATTACCTCGAAGATAGAATGCATTAATGCAATTATACAAAATCTCAGCTCGATCATGCAATTTATGGTATTTGGGCACCGTCACTTCTCTCGAGTCTCATTAATTGCCACACTTGCATGAACTAGCTACTGTGGCATTAATTCAAAGTTGAAGTACTCAAGCGAAATTTGAATTCATGCCCTTCTATTTGATTGGCGATTGCCATTCAAAACTTTTACAGAACCCGGCAAACAAGTCCATGTGTTAGCGAGTTAGCGAAAATGCTACCAAATCCTCTTAATCGCAAGCTCGCAACCCCTTTTACGAATCCTCAAAGAATCTCGCGAGTGAGTGACAACCGTTAATCTTCATGAAGCTCTTCAGTCACAACCTCACAACAATATTTGTAATATTCTTTCTTTACCTGCGAGCTGGCGACCATTGCAAATCTAACAAAACAACTTATTTCATCGCAAGCTCGCAACTAGAAACTTAACTTGACTTAAAACCTTGCGATCCCGCGACAACAAGACACTTAACCACCGTTGCATGCTCCCAACACTTTTTGACTTAGGACTTACAAACCTGCGAGCATGCGATGACCACAAAATTAGACCAAAACTTACCTATTGCCAGATCACAACTTAAAATGCTAAACAACTTCAAAAACTGCGAGCAAGCAACGAAACCAACTAAGTTGTGATACCAACCACATCGCATGATCGCAAATTAAAATGACTTAACCACGAACACCTCGCGACCTTGCGATAACATAAAATCACACCTAGTCCCAACCTCACAACATAAAATGGTATTTGGGCACCATCACTTCTCTGAAGTCTCATTAATTGCACACTCACAACTAGTTATAACAACCTAGCAAACAAGTCCATGTGTCAATCCCCATCTTTAATCACACACTCGCAACCAGTTATAACAATTTGGAAAGGAACCAGTGAGTTAGCGAAAATGCTACCAAATCCTCTTAATCGCAAGCTCGTAACCCCTTTTAAAAATCCTCAAAGAAGCTCACGAGTGAGCGATAGCCGTTGATCTTCATCAAGCCCTTCAATCGCAACCTCGCAACAACATTTGTAATATTATTTTTTTACCTGCGAGCTGGCGACCACTGCAAATTTAACAAAATAATTTATTTCATCACAAGCTCGCAACTCGAAACTTAACTTGACTTAAACCCTTGCGATCCTATGACAACAAGGCACTTAACCGCCATCGCATACTGGCAACACTTTTTGACTTAAGACTTAGAAACCCATGAGCATGTGATGACCACAAAATGAGACCAAAACTTACCTGTCGCCAGATCGCAACGTAAAATGCTAAACAACTTCAAAACTTGCAAGCAAGCGACAAAACCAACTAAGCTGCGATACCAACCACATCTCATGATCTCAAATTAAAATGACTTAACCATGAACACCTCATGACCTTGCGACAACATAATATCACACCCAGTTGCAACCTCGCAACATAAAATGGTCAAGTGCAAAACATCTTGCGAGGTAGCGACATCTAAAATCTCCCAGTACTCGCAAGCTCACGACTTAAAGTGACTTGATGATAAAGGACCTGCGAGCTAGCGATAACCATAAAATCTCAAAACTTTTTATCTCTTGACCGCAGCGACCCAGCGAGTACCAACAAAAATTGATGTTTTATGTTAATTTACCATCATAAACAGGCGCGAGCAGTGGAACACAAACCATTAATGACTTAGTACTTACTCGCTAACTCTCGTGGCTATAATGCATGGCATCAAACCAATTCGAGACCTCATGACCAAAGCAATTTCATTAACAATCTCCAACTCGCTAACATAAAATGCTAACACTCAAAAAACTAGAGACCTCGCGATTTAAACCCAAACCAACACTCGCTAACTCACCACTTAAATTGTTAAACATGAAATTTATTTGCGAGTTAGAGATGAAACATTAAACATGTCTCATTTTCTCAATGTCTAACCAACCATTTGACCACACTTGACATTGACATGGACAAATAAAGAGAGGACAACTCAGATTTTCAACGCACGACAACTTCGATTTACTAGCAAACTAAGACAAAAAACAAACACAAAACCGTAATCGCCATGAACATCATGTTAAGCATTTAATGTAGAACAGTAGAAAGGTTCTAGCAATAACAGTTATGCAATATGAATAATTTTATGGATCTTGTGACACAAATTTTTGTATTTCATGTTCAACATAATGTGGAACCAAATACCAATTTACTATTAATTCAATTGTTTACTAATAATTCAGAAACTAAATTCTAATTGTTTACTAATTGTAGACACCTAAAATTGTCCAGTCTAATTAAATAAATATCTTTATTTATTTAATTATTTTAGCCTAATTCTTCTATTAATTGAATAAATCTTTATTTATTTAATTAATTCATTTATCCTCTTCTAGCCTTATTTCTCATTTAAATAAATACATTTATTTATTTAAATTGTCCCTTTCCTAAATTAAATAAATATCTTATTTATTTAATTGATCCCACTTCTATTAATTAAATAAATCTTTATTTATTTAATTAATTCATTAACCTTTTCTACCTATGACACATGTCATTCATCTCTTAATTCATACACTACCTACCCTCTCATTATTTTCTTATTTCCTCTACCTACCCTCTAATCATAGCTGACCATTTATCTTTTACACCTCTCAATCTTATCCCTCCATTTCTTATAGTGTCTTCTATATAAGAAGATACTTCCTTCATTATCAACCCCCTGGACATATACATTCTAATCAAGCACCCTAGCATTCGAATTTCCATATGCGATCCTACTTGCAACCACACTTTCGTTCTTTGTTGAGCTCTTGTGCACACATAAAATCTGAGAGCAAATATATCAAGCAAGATCAATGGAGATAGGAAGAATGGAGATTCAAACCCTATTGGACATGTGATGGTATAATCTTTGTGATTTCATTTGATTTGCATTGTCTTAGGTAATCTTCATATGTTATGGTGAATCTTTGTTGTTGTTAGGCTAGGGTTTTGTGGTTGAATTCATTTAGTCTTTCAATATTGTTGTTATCCATTTTCACCGTATACACTAATAATTCAAATTCACAATTAAAAATATGAAATAAGTATCTATTCTGATTGACAAATTCAAGGAATAAAATATCAAAAATCATCAATGACAACTATAGTATTGCAATTTTGCAAATTGAAATTGTAATATGACTCAAGAACTGTAGTATAGTTATAAATACATATAAACTGACTGCTAATTCACTTCAGTGACTCACTCTGAGGCTTCTATATCCCAAATGGACTCAAGATCTGGAAACTGACTAGTACTAACAGGTTCATCTTCATTCTGAGTTGGGTATTCAAAAATTTCTTTGTCTTCATGCTGACTCTGAGTCTGTGATCTATCATTTGTCTTAGCACTAGCACTAGTAGTAGAACCACTAGCTTTTAAAGTGTTGCACAACTCTCATCTTTCATGCATGGAATTCCAGATTACCAGTGCCCTATCATATGGAAAATCTCTAACATTATACTGGGTTACAAACAACCTTAAGAAAGTTTCCAAATTTTTGTTTAATTTGTTTCTGATCTTTGATTTCAAAAGCCCTAATGCACTGAAAACTCTCTGATCTTCCACTGACCCCAATATCATTGTTTGACATAAATCAACAAGTTTCAAATATTTTGGTACTGCAATACGCAATGCTTCACTTTGATCTATCCTTTTCCAAAGCCTTGTGATTGATCCAAGTTCAAATGGATTCTCCAAGTTAACTAAATGCTATTTCATAAGCAATGCAAACTGTTTACATTGTTTTTTAAGATGATCTGAATTTAAAATTCCTTCTATTGGCTGTCCATTGCAATATGCATCTTTTGAAAATGTCAATATCAATTCCTCTAGTTTTTTATGAAACATCTTTACGTCATTTGGATTATCTCCAATTGAATACCAAAATTGAGGATACACACAACCCATGGCTTCAAGTATTTCTTCTCGAGGAAATCTTTCATGAATCTCAGTTGAAAGTTCATATGCAATAGACTTCAAATTATCACTAATAGATTTAACAATCCTATCAAAATCTTCCCTTTTAACTGGCAGTGCTCTGCCTCGCTTGCTCATCTTAGATTGGTGCATTGGTATCTGAAATCCTTTTATAAAGACACAACTCATTTTTTGTATTGAAATGTAAAAAAAATTCAGCATGATTCAAATCTGTAATTATCTGCCACCTAAAAAAATTTGGGTTTCGCCCTGTTAGATCTGAATATAGACCATCTAGACTCAAGCATGTCATTTTACGTAGAGTGCTATACTCATTGTTGGTGTAAATAATTATTCATCATGGATATTATTACACTTACTTAAGTTTACTTAGGATAATGCATTTCATAGTAGTTTGGATATGAGACACTTGGGTGTTTGTGTCACATTGGGATAGTGTGTGTAGGAGAAATTCCACTTCTTATGGTGTTGATCTTGTTATTACACTATCATATCCACTTATTGTGGAGTGATAATTCCACCTTCGGTGGGTGATCCACCTCATGTGGAATATTATATTATTTCTCCTACCTACCCACACCTATTTCCTACCTACCCTTGTTTCTTATTGAACCACATGTCATATTTGTGTGCTCATACATATCCCTAGCCTTGCCTATATAAGCAGGCTCATCTACATTGTATGTAAGTTATTGATCATTTTCTATTGATGAGAATACAGTTTATTCTTGTCCCATATTATGTCTCTATCTTGTACATTTCATTGACCTCTTGATCTTGGCAAAATCCAACATGGTATCAGAGCTATTTGGGGCTTCATTGATTCGTCTTGAAGAGGCATTATTGTGACGTCAAGAGGCAGATCTGAGGAGTAGCATCATTTGGAGGCGTCCTAGACCAGATCCGACCTCGCCATTGCGTCCGGAAGGCCATTTCCATGAATTTTGGTTATAAAGTTGGCCTATTTTGGTGAGAAAATTTTTTTCTCCATTTTTGCCTATATCGTACGGATTTTTAAATTTTTTATATTATTTTCGGAAAAAAAAATTGTCTGAAAATATTATTTTTCAAAAAATTGTTTGAAATCAAAAAAAATTGAAAAAATTCGAAAAAAATCAAAAAAAAAATTTGAAAAAGAAGCAAAAAAAAATATATTTGGTTGGGGGTCCGCAGACCCCTGTACCCCCCTACCTGCGCAGGTTGCAAGCTTTTTTGCAGAGACTGTCAGCCCCTGCGCGTTCGTACTCCGTCTGGCACGCAGAGTACCGCGCCGCCGCCGGCAAATCCCCCGAAGCCCGCAGCGTCCACCGCCACTCCGCTCCCGACGCCTCGTCCCCGGCCCTCGCCTCCGCAGCTCCTCCGGCAGCTCGCGCCTCCCGCGTCTTCGCCTTCCGACACCGGTCAGCGCCGCTTCCCGGCGCCACCCCCAGATCTCCTCCCGGCGCCGTCTGTCAACCGCTGCGCCTCCCGTGCAGCCCGAGCGCCTCCTCCTCGGCTCCTCCACCTGCGACGGACTCCAGCCTCAGCTCCACTCCGTGCAGGTGCCAACTCATCCGCCACGCGGTACAACCGTACAGACACGTGGACCCTCCGTACGCCAAGTCAGCAACTTTTTGTACGCCACGTCAACCGTACGGACAACCGAATCAGCCTGTACAATCAGCAAATCCGTACAGTACGGACCGTACAGCCAGCAGGCCGAGTCATCCGTCCGTACAGTACGGACGCCCAGTCAGCCAGGCAGCGAAGTTTTGGCAACGGTCATACAGCCGTCAAATTTAACACAGTGTTTTGTTGACGTCAGCGCCACATCAGCAGGGTTTGAACATTTTTGGACCCCCTCTCATTTGCATTTTTGATTTTGCAGTTCAACTTCAAATGGCCATAACTTGCTCATTTTTGCTCCTTTTTGGGTGCAATTTTTTTTGAAATGGGCTAGAATTTTGTGCTCTCCGCAGTGGTGAAAGAATTTTTTGATTTGGATGCATGGATTTTTCAGAAAATGCAGTTTTTAGTGACTGTCCCTGAGTAATCCCAGTTTTTGCAACTTCAGAGGCTTCGTTTGGGGTCATCCGACCTCCTTTTTAGGTGCCTTTTTTTTTGAAAGTGTGTATTTTTTTGTCTACTTTCACATGATGCTATCAGATTGATGTCATTGTAAGTAGAAATTGTACTTTCAGATCTTGGCCATTTTTGGCTATCTTGGTACTTGCATATTTGCTTGAATCTCAGTTAGATTCATTGCACTATTGATTGAAGTCTCTTGTATCTCATTTGAGAAGTTGTAAAATTTGCATCATAAGCCCACTTTGCCTTGTTTTGCAAGTGGCTCATTGTAATCGCACTAAGTATAAAGTGCCAAAATCATCACTTTTGGGGGGGTACTTTGATTGATTGAATTTGGGGGGTGTCTCTTATGCTTTTGTGCTCTTGTTTTCTTTCCTTTTTTCTGCTATGGGTTCTTCTAAGTTTCCTCTTTTAACTCAACATAATTATGCTACTTGGAAAATTGATGCATGGAGTAAACTTATGGAAAAAGGACTCACTCATTACATTGATGGAACTATTGTTGCTCTAGCTGATCCTAAGGCTGATCCAGTTGGTCACTTAGATTGGCTCACTAAAAATATCATGGCAATTGGTACCTTAAGAAAGTATGTATCAAAGGATCTCATTTTTCATATTGAGAAATGCACTCTAATCAAAGATGCTTGGCAAAAGTTTCAAGACTTGTATGGTCAAGTTGATGAGATTAGGGGATATCAAATTGATAGTGATCTCACCATGTTAGATCCCAAGAACTTTGATACTATACAAGATTATGTCACTAAGGCAAATGAGTTGAGGGCACAACTCAAAGATTGTGGCATTGATAAGAAGGATACTCAATTGATATTCAACTTGATAGGGAAGCTTCCACAAGAATATGCAGCATTTGTTTCTAGTTTCCAAACCCATAGGATGACAATGGGTTCAAGCTACAAAATGCCTACATTTGATGCTTTCAATGAAATGTTGATGATGGAACAAACTAAGTTGATAAGCATGGGCATTCTTAAGGCTTCTTCTAAGTCTCAAGCATTAGTGGCAAATCAAGGAAACAAAGGAAATCAAGGAAAGGACAACTCAAACAAGAAGAAATGGCAATCAAAGCCTAAGGAAAAAGCACCATCTTCTTCACAACAAGGAGATTCATCTTCTTCCAAGAAAGATAATTCACCAAAGAGAGAGAGACCTACTTGTGCTTATTGTAAAAAGATTGGTCATGAGGAACATCGTTTCCATACTAAGAAGATTGATGAGCTCACACATATCATCAAAAAGCATAACATTGATTTGCCTAAAGTCTACAAGAAGGATGATTCATCAACTTCCACTTCCTCACATTCAAAAGGACAAGGGCAAGCATTCATGGCTTCTACAAGTGGAAAGACTCACTCTTTTGGAACAAGAAAAGGAAAAGCTCTATGTGCTACAACAAATCATACTTCAGAGAGATGGCTTCTAGATTCAGGGGCTTCTCATCATATGGCATCTTCACAATCTATGTTCTCTACATTTGAGCCTTGCACCATGCCACAGATTTTGATGGGCAATCATACATACATGGATGTGATTGGGAAAGGATCTATTGATATTGGGGATAACTCCTTCAATGATGTGTTGTGTGTACCCCACTTGACAAACAATCTCCTTTCTATCTATCAAATCACACATGGCACAACTAAGAGAGTTGTGGAGTTCACACCTGACTCAGTTTTTATTAGAGACATGGAGACTAGAGATATCATTGCAACTGGGGTGGTTGATCATGCATCTCGGTTATACTCCTTTTCAGATTTTGTTGATGATGATGATTTCACATTTGATGATTCTACACATGATGATCACACTTATTGTGATGATTCAGATTTTGAGGAGAACTTTGGACACTTGAATTTGGAGTTTCTTACATGTAACCCCGTTCTTGAGTCTTGTATTTCATCTTCTCATATTGATATTACATCACCTATTGCACCTGATGATGCAGATAGTGCGACAGTTTTGCCTTCATGTGATTCAGTGCAGCAGGATATACATTGTCTTCCAGTTTCAGATTCATGGGATGATTACTTGACAGATATTGCAGGTTTGTTTGTGGAATCCTACATTGCAGATTTTTGAGACATCATTGATGACATACATCTTCTCTTTGATGAAGATGATCCTTCTTCGATTGTTGCGAGGGCACACTCTGACCCTCTTGTTCATTCTCTACATGATCATTCTTTCGAGGTTGATATGATTGTGGATACTTATGTACAACAGTTGGAGGAGGTCTCTTTATTCTTTGAGGAGACACATGAGTCTTTGGATATTGTTCTACATTCATCTTCACCAGATGTTGGAGTTCCTTTTTCAGTAGTATGGAGCAGTTCACCACCTTTGGAAGGGGTATCTTTCAGCATCGACATGGGGACACTTGAGCAGTTTTCAGAGATTCCTTTCATCATGAGTTTTCTTCATACATCTTCCCTTCATGATTGGGGAGACTTCATGGATACACCTTTGGTTTTGTTTCTTCCTAAGGGGAGGAATGTTGTTCGACGTTCATGGAGCAGTTTCTTCATACATCGAGCTTCTATCATTGGTGCAGATTCTTCATTGAGAGAGGATCACAGTTTGACTTCTCTTCTTCTCTCATATGGGGGGGACTTTTTCCTCACATGGGGTTTTGTTCCTCACATTCTTCTTTGAGAGTTCTCTTGTATAGATTTCATCTCTTTTTTGGGGGAGGGTTTTTTCCCATTGGGTTTTTCTCTCTTTCCCCACTTTGTGAGAGATTTCATTGCATTGGTTTGCATGCATTTGCATTTGTGCATGGGTACCTAACATGGCCTCGTAGCCGGGACCCATCTTGCATTGCTTAGTTGCATTGTAGACTTAAGTGCATTCCCCTAAGTTGCACTTAAGGGGGGGTGTTGGTGTAAATAATTATTCATCATGGATATTATTACACTTACTTAAGTTTACTTAGGATAATGCATTTCATAGTAGTTTGGATATGAGACACTTGGGTGTTTGTGTCACATTGGGATAGTGTGTGTAGGAGAAATTCCACTTCTTATGGTGTTGATCTTGTTATTACACTATCATATCCACTTATTGTGGAGTGATAATTCCACCTTCGGTGGGTGATCCACCTCATGTGGAATATTATATTATTTCTCCTACCTACCCACACCTATTTCCTACCTACCCTTGTTTCTTATTGAGCCACATGTCATATTTGTGTGCTCATACATATCCCTAGCCTTGCCTATATAAGCAGGCTCATCTACATTGTATGTAAGTTATTGATCATTTTCTATTGATGAGAATACAGTTTATTCTTGTCCCATATTATGTCTCTATCTTGTACATTTCATTGACCTCTTGATCTTGGCAAAATCCAACACTCATTGATATGCATAGTTCTGTCTTGGGCTTTCTTAACAAGTTTGTTCATTGAATCCAACATGGGGAGAAGACTAGCTAAAGTTAACAGAGTCTCTATATCACTTAACTTATATAAGAGATCAGGAGCTTTGTCTACTGTGAGGCACTGCTCATACATTAGTCCGATCAAGGATTGATATTCTGTTAGAACTCGTTCCATTGGTCCATGCAAGGATATCCATCTGGTCTCAACATCCCTGAGAAGCTTGTTTCCTATTGTTACTCCCTCAGCAAAAATCTGAAGTTTTGCAAAACGTTTAGGACTTCGGCAGAAGTATGAGTGGAGCTCGTGGACCAGATCTTCAACTTTTGACACTGTAGGGAAATTGCTTACAATTCTATATGCTAAATTCATTCGATGGGCCATGCAGTGAATGCCAACCATGTATGGTGCAATACTAGTTTGTAATCTTGTGCAAAGACCGATCCTTTGACCTTGCATTACTGCAGCTCCATCAGCTCCAACACACACCAACTTCTTGGCAATTGTCAAGTCATCCATACCAGCAATTTCATTCAAAGCTTTCTTAACTTCCAAATATAAATTTTTTGCTGTTGAATTGCCCCTCATTTTACGAACACAGAGTAGATGACCTCGGCGGACTTGTTCTTTTACGGTATACACATGCATACAAATCCAAGCAGTGTTATCTATCGTAGTAACTTCATCTATGGATAATGAAATGAAATTTGACTCTTTTACACTCTCTTGTAAATTTTTCTTTTCCAACTCAGCAAGACAGTTTGCCATTTCCCATCCAGTGTTTATTGACCAATGTGACATAGGATAATGAGGAACATTCAAAAAAGATAATAAATTACTAAATTCTAGGAAATCTTTCATAGGACTCCCACTCGACGGAATATGAAAAACAACACTCATCTAAAAAGTATTTGCCAGGTTTGCATCTTTCGCTGCATGTTCAAGCCTAGCCTTGATTGTATTTCCAAATCCACTATTACCAATCAGTATCATTTTGTGGTTATGCTCTTCATATTCCACGACATACTTAACATGAAGACAGTCTTCCTTTAATTTCCATCTTACTACTCATGTTTCCTTTCCGTCTATGATCTGTTTTTCATAAACCTTACTAATATGCTTATCTATGGTGTCAAGCTTTAGCTGCATCTTCTTCTCTCTTTTAGTTTTCTAGCTAAAAATCTTACACCTCCATTTTGTTGGTTGTTCATCAATGTTTGGGACCAGTTAATGAATGGGTACTTTGCTACCCAATCAATCTTAAAACTCCTTGTCATCTCCCACTCTCGCCCCAGTTTTACTTTCCTTTTTCTTTTCTTCCTACCAACATCATCTTCAGTACTAGCATTTGCATCCGAGTGAATTATCTCATTGTGTGTATCCCTTAGAAAATCTTCTACCGTGTTGGTATTGTCATCCTCATTTGATGCATTGAACTCAATGACAATCCCACCTTGTGGTGGTGGTGAGCTACTGTGAATGACTTCTACAACTGCAGAAGTTGATGGACGGACCAGAAACTTTGCCAATTCCAAAGAAAGACTTTATGGTAGTATCGTTAAGTTTAAGTTTTGGGCATTTTGATGGCCTCTCAATCCCTTCAGTTTCACTGCCCTGAGGAGTCTTACCCTTGTCTGACATCCCAATCCCTTCACCACCCCGAGGAGTCTCGGTCTCACCCTTGTGTGACATCTCAATCCCTTCACCACCCCGAGGAGTCTCACCCATGTCTGACTGTGACATCTTGAGTCTTGACCTCTCACTACGAATTAAAAGTTAAAACTAATACTATCAAGTATGAAGAAATGATTACTCACCTTTATGCCTTCTCAATTCTTTGAATCAGGAATCAGGAATGCCTGGACCTATATTGTAGGATTGTAACTCTGGCCCTTCGCCCTACAATGAAATTCGACTTTCCAACTCAATTTGCGGAATGCGAATCGAGACTTGAGAGCTCCCAATTTACTAATCAGATACGAACAAATTGTAAGAAAGAGTGTATTTATAGCAATCCATGATTGCATTTTTGGCGAATTGCACGGGGCCCGGGTGTCGCAATTGTCAATAAACATTTAATTTAATTGCATTTTTGGTGAATTGCACAGGCGTGCAATGAACATTTAATTTAAGCAGGGTGAAATGGGTCCTTGAATGCTTATAATGTTTTAATTGATATTGATGAATTTGGCTGACGCGTGCAATGAACATTTAATTTACCATTGGCGAATTAGGTCTTGGGTACATGGTCATTTTACTATTGCTTGTGAATAACGGAGGTGATCTAATACACATGTCCGAGTGATTCCAGGCAAATATTACGGGGTTGCACATCAACAATGTGTGGTCAATGGCGAAGCCAGATTCTATAGTGTATTGTTAACCCCAAAATTCTGGGCGATTTGACCATGATGTTGCCCCAGACTATTCGCGTGGAATTTGCCAATTGACAAAGATTTGCAACTAAAAAACTCTATGTTTTCCACTACAAAATTATGTGGGCTTCTCACCCAAATTTTAGGAGTTGTGTCCAAATTTGGTGGGCTAGTCCTATTTAGGACTTGGCTATGTTTCATGTCTCCCAAAAACTTGATCTTATCAACAAATATGTAAAAGGCTAGAACCAGGTTACTTTTGGGGATAGAGTTACTTTTGGGGATATCTTTGCTCAGAAGAAAGAAATCAGCTCCAAATTGGAGTCTATCTGGAAGTCAATAGATAAGGGAGATTATTTTCCAAGTTACCCATTCTGAAGAAGAGAATTTGAGAGGAAAGTGGAAAGAAATTTTAAGGGAGGCAATCTTTTGGAAATAGATATCAAGGGTACAATAGCTGAAAGAAGGAGACTAGAACTCTGCCTTTTTCCACATATTAGCAAGTAAGAACATGAAGAGAAATACTATTCAGAGTTTGAGAAATGGACTTAAACTAAGAAATTATAGAGGACTCTCAATTGGGAGGTTTAGTAGTGGACTATTTCACTAATGCTTATAGAGAGGATGATGGGGAAAGTTTTCTTGCTCTGGAGGAACATCTCCTTCAGTGCCTCTCAACAACACTCAATCTTGATGATAAGACTATATCCTTGCCTTGATCATAAAGGGCGAAGTAAATATTTTTGTATTCTCTACAGGATCTTTTAAAGCACTAGTCCTTGATAGTTTCCCATTGGCATTATTTCAAGAAATCTGGGACATCATGGGATATGATGTAACTATGGAAACTAAATATTTCTATAGATCTAGACAATTGTTGAAAAATATCAACAACACTTTCATTACCTTAATTCCAAAAATTCAAGAGCTTAGGAGACTTGTGGACTTTACACCTATCAACTTATGCAACGCAATCTACAAGATCTTTTCTAAAGTCCTGGTGAATAGAATCAAACCCTTCCAGGATTGATGGTTTTATTAATTGTAGTCAAAAGGGATTTGTGTCAGGGAGGAAAATTTTAGATGTTGTTATTACTACTCATGAGGTTATACATTCTAGGGATAGATGGCGTTTGTCGAGTATGGTCCTCAAACTTGATATTTCTAAGGCCTATGATAGGGTTAGATGGGAATGTCTCTTTAAATTTTTAATGAAATTAGGGTTCCAAGAAAGGCTTATCAACCTCATTAAACAATGTGTTGAAACTGTTAGATTCTTGGTTATGGTTAATGGTGTACCAAGGGGTTTTCTTAGAGCATTCAAGGGTATTAGACAAGGTGACCTACTATCCCCTTACTTATTTATCATCTCGGCTGAAGTCTTGGGCAAGAATTTCTTAAATCTTGTGAGATTGGGAAAACTTCAAGGCGTTAACGAGACCTCCACCACCCCCCCCCCTTCCATTTTGTAGTAGTTTGTGGATGATACCACCCTATTTGGAAGGGCTTTAGTGGTTGTAGCTATAAAATGGAGGGTATTTCTTACTGATTATGCCAAGGCTTCAGGACAACATATGAACTATGAAAAAAAACAATTTATACTTTTTTAACACTAAGGAGGACTTGCAAATTAAAATTAGAGCTATCCTTGGCTATTAGTGTGCAGTCCTTTCTAGAACATACCTTGGCCTTCCTCTAACTGTCAAGGATGCGACTCCACCATTTTGGAATTCAATTTTGGAAATATTGTAAAAGAAGCTAGTGTGGTGGAAACGAAAACCCCTCAGCTGTGTAGGGAAACTCCCGCTACTTGCAACCTTTCTTTAGGGTTTCCTTGTTTATGATTTCTCTTTTCAAGATTTCTAGTTTTATGGCATAAAAACTTGAAAGAATACAAAGGACCTTTCTCTGGATAGGTATGGAGGAAAAAATGAGAATGCCCCTTGCTAATTGGGAGATGGTCTACAAACCCAAGAATCAAGGAGAGTTGGGAATAAAAAAACTAACCAAGTGCTCCAAATAAATAACTTATTTCTAAGATGGGGTGGAAACTTGCACTCAAAAATTTTGATTGGTGCAAAATTATGGGGAGCAAATATCTTAACTTAAAAAAAAATTACATAGCACTCTCTACTACTAGATCCCCAAGAGGATAAAAAATCTAGAATAATATTCTTAGTGTAGGATCTCATTCAATCTGGTCTAAAATGGTAGGTTGGGTCTAAAATAAGAATATCAATATATTCACCATCAACAACGTCAATTACATCATATGCATTAGTATCCAAAATAGCAATGGTCTCATAGGCCTTCTACAAGGTATCATAGGTTTACATAGGGTGCATTGGCCTAATCATAGTCCCATAGATTGGTGGAGAAGATCTAACTATTTACTTCAATTATAACTACATAGGAATAATTACAAATGTCATTATATATGCTTCACAAGTTTCACAAAAGGTTTGCCTCAACCCCCAAGGTCTCAAAAATCGAAGAATGATGAAATGCGTGTTATCCTTAAGATAAGAGATGATATGGTGTAGAGGATGAAAACATAATGCAAACCACAAGAAATGATTCCCCTAGGTCCCATATATCTCAAATGATGTTCAAATTAGATCTACATGCCACGAGAAGGGTCTGCAAGTGAAATGTCACCATAGACACAAAATTTTCTAGGAAATGAATGAGCTTTTGGATGCAATAACTTGATGTAAATCAAAATATCTCTAAATATGATGTAGATGACTATGTTCAGAGTGTGAATCTAGATATGCAAAGTATTAATAGAAATATCTGATCCAATGTAGAGAGTGTTGAGACATCTACAAACTAAAATGCGAGAAAAAGGATTTTTTTTTTGGTTGATGTAGGATTTCTTGATAACCAAGGATGGTCTTGTATCACAACCATAGGATCATGCCAAATATAATTGCAAGACATATCAATTACATCAATTTTTTTCAATTACCAAATGTCATTCTCATACATGAACAAGACAAACTCAATTGGCCACAACGCCAAGAGAACATATCCAATTTGGTTCCATATTAAAATATGTATATATAATATCATTATATCATAATAGAATCACATCTCAAAACCATCAAAATTTTTTTTTTTTATAAAATCCCATATTGAACCAAAAATCGGTCAATGGGGCCATCCACTATTGATGGACCTCCAAAAAGCTCAAATTTTCAAAATGCATAAATAAAAAATGTGAGAAAACCATTGGTTATTATCCATCCAACATCACAAAAACACCCTCAAATTGTCATTTTCGACGTTCTAGAGAAAGTTGGGCAACATATCCCCATATAAACCCATATTTTCAAATTTTGAATCATACAATCCATAGAATCATCCAAATGAAGAAATTTAAATTGAAAGAATACTTTAATTCACACAACAAATAATTTGAGACAAACTAAAATCAATTTAATTGATAAACAAAGGAGAAATTAGACTTTCTACCTTAAAACTTGATCAAAACTTCAAATTCAAAATACAATCCACACACATCAAGAGAGGATGAATAAATTAGACAATTGGTAGAATTCACCGAGGCAATTCTTTCGAGCAGGCACAAAAATCCAGCAATCCAAAATCCCACAATCAACAATTCAAATTCAAGGTGTAGGGTTTTTTAGAGCTCATGAGAGAATAAAGATTAAGTGTTCGGAAAATGAGCTTCAAAACATAATACAAACTTACTTTTTGAGTGAGGAAAATAAAATAATATAAAATCCCATTAAACTCAAATATCAAATAAACCCCAAAATGACCCTTATAAATAACTCACGCAATTCTCAATAAATCAAATACAAATAAAGCATATTTTAAAACTAAATATTAAATAAGCTTAATAGTATTAAAAATATTGTTAATATAAACATTAAAATGACGACAATTTTCAATGACTAAATATGTATAAATAATCGTTATAGGTCTTACACAATAATACATTAGAGTAACCCAACATTACCAAAATGGCATCTAAAGGACTAAAACACATGTATTTAGGAAAACCATCCAAATTAGGAATAATGGCTAGTATTGGATGATATAAATGATTTGTTTGATATCTCATGTAACCATCGTTGGGGATATGGGCACACTTAGACTTGTGGAGCCAAGTGGAGTCAATGTACACACACACACATTAACAACATGGTCAATAGCATAATATCTCATCAAAATAATCATAATATAATCAATGAATCACCATTAAACCATATCACCATTAGTATAATCAAATTACCATCATTGTACAATCCACATGTTATCATATAACATCATGTCATATTATCATATCAACATCATGCATTTATGATGTCATTGAAACTATGAGTATAATTATCTATCAATATCAGCAGTGATATCAACACTATCAAAAGAATATAACTGTAATCAGGATGCATCACATGGATACCAATACAAAAGAATAACATTCACACAATCAAATTATAACTGATACAAAATCAATCTCAAATCAAAATAAAATAATGGAAGAATGCAAACATAAGAAAAATTTCACAAGCTTCAACCCCTCAAGCAATATTGATGCCTTTCTGGAGGGAAGAAAGATCCTAGAGAAAATGGGCTCCGCATATGGTAGATGGTTGTGGGAAGGAAATAAATTTCAAAATTCCACCCATGGCAAGAGCACAGGACAGAGCACAGCTCATCAGCAAAATGGAGGAAATTACGGGTACGGTTAGAAAGGAGGACATAATGGCTACTGGAATTTGAAGAAAGGAGGACAGGATGTAAAGCAGCCTTGGACCAATCGGTCACAACCACAATAGTATTCTAAACCTCCATTTAAATGACTTAACAAACAAAAATAAGGTATATTTGACATATGTGATGGTTCCTTGTTCGAGTATGTCCGTATTCCAGATAAAAATAAAGGGTTTCTTGATAAAATAGCTAAACATTTAGACGCAGACTTAAAATCTAAGAGTATTAATCATGGACAAGATGAAAGATGACTTGCATCATATGTGTCATGGTCAATTACGCTTCTTGTGAATTTAAAATCTAAGAGTATTAATCATGGACAAGATGAAAGATGGCTTCCATCATATGTGTCATGGCCAAATACGCTTCCTGTGAATAAGCCAAGTTTTCTATTTGATCTGAACAACATACCCTTACAAAAAGGATGTAGAGTGACCCTCAAACCAAACCATAGTACCAAGACAAATGGACAAGAAAATGAGGGTTTAGAGAAAGAAAGTTCAGGATTCAGTTCCCAACAAAGATAGGATAGATTCTGTGAATACAGAGCAAGATGGTTGTATTCACAAAGTTACATTGTCAGACCATTTGCTTTTGCCTCAAGTATCGCATCTCTGAGAAAGAGAAATTATGGGTAAGTTTTGGAACTTCATTCCTTCTTTTCTAGATTAATCCTCCTTAGTGAAGAAGAATTGGAAAGGGCTTAAAGATATTTTTTTATACTGATAATGGGTCTGGTTTTTTTATTGCTACTTTCCATTCAAAAGAATACATAGATTTGGTTCATAGGTTTAAGGGTTGGTTCTGCAAGGTTTATGGTCTCTTGACCATTCCATGGGCTCCAAACTTCAAGGAAGACAATGAGGTCTGCAAATTCACCCCCTTTTGGGTGGCTTTTCCTTCATTGCCCCTTGAATATAGAGACCTGGATCTGATTGGAATATTTGCAAACAAAATAGGTATTTTTATTAAACATGATCTCATCCCATTTGAACTAACACATCTTAGGGTTCGAGTATGCGTATTGCTAGATGTGTCAAAGGCCTTTCCATTAGCTATATCAATTATTTCAAAATTTGGCACTTGGAAGTTTTGGTATTTTGGATATGTTGATATGGTTTTGTCATTGATGTCAACACCTATTAACACTTATCAACTCTGGCACTTTGGAGAACTGGAAATGTTCACCGGCAAGCAAGTGACTTTATGCATAGTCACTGGTATCTGGTTCACCAGCAGGATATAATGTTCACCGGCACTTGGAATGACATGGAAAACACTTTGTTATGTTGAAGACATCGTTTGGACACTTTGTCTTGGAGATTTTTTCATTGGTATATTCGTGTTTGCATATTTGCTGTTACTGGAAAATAGGTCCAAAATAAGCACTAGTAGGCTTATCTATTCCCGATCAGCACGACACGCTTTGGAGATGATTCATTATTGTTGTAAATGCATTAAGCCGACATGTTGTATCGGTTATTGCATTTAATTTACTTGTAAATTGTTTTTATTGTAATATCTTTTAGAGCTGACCTACTAAAATTGGTCTTAGGTTATGGTATATATGTAAGATCTTATTTGTAAGATTGATATGCGATTGAAGGAAGGAATTGTAAGAAGGTATATGCGAGAATAAGAAGAGCTATACATGCAGACATCATTTGAAGGTTGAAGGAAGGTTTTTGTGAAGGCATATCAGAACTACACCGGTACTGAATTCAACATATGAAGATGCTATTTTGAGTAGTACATTATTATTGGATTTAACCATCCAATTGTAGTCAGTGTGACTCCTATTTGTGTTTGAGTAGTGAGCTCTAGGCGCTTGGCCTTTCTGCATGTGCAGACCCCATTTGTATACACATACTATCTACAGTAGTATCATCTAATTGTGGGTAAGGTTTCCCACCTTGGTTTTTCCCCTTACAGGGTTTCCACGTACAAATATTGATGTTATGTGTTGTGGATGCTATTGTCTTTCTATTTCATGCATTAATCTTTACTGGTACTACAATTAACTGATAAACTGTCTACCGACATAAAGTTTGGTTTACCAGTATTAAGCATTTGGTTTGGATAATTTGTTTTTGGTTTAAATTTATTTGAAAACTGATTCACCCCCCCCCCCTCTCAGTTGTCTTCAGGACCTAACAGGAAGCAAGAAATTATTATTCAAAATTTTGAAGTAGTGAATCGTCATTCAAAAGCCTTGGGTCATTATAATTCTCAGTGTCAAGGGATCAATTACTCAATTATTCAAGTTTGTGAGGATCATTCTTCTGATCCCTTGTGTTGTGCATTATCTACCTATCAAGATTAACTAAATTCTAAAACTCCTAATCCCATCGGGGGATGACAAGAAGATAGTGATTCATTGATAACCTATAACATCAAGGAAAATCTTGATACGTCGCTAGTTTCATATGGATCCCAAAGAATTCAATGTGCATTTGCAAATGAAAAATTTGAAATGTTATTCCATAAAAATCAGCATTTCATATCTATTCCGCATATGATATATTCAATAGCCCATTTTATGAGTTCTATTTCTTCTCAGGTTCAGTTGCCAACGCTTGATCTTCATGTTTTGGTGTCAATATATCCATGTTCTTCAAATAAGGATTTTCTCCACTCATATGTGACTACCAATATAGATGACATCAAGCATAAGTTAATCTTTAATAAACATCCTATCAATATTATGATTTATCCAAAGATAGTACAAGGCCACAAAAAATTTCCAGTTAATTTAGAAAAGCTAGCTGAAGAATTGTTGTACTCAATTGGATCCTATTTGTTTGATGAAATTGCAAAGCAAATCTTAAATGAAGATGATACGATAAATAATATTACAATCTCAGCATGTAATCAAAAGAAGATTCTTGTTGAAGAGAAATTACTATTCAAATATGACGAGCTCTTATCTGCTCAGGTAAGTATTTTAGAGGCTCAATAGGAGTTTCACAATGTGAAGAGGATTAATGACAATACTTTGTTGCATTTTGGCCTAAAAGTTCAGAATAGTATGGTTAACGATGCAGGATTGATGTTTGATAATAATTATCTGATATTCACTAATGATAAGTCCCATCAATTATCTCCTTTGCTATCAATGGAAACTGAGATGGATGATATCCAACAAGGGGGTACAGAACCAACTTTTGACTCATCTCCTCTGTTTTTAACAGAAGCTGATATTGTATACACATAAAAATGGCTATGAGTGATTAAATAAATATTTTATATTTATTTAATATTTATTCTTCTATTAAATAGTCAATTTGAAAAGATTAATTTATTTAATTCATTTCATGTCTTTCTATTAATTAATTTAATTGAAACATTTTATTAATTAAGTCATTTATCCTTTTCCTCTAATCAATTAATTAAATATCTAATATTTAATTATTCCTTTTCTTCTAATAAATTAATTAAATATCTAATATTTAATTATTCTTCTAATCAATCAATTAAATATCTAATATTTAATGGTTATTCTTCTATCCTATAGTCTCAAATATTAAATAATTTTTTTTAATTATTTAATTCATTTCCAACTCACCTTCCATCTCCACTTCATCTTTTCTTTGCCAACTCATTCATCATGTGGCTAAATTAATTCAACAAAATTAAAATAAATAAAATATTTATTAGCCACTTATCTCCAACTTCCAAAAGAAATGAAATATTGTATACGTACACATATTTCTTAACCTTCTTCTATATTCTCTCCAAGATCCCTACATCTTAGGAAGGACTTGAGTCCACTTGTCCTCTCATGCCTAAATCTTCTCCAACCATCCCTAGATTCCCTTAGTCAACAAACCAGTCAAGATGAGATGAGTGACACTTGTCTTCTCCTTCCCCCTTTCTCTCAACCTTCACCTTTGTTCACAGCCATCCAAATTTGCAAATCTAATCAATGACCATTGATCCAAGACACATCATCTTATCCTCTCAAAAGTCTATAAAAGTAGGAGTTTGAGTTGACAAAGAGTTAGTCTTCAAGTTAAAAATTTGAGTAAAACTTATGCATCCGTGAGTTTTATCTTGAAGCAATTTAGGAATTTAGCATAATCATTTAGCTTTAAATAATTTGCATTGCATATCATAGTATCAGTTAACTATCATTTATTAGTCCATTCTTCATATGCCATCTTGGAATCTATCAGTGCTTGTCTGAGAACAAATCATCTGCAACCAGGAACAACGGAGTTAGGACACAATGAGACTTAAATCATGAAGGTAATAATATGTTTTTTATTTTAATATCAATTTCATGTAGTTTTATTGGTTTAGTTTGGATTTCCTGTAGCATTTCCTTTGTATTTTGTGAAACTAATATGTTACAGGTATTATTCTGATGATGAAATTCAAGTTGACACATATATGTATAATATTCAACAAGGTGCTAATTATATTCAATCATAATCAATCTTTGATTATTCTCAGACTCTCTCAATTATTCAGTCTCCTGCTCAGATTCAAAATCAAACATCAAAGAAATTGGGAGGTAAGAAATAAAAAAAGCTAAGACTAAAGAGGAAATAGAGGCAAGTATCCAAACAACTCTTGATGGAAAATTCTCTGCAATTAAAATATGGAGGAGAGCATGTTTCTCTCCTCGACAAAAATAAAAATCATTTATTGGAATGTTAGAGGCATTAATGCCTCTGACAGGAGAAATAGGATCAAGAAGCAACTTGATTCTTCGGGGGCATACATTATCATGTTAGAAGAAACAAAAACATCTCAAGATACTTTCCAGGAAATAGTTTATAAGTGGTCAAATTGGAAATTTGCTCACGTTCCAGTAGTAGGTGCATTGGGAGGCCTAATTACTCTTTGGAACCCAAAGACATTAGTTGCATAGGTAGTTAATGAAGGTAACCATTGGCAAGTTCTTAGTATACAAAGCTTTGATCTTTCTTTTAAACTCATAAATTTTTATGGGCCGACTTCTACACATGAGAAAAAGAGGTTATGGGATAGTTTAACAAACATCACTCAATAGTTCCTAGGTCAGAATGTTATCCTAGGAGGGGATTTTAATGCAATTACTTCTCTTCATGGAAAAAAGGTGGTATATGCCCTCCTTCAAAGACCATTGAGGATTTTATTTTCTTCATTTCTGATTATGATTTGAAAGATATAATTTCAAAGAAGGGGCAGTTTACTTGGATAAATAAAAGAAATAATTTCACCCAAATTGCAGAAAGGCTAGACAGGTTTCTCATTTCTTAGCAATGGCTTTTACAGAATTATAACCTAGAATCTCATATCTTACCTCTTCTATGTTGAGACCACTATGTTGTTTCATTGCATATTATGAGTACCCACAAATGTTCTCTGCATCGTCCCTCATTTAAATTTGAGAAAATGTGGTTTAGGCATCCACATTTCCTGCCTCTCCTGCGCCAATGGTGGGTTAGTGCTCCTTTTCATCATGGTACAAAAATGTTTCAGTTAGACAGGAAAATGAAGCATATTAAGAACTAGATCAAAGAATGGAATGTGAGTTTTTAAAAACATCTTTGTTGAGAAAGATATAGTAGCAAAACAACCATCAGAGATTCAGGATTACATAATTCTTCATGTCTTGGATTCATGAATATATGAAAAGAAAAAACAGTTACAAGAAACATGGGAAGAGTTGTACAAACGAGAGGAAATCTATAGGCATCACAAGTCTAGGAAACTATGGCTAAAAGAAGGAGATAAAAAAATCAATTTTTTTCATGCTACAGCCAAAGCCAAGTGAGCAACTTCGTCAATCTTCTCCATTAATGAAGCAAATTAAGGAAATAATCTCACAAATGCTTCTCGGATCCAAGAAGAAGGGGTAAGATTCTTCAAAAGTCTCTTAGCTCCTGATATTGTTCCAAATCAAAACCCCACTCAAGATGAGCAAGAAGTTTTGAATATCATTGCACACCTTATTTCTCAGCAAGATAACGAGGACTTAATGAAACTGTTTACCATAGAAGACATTAAGAAAGTGGTATTCTCACTCGTAGTAGACAAAGCACCAGGACCTGATGGTTTTACACCTCTATTATTTCAAAAATGCTAGGATGTTGTAAGTTTGGATCTATTGGTAGCACTCGAGGAGTCCAAAAGAAGTTCTTTAGTTCTAAAAAAAATTAATTCCATAAACATTGCAATTCTTCCGAAAGTCAAAGACCCAAAATTTTTTGCATATTTTCAACCTATCTCATTATGCAACACTATATATAAGATTATTACCAAGGCTATTTATCTGAGACTACAGTATATGATACCAAAAATGGTTTCTCTAGAACAAAGTGGTTTTGTTCCAAAAAAGGAAACTGTCGAAGGTGCGTTAATTGCTCATGAGGTACTCCACTCAGTCCATACTTCCCACTTACCTTCTTTCATTGTTAAACTTGATATGATGAAAGCCTATGATAAAGTAAATTGGAGATTTTTGCTTAAAGTCCTTCATAGATCTGGGTTCTCAGATAAATGGTCAAATGGATTAAGGCATGTATATCAGGAGCTCATTTTTCAGTAATCATAAATGGGTCTCCAGTTGGGTTTTTTGCTGTCACTCAAGGAGTTGGGAAAGGAGATCCTTTATCTCCCTTTTTGTTTATTATCATGGCAGAAGCTTTCAGTAGGTTTATCAGATTTAACCATGATAGGGGTGTCTGGCAAGGTATTCACATCCCAAATACTCCTATTTTTGCTACACATTCTTTATTTGTTGATGATACATTGCTATATAGAAAATCAATAGCTCAGGAGGCCAATCAAATAAAAAAAGTTTTATTGCTTTATGCATCATCTTTTGGCCAACAAATCAATTCACATAAATCCAAGGTTTACATTCTCAACACTAAGGTTGTCATCAGAAGAAAGATCATTAAAACCTTGGGTTTTCAAGTAGAAGACTTGCCAAGTGCATACTTGGGAATACCTCTATTCATGGGATCTAATAAGATTTCTTATTGGAAAAATGTTATTGATAGGATTAAGAATAGAATATCAACCTGGAAAGTTAGATGGTTGTCTCTTTCAGACCACATTCTCCTCATCAAATCTGTCCTAGCTTCTATTCCAAATTACTATATTTCAATTCTTAAAGATCCCAAGTCTGTATTGGTTGAAATTGATAAAATTATTAAAAAAATTCTATGGAAAGGAAACTTATCAGGAGAGAAAAAGATTACAATAGTCTCTTTGAGCATTATGTCAAGTGGGAAAAGAATAGGAGGAGTGGGTCTTCATGACTTGACCAAGCGTAATAAAGCATTTGGAGGGAAACTTGTTTGGAAAATGTATTCAAAATCAGAGTCAAAATGGTGTCAAATAATGCAAGCAAAGTATCTTGATTCAAGAAACCCCCTTAGAATTCTCACTATCTCTAATCCTCCAGATGGTTCAACAATGTGGAATTTCATGATAGCCTCTAGAGATGTGGTAACTCAGTATATTTCTTGGCAAGTGCACAATGGGGAGTCCATCAAATTTTGAGTAGTGAGTGGAATCAATTTATACTCAGGGAAAGTTATTTGGAAGGAATTTATTCATGTTGGGATTGAAGATGAAGATATTAGACTTCTACAACAAATTCTATCACAGAGAGTAGTAATTTTGACAAATACAGAGGATAAGATCATATGGGCCCCTTCCAAAGATGGAAAATTTTCAGTAAAAAATGGTTACACAACACTACAACATATGGTGAATCAGCAATAGGTGTAAAGAGCTTTCTATTTTTGTTGGAATAATGCAGTTAGGCCAAAATAGGAGTCTTTTCTTGGTTAGCCTTAAAGAAAAGAATTTTAACCGGTGACAAATTAGTTAAGTTGGAAATTTCTCAATAGTTCAATTGTGTTTTATGTGACCAGGACCCTAAAATTGTTGATCATTTATTTATCCAATGTCCTTTTGCACAACAATGTTGGAAGTTCATAATGAATAAACTAGAATTGCATATACCTCTCTCAAACACAATAGGGGATGTTTTTTAAGCTTGGCCTATCCTTTTCAAGTCCTCTCTTTTTTCATGCATTTGGAAAATCACTCTTGCTACAGTTTTGTGGTCTATTTGGTGGCAACGCAACAAAATAATATTTAGAAAAGTCTTCTCTTCTACAAATAATGTAATTTTTGGAATTGAGATATCAGTCTCTGAATTGGTAAATGTTTATGTCCAGAGCCATTATAAGTGTAGTTCACCATTCACTTCTTGGGATGGGGCTGTAATCAAAGAGTGGAAGTCCATTTGTTTACCTCGTAATGGTAATATGCCTACAGTTTGCAACCCAAAGAGTGACAAATCACTTACTAGCTGGCATCCCCCGACTCAAGGTTTTGTTAACATCAACTTCAATGGCTCATCCCAAGGTAACCCAGGTGACTCTGGGGTGAGAGTATGCATTAGAAACCATCTAGGAGAACTAGTAGCTTTTAAATCCTCCTCATTGACACAAGGAACCAATAATATCACAGAAGCTCAAGCTCTCTTGTATGGATTATCATTGGCTAAGAAATTGGGTTTCCTGAAAATTCATGTTGAAGGTGATTCTACATTGATTATTAATGCTTGTAAATCCAGAAAATCCTACAACTAGAATATCAGTTATCTTCTTGCCAGGCATGGGCTCTTCTAGACTCTTTTGAAGAATTCATCCTTTCACACACATATAGAGAAGGCAACAATTTAGCGGATAGATTGGCTAATATGGGACGTGACAACTTGGAAGTGGACTCAAGTGATGGTGTTGTGCATAGATTTATTTCATCACTTAAAGGAAATTGTGAATGAGGAAAAGTAGGTGATTAATAGGGACAAAGTGAAACTCCAAAAAAAGCAATGTGATTTAAATCGGGGTCGTAACTTTAATATGAAATGCAATCATTGGAGAGCAGATTGGTACCCTCTTGGCATACAGTTATACATGTGAATAAATTTCTCCAATTTATTTTCCATATGTATGAGGATTTTTTCGCATGACACTATCTCATTTCATCAAGATTAAAAGGAATTTGAAGCGTGCAACATTGATTGGCATGCTTCTTCTCTACTAATTTTGGTTTTTGCAGGTTTTTGCATTATTTTTTTGGACAGGTGGTGGGCTCGGCTGGTGTACTTTATCTCCCAGCTACCAAGATAAAAATAGTCTTCTTGAAGTTTTCATATATGCCTTTATTTACATGCAAGCGAAGGTCTTAACAAGAAAAAATTGCATTTGTTTGGGTTGCTATTCCAGCATTCGCTACCCTAGAAAGGTTGAATTGTGGAAGATGTAATACAGGCTAAGGAATTACAAAGTCTTCATCATAGTCGCAGATTGGGAGTGTCCTCATTCAGACCATATCAATGATGAAATCTTCGGGCAAATTTTTGATGTTCAGAGCTATTAGGTTAGGAAGAGTGTGAAACGGATAATTGGTGAGGAGATACCCTTTCCTCAAGCAAGTAGACTCATTTTCCCTTCATAGCTGGTGTCAGTTTTCTTATTAAATGCCTTAGATTTTTTGCAATTTCTTGAATCGCTGGAGACTGTAGCTGGTAAAGTGGTCCATGAGATTTACCTCCCAGGGAACACACTAATTAGAGTTGTACAAAAGTATGATTTATGGGAGGGACAAGCTGAAGTGGGGGGTTTATTTCCAAGGTATTTGCTTCAGAATGGGAATGCTTATGTTTCTCTATATGATAGTATCAAACACACCTTGGAGAAGTGTAATTTTAGATTTGTTCAATATACTTTGCAAAGGTTCCACATAGTCTTGGGGAAAGAATTGGAGGACAAAACTAAGAAGGTGTTTAATGCACTATTAATATTGCTTGTTGAGTATCGTGTTGGTATTGCTGAACACCCCCATCCAAGCCATGTTCCTGATCTCAATGCTTTGTTGAGAATGGGGGAAGTGCATTTTGGATATGATGCTGCTAGTTCTTCTCATACTCCTCTTGCCCATGAACTAGTTATGCATATGGGGAATGAAGGAGGTGGATTACAAGAGTAGCAAAATGAAAATGTAGCTTTATGAGAAGCAATGGAAGAATAGTTGATGTCTAATATGCAATCTTATTTCTAGTTTTGTCTTATGGAGACGACCTTAAGAGACTTTAGTATAGATTATAATCATTAGCATAAATTATAGTAGTCTACTAGTTTGAGATACTTCACAGTTGAATCTAATGGTTGTAAAGAAAATCTGGTTGATTAGAATCATCTATATTTTGTAAAACTTTTATTTTGAATATTTAAATATTTATCAAACTTTTGCCTTTTCTCTATATATTTATATATATATATATATATATATATATATATATATATACCACATTGTAGAACATGTTTGAATTGATTATAAAGAATCCAAACCTAGAGGATATACACAAACTCTAACAAACCTATCTACAATCTAACCCATTTAGATTATAAATGAGTTCAATTCCTTAAAGTACTTTAAATCATTATATTTAGTTTCATTAAAAATAAAGTTTATTAGCCACACTTTGATAGCCAATATGAAAGTTCACAATTAAGTAATTTGCTACTTATAGGCTTATTTCAATATTAAAAATCTTGTATATCTCTCTAAAGAGATAGAAGTGTTATCTTCAATAAAGTGGTATTGATGTCCAATAGAGACATGGCAAGCAATAAAGCATATAAATCTTATTACAACCATATCCAAATACTCGAATTTGTGATGGACAATACTATCATATTTATCTACTCCTTTCAACTTTATAATGAACGCCATATTTGAATATCTTCACTTGTTTTTTTTTCCAAAAATAACAATTTATTAAAAAACAAATTGTAATAATTGAAGAAAATGTGCATGGTACCTAAGGAAGAGGAAGTCTTTTCATGTTTTTGTCAACAATGCTTTCATATCTCCTTTGAAATTTTGAGATAATTGTGACAAATTGACATAAAGTATAGTGAAATGTCATCTTTGATGTTCAAATTGTCTCTTTAAAGGAAGCCTATAGATATTATTTGGACAACATAATCTTATCTTGAACATTTTTTAATATTTTTTTTAATTATTATGAATGGATTCAAATTTGATTTAAATTAAATTTATAATATAATTTTATTACTTGGTTTTATAAAATATTTTATTTATCTATTTATATTTTTGTAATAATATTATAGTAAATAAACAATCTTTTAAAAATTAAAAGATAATTTGTACATCCATATCTTATTTTGGATGTATGTTATGAGTAACTATTAACTAACGTAAAAAAATATGTATAACTTTCTATCTCAATTTTACAATGTAATGAATTTTTATATTAAGTTAGTATTCCAATGAGTTTTGAATGGAGGTTGAAATCACTTAATGCAAAGGAAAATAAGAAATATTTCTCATAATTACAATTATTAATTTAAAAAATTAAGAAATTTTTTGATGTGGATTTTAAAATATTGTAATGTTTAATATAAGTGTAAGAAAAATAATCCTTTTTTAAATGTACTTTAAGCTAATTTAATAAAATGTATATATGTAAGTATATTTTATTTCGTTTTTTTATCATAGTTGGGTTGATGAATTCGAATAATTGTAATAATCATCTTAAATTTATAATAAATCATGACACTTGATTTTGTGATTGAAGAATGAATTTATAAACGTAGACTCTAGAATTTGTGGTATCTCGGGATTAAAAAAAAGGATATGAAAGTTTGCTCTTCTTTTCCTTTTGATCAAAATAATCTATTTTATCTATGTAGGGTTAAGTCTAGGGATTAGATTCGAATTTTTTATCACAAAAATGTCATGAACCTACAAAGTTGATCTAGTATTCTATATAACTATAATTTTCACTTTGCTAGATTTGCCTTTATTTCTTTTTCCTTTTCATAATATCTAGAGATTGAGAGCTTTTAAGAATAGTTTGGGAGGATATTCATTAGCAACACAAGGGGACACAATCTCTTGGGTCAACCCTTATAAAAATTGAAGAAATGAGTAAAAAATTGTTTATAATGCAGATATTTTTGAGATGACCATGGATGTATTAGTCCTTGGAATGAGAAAGGAATTGATTTCCAAATGTGAAAAATGGATGTATAAAAATATATATATAATGATATAACAATGAATTTTTTGGTTTTTTCAGCCCTTGGCAAATGAGGTATAGGGGAGAGTCACCAAAAATTTAATTTTAATTTTTGAAGTTAAAAAGGGTCAAATTGATAGGGTTTACCTAGCTTGCTCACACTTCACCTAGTTGGTGTTGCTCAATTCCACCAACCTCACTAGTTCTAGCTATGCCCCAAGACCTCCAAGTCCTTCCAATCTCTGCTAGGACTTTCTCCTTACCAATATCAAGGTGTTTGCAACAAGTGTTTGACTAAGAACCCTACCATTTCGATGTGTTTCCCATATGCTCAATCTTGGCATCTTGACAACAACTTGTCAATTTATCACTTTTCACCCCCATACTGTTGTGAGTCATTGCAAAGGTGTGGAGGTGGCATTTACCATGGAATAATTTCAATTTGGTCCATTTGTGGTTTCTCATTCACTATCTTCCTTACCGATTTCATAATTTTGCCTAGAAATAGGGCTACAAGGATGAGCCCCAATTAGGCCTCCTAAATTCGGTTTTCAAGGGTTTTGAGGAAATCGGTTCAAAAGACCCAGGAACAAGGTTTATTTTTCTTCAATCACTCACCCATCCCTAAGATATTTTGTTGGTTTTAGTCTTCCATCTTGCTGTATAGTGCCCTAATCCAAAAATGAGGGTTTGGTAGGGTTTCTAGGCCTTTAACCGATAGTGACTATTCAACTTTGTGAAATGGGCATCTAAATGACTTGTCAAGGTTTCTCCTTGCTACTGAAACTCTTTATGGACCTCATGAATCATCCCAAATGATTTGGTTAAGGTTTTGTATTCACCCCTGCTCTATGCCTTCAATTTTCACCTTTTTTTCTCTAGCCGGGTTGCTCTTGGACTCACCTAGAACAAGGTGGTAACCATGATAAAATCCACTTCCAAAATTCCTCCTACCATAATTACATTGTACATAGGGTTTCCTTCCATTTCCCAATAGGCCATGATGGTAGCACAGAGGGATTTTATGGGGCAACCATTTTACAAGAATTTACTATTTACAAGCCAAAACTAGTTGTTTGGAAACAAAATAATGAAAGTACTAACACACCCTATCTACAAAGCATGAAATGAACCAAATAGCACTAGAAAACACCAAAGAACTATAATCCAAAACTATATCAATGGATTCAATCCATTAGTGCTCACATTTTATGCAAAAATAAGACAAAAACAATGATAACAGTCCGAAAATGAGTAGTTTCAGATTGTCAATCATACAAAATCAAACTTCCAACCTTGGTAACCATGTAAGAGGAGTTTTAAGTAGTCTTCCCCATGTGTGGAGGAATCCTAGGTCAATATTCTAACCCTAACTCCACCGCTAGGATTAAAGTTGTCATGACAACTTTTCACATTTTGTCTTTTCAACCTAAGCAACCTATTACAAGTCATTAATCATGAATTTTTAAACATTCCTAAGACTATTCTAAACCTCTCTAATGCTCATACCAAGTTATGCCTCTTTTGACCAACAAGAAGGCCATTTACCTACTCAAACTACCACCTACTCACAAAATGTAAACCTAGAAGGAAAACTAACTCAACTAGGCCTACACCTGACTCACAACAAAATTTACACACACACCTTGGACCCTCCTGGAGTCCTTATTAGAAACTTGACTTGGCTAAGGTCAGTACAACCCAAAATTCTAGAAGGACTATGAGCCTAAGTCCTAGGTGCTCCTGCACCATTCTCCCAAACAAAAGAAAACTAAGTCATCTCTTTGGGGATTAGATTCTGATCAATGCCTAATTTCTTGAACTCTGTCTCAATAATCCATGTAGCCTCAACATAATCCATAGGTTGTCACTTGATTAGGTGCTCCCAATAAATTTGGTGCCTTGTCTTCTTAGCGATCCTTGAACTCAATACCTTTTCAGCCTTTGGACTTGGTTTTGCTAGTACTTGAAGGTTATTTACATCATCTAATACCTCTAAGTGACTGCAATCTAAACCTTGAATTTTTCCTTTGTAAGCAACTAAGTCTGCTATGTTGAAAACCGGTTATAGTCCTATTTCACTAGGTAGGTCCACCTTGTATGCATTTTCTCCATACTTGGCTAAGATGTCACATGGACCCAATCTTCTCATTTACAACTCATTAGGTACTCCTTGTTGTAGCCTTTCTTTGTTAAGGTGCACCATGACAAGATCACCTACTTAGAATTGTAGGTTCTTCCTTCTCTCATCAACCTTTTGTTTGATTTTACTTGTGTTCTCCATCAATTCTTGCTTGACTGATTCATGTACCTCCTTCATTGACTAAGAAAAATCTTCAGCATATCCACTCCTTGGTGCTGCATTTCCTAAATCCCTTAACTCCAATATACCCCTTGGGTGAAGACCATGACCACCTCAAAAGAACTCTTGCTGGTGATTCTATTTATTATGCATATTCATCTTGTGATAATACTTGATCCCATGTCTGACCATACTCTTTGGTAAGGTACCTTAATAAGTTTCCTAAGTTCCTATTAACCACTCCGGTCTACCCATCTGTTTGTGGATGATAGGTTGATCCAAAAGATAGGTTGGTGCCAAGCTTTTGCCAAGGTGTCTTCCAAAAATGACTCATGAACTTTGAGTCCCTATCTAAAACAATGCTCATGGGTAAACCATGTATCTTTATCACTTCCTTGAAGAACAAATGAGCTATATGACATGCATCATGAGTAGTCTTGCAAGGTACAAAGTTGGCCATCTTACTAAACCTATCCACTATGACATAAATGTTGTCAAATCCCTTCTTTTTCCTTGGTAAACCTACTACAAAGTCCATACTAATGCAATCCCAAGGTCGATTTGGTATGGGAAGAGGTTGGTATAAACCGGCATTTGAAGAAGTGCCCTTGGCCTTTTGACAAACAATACAAGTTTCCACATACTTCCTAACATCTTGATTCATTCTAGGCCAATAGTAGTACCTTTGAACTAACTCTTGAGTCTTGTTGACTCCAAAATGACCACTAAGACTGCCATTATGCTTCTCTTGTATAAGATTTTCTCTCATTGACCCTCTAGGCACACAAGGTTGTCCTCCTTTAAACAATAACCCATCTTACAAGGTAAAATCTGAATACTCACTATGAAAATGATTTTGATACTCTTTGCATACCTTGTAGGCATTTGAGAAGTCTTCATCATCTGGGTATAGGTCTCTAAAACTGTCAACACCTATGCTTCTTAACTAAATTTCTTGGACTGTCAAAAGTCTTTTGCTCAATGCATCAACAACCCAGTTTAATTGACCTTTTTTGTTCTTGATTGTGAATGTGTAGGATTGCATATACTCTACCCACTTCATGTATTTGTTATTGAGTTTATCTTGTGAGTTTAGAAAGCTTAGAGATTGATTGTCTGTGTAGACTACAAATTCCTTAGGAAGGAGATAGTGTCTCCACTTCCTCAAAGCTTGCACTAAAGCATATAACTCCAAGTCATATGAGGAGTATTTCCTCTTTGCATCACTTAGCTTCTCACTATGGAAAGCTAGTAGTGTTTCTTCTTGGCTTAGGACAACACCTACTACAACATTGCTTGCATCACATTCCATTGTGAAGAGTTTCTCAAAACTAGGCAACACTAACACCGGCTAAGTGGCTATCTTTTCTTTCAAGGTTTCAAAACCTCTATTTGCTTGTTCATCCCACTGAAACTTTGCCTTCATTCCACCTCTAATAGTGTCCAACATTGGTGCACATATAGCACTGAATTGCCTAATGAAATTCTTGTAATATTGAGCTAGTCCATGGAAGCTTCTCACCTCTGTTGCTAACTTAGGAGTAGGCCAACTTACTATGGCTTCAACCTTTCTAGGATCCATCTTGAGATTTCCTTGCGATAGCACAAATCCAAGGTAAACCAACTCCTACTTAATAAATTCACACTTTTCCAAGTTCATGGTTAGCTTCTTTTCATACAATCTTTGTAGCACAATTTGCAAATGATTAACATGATCTTCCCTATCCTTACTGAAATGAGAATATCATCTAAATATACCACCATAAATTTACCAATGAAGTCCTTCATCACCTCATTCATGAGTCTCATGAATGTTCTTGGAGAATTAGAGAAGCCAAATGGCATTACAAGCCATTCATAAAGACCCTTTGTTGTCTTGAATGTTGTTTTCCATTCATCGCCCCCCTTAATCCTAATTTGGTGGTATCCACTTTTAAGATAAATCTTGGTAAAGTATTTGGCTTCCCCTAAACAATCCATTAGGTCTTATATTATAGGAATTGGAAACCTATATCTAATGGTGATTTTATTTATAGCCCTAGAGTCAGTGCACAATCTCCAAGTACCACCTTTATTTGGGGATAAAATGGTAGGTACGACACAAGGTCTAATGCTTTTCCTACTTAGGCCTTGGTCTAAAAGCTCTTGGATTTGTTTGGCAATCTCAACATTTTGTTGGGGAGTCATCTTGTAAGCCGCCTTGTTAGGTAAGGATGCTCCAAGTATAAAGTCTATTTGATGGCTTATGGCTCTTTTAGGAGGTAAGGTGGCTGGCTGTCCATCACTCACTATCCCTTTGAACTTCTTCAATAGGTCTTGTACCTCTATTGGCAAATTTGGCTGCTCTTTCTTGTCTTCCTCTTTAGGCTTCACCACCAATGCAAACCCTATACCTTCACCTTCTTCAAGTGTCTTCAAGAACTATTTTTCACTCACCAAAAGGACATTAGGACCTGCTACTCTTTTTCCACCTTCCTCAAGGATAGATTGGATCTTGAATGTGACTCCATCTTTCTTGAATGAATATGCATTCTTGGCTCCATCATGAATAGCTTGTCTATCAAATTTCCATGGTCTTTTCAATAGAAGATGGCATGCATGCATGGGTAGGACATCACATAACACTTTGTCCTTATACCTCCCAATGGTGAAATCCACCCATGCTTGCTCATTGACTAGGACATGTTGGCCTTTGTTCAACCAAGTGACCCTATATGGGTTATTGTGAGGTATCCTTTGCAATTTAAGCTTACTCACTGCTTCTTCTAACACACTGTTATCTGTTGACCCTGAATCAATGATCACCTTGCAAACTTTGTCCATAATCTTGCATTTGATCCTAAATAATGACATCCTTTGGATAGGCTCTTCTCTGACAGGTTCTTTTATCAAAGTTCTTCTTATCATCAAGTTGTCACCTGCCTCTGATTCTAAGGCCACCTTTGAAGTCTAGCTACTTGAAGTATCTTCTTGAAGATAGTTCACTCTCTTTTCACTATTCTATGATGATGATCCCTTCTCTGGATACCTATACGCTAGATGACCAAGTTGATTGCAATGGTAACACTTCATTGAGGCAAAATATTAGGAACCTCTACCTTGTCCACTAGACCTTCCTCTAAAGCCACTCTTTGACCCCCTTCCTCTATTGAATCCTCCTTTACTAGTGCCACTTTCTTGTTTCTCAATGAGTTTAGACTCACATTGTCTTCGTTGCTCTAAGTTTCTTCCTCCAAAGCCTCCCCTATGGCCTCTATTTTATTTTCCTCTACCTTTGCCCCTATTACTACTTGAATCATGTTTTCTTTTCAGTTTTTCTTCCACTTTAAGGGAAATTTGATAGCTTTGATGAACTATCTTTGGGCTCATTAGACTGATTTCCTCTTGGATATTCCATCTGAGTCCATTTAGGTACCTAGCAGCTTTAAGACTTTCTTCTTCCATTGCATGAGATCTAAGATTAAGTTTGTGAAAATCCTCCATATAGCCACTTACATCAAGGTATTTTTGTCTTAGGTTTTGTCTTTTCCTATGAATCTACACTTCATAGTCATCAGGGAGATAGAATTCTTTGATTTTGACTAACATCCCTTTCCAAGAAGAGATGGGTGTTTTACCCACCTTCTTCCTCTCATCCTGCACAAATTTCCACCATGTGAGAGCAACTCCTCTCATCCTAGACTTGGCCACTTTAACTCTTTGGGCTTCAGTTATGCCTTCACACTCAAAATGGTTGTCCATGCCCTCTATCCATTTTAGAACCACTTCTGCTTCCGTCTTACCAGTGAACAATGGCAATCCTTCTAGTGATTTACCACTTAAGGCTTTCAATGCCTTTAGGAAAGGTTCTTGTTCTAAAATAAGATTAGGTTCAGGTACTTTGTCTACTTCTGACACCTCTTTACCCTTCCCTTCTGCTCCTTCAACCTTTACCAACATTTCATCTGCCTTGGTTTCAATCTCACCAAGCTTACTTTCCAATTCAATCAACTTTTCCTTTAGGAGTCTATTCTCATCCTCCTGATCATCCACTTTCTTTGCCAACTCTGCATTGGTCACCATGGTATTGTCTCCTATAGATTCCACTGAGGACATCTACTCACCTATCCCAAATCTTATAGGCTCTGATACCAATTTGATAGGGTTTACCTAGCTTGCTCACACTTCACCTAGTTGGTGTTGCTCAATTTCACCAACCTCACCAGGTCTAGCTATGCTCCAAGACATCCAAGTCCTTCCAATCTCTGCTAGGACTTTATGCTTACCAATCTCAAGGTGTTTTCAACAAGTGTTTGACTAAGAACCCTACCATTTCAATGTGTTTCCCATATACTCAATCTTGCTATCTTTACAACAACTTGTCAATTTATCACTTTTCACCCCCATACTATTGTGAGTGATTATTGAGGTGTGGAGGTGTAATTTACCATGGAATGAGTTCAATTTGGTCAATTTGTGGTTTTGCATTCACTATCTTCCTTACTAATTTCATAATTTTGCCTAGAAATAGGGCTACAAGGATGAGCCCCAATTAGGCCTCCTAAATCCGGTTTTCAAGGGTTTTGAGGAAATCAGTCCAAAAGATCCTGCAATAAGCTTTTTTTTTTTTCTTCAATCAATCACCGATCCCTAAGAGATTTTGTTGGTTTTAGTCTTCCATCTTGCCGTACAGTGCCCTAACCCAAAAATGAGGGTTTGGTAGGGTTTCTAGGCCTTTAACTGGCAGTGATTGTTCAACTTTGTGAAATGAGAATCTAAATGACTTTTCAAGGTTTCTCCTTGCTGATGCAACTCTTTATGGACCTCATTAATCATCCCAAATGATTTGGTTAAGGTTTTGTATTCACCCCTCCTCCATGCCTTAAATTTTTACCTTGTTTTCTCTAGTCGAGTTGCTCCTAGACTCGCCTGGAACAAGGTGGTAACCATGATAAAATCCAGTTCCAGAACTCCTCCCAACATAATTACATTTTAAATATGGTTTCCTTCCATTTCCCAATAGGTCATGATGGTAGCACGGAGGGATTTTATGGGGCAACCATCTTACAAGAATTTACTATTTACAAGCCAAAACTGGTTGTTTAGAAACAAAACAATGAAAGTACTAACACACCCTATCTAAAAAGAATGAAATGAACCGAATAGCACTGGAACACACCAAAGAACTACAATCCAAAACCATATCAATGGATTCAATCCATTAGTGTTCACATTTTATGCAAAAATAAGACAAAACCAGTGATAACAGTCTGAAAATGAGTAGTTTCATATTGTCAATCATACAAAATAAAAATTCCAACCTTGGTAGCCATGCAAGAGGAGGTTTAAGTAGTCTTCCCCATGTGTAGATGCATCCTAGGTAAATATGCTAACCCTAACTCCACTGATAAGCTCTTTAGGACCAACGTTGTCATGAAAACTTTCAAAAGTTGTCATGATAACTTTTACAACTTTTCACATTTTGTCTTTTCAACTTAAGCAACCTATTACAAGTCATTGCTCATGACTTTTTAAACATTCATAAGACTATTCTAAACCTCTCTAATTCCCATACCAAGTTATGCCTCTTTTGACCAACAAGAAGGCCATTTACCTACTCAAACTACCACCTACTCACAAAATGCAAACCTAGAAGGAAAACTAACTCAACTAGGCCTACACTTGACTCAAAACAAGCTTTCCAAACACACCTTGGACCCTCCTGGAGTCCTTACTAGAAACCAGACTTGGCTATGATTAGTACAAGCTAGAATTGTAGAAGGACTACGAGCCTAATTCCTAGGTGCTCCTGCATCACAAATCCATGGTCACAAGGTTGAAAATGATTGAAGAAATAACCCCAATCGTAAAAGGCCAAATCAACAAGGATAAAAAACATATAGAAGTATATGTATATAGTAGGCATAATAAACATATGATAGGGTAAATTTGTATGTGTGAACAAATAGAGTTGCTAAGTGGAAGGTGTATTGGAATGTGTGTAATATATAGGAATGTAGCATAGGGAAAGATCCTATACCATAGTAAATTGTAACCTCTTATAATTTTACACTCCTTTTTGTGCCCTTGCCTTAGTGTGCCTGCTCCTAGCTCTTTTGCAAGACCATTTCTAGATTTTCACTATAAAAAATAATGTCATATGATTGAAGATGGTGATCCAGGTCTCTATCTTGAGTGTAAGTGGTGCAGGAGCACCTAGGCCTCATTTTCATCACAGGTTTGATAGCAAGTTTGATTTTTATTAGTCTTAAGTTGGAAAGTTTGTCTAAGTTGTTTTTGAGTTGTTCTAAGTTGTTTGGATGAGTTTTGAACTCATTGTGTCGTCATGTTTCCTGTTTTCATCTTTTTGCTCAAAGTTGCCAGTTTGGAGTTGTTTGGCAAAATGTTGTAAAAAGTGAGTTTTCAATGTGTTTTTGTTTTGAAAAGTTTTTAGACATGTTTGGTGTTTGGTTTTTAGGTGTGAGTAGTGTTCTTAGGTGATTGGGAGTCTTTGAGATCAACCTTGCATCATCTAGGCATTAAAAGTTGTCATTTTAGACATGAAAATGTCAAATTTGAGTGCTCTTGGACATGTACCTATCCATATAGGAGGATAACTGACTTGGAGAGGTATTTATTCTCCTATTTGAACCATTGTAAGGGTTGATCATTTGAAGATATCAAGCATTTTTCAAGTTTGCACTAATTTTACCTTATTTTTCTCTATGTTTTGACTCCATGTGAGCAGCAGTCCATACACCTGCTGTATGTGGCCATACTGTTTTTGCATTTTTATGTTCTCTTATGCTTCCTGAAGCTTTTCTCTTTGGTGTCATTGAATTTCATTAAGTTTTGAGTTCTAGGTAAAATTATTTAGTTTTGACAGTTTCACTGCCTTGTCTAGGAAATTGGCAAGGATGCTTGACCAACTTGGCTTCTTGAGGCCCTAAATGTTCATGGCTTCCCAAGAACCAGTTGGTCAACTTTTAAGATATGTAAATACATGTTTGGATTTCAAGAATGCAGGTGCAAGAAGTTTTGTGGCCATGGAGCCCTAGGCAAGTGTGCCATTTGGCTAGGGTCTTTGAAGAAGTTTGATGCTTTGCTCTTCTATAGAAAATGTATTCATCAGATAATCAGACCTGTTTTGATGCTTAAGGTTTAATGTAAAGGCAAAGAGGCTTTCTAAGCCATAATGAGGATGATTGCATTTTCAGTTTGTGAAAATGATGTAAAAAATAGTGAGTCATTGTTTTGGAGTTGATTTCCATTCACTTGCTTACTCTCCACCATATATTGTAGTTTGTAAAGCCTTGTACCTCCTTCTATTTATTGCAAACAAGAACAAGGAGTGGGTTTTGACCCTACCCATGGGTTTTGAGATTTCCAAGATCAATTAATGATCCTTGAGGCAAAGTTGTAATGCCCAGCTGGCTGTCACAGTCAACTATGACTGATTTTTGCATTTTTGTTGAAGTTGTTTTTGCAATCTTCCTCTTCCAAATGGTAGGTATGAAGGACAAAAAACCTCCAAATATAGAGAATTAATAAAGAGCACAAATCAGACCTTTTAAAAAGAGTTTTAATAGTGGAAAGTGCAGGTCTAAAGTGAAAAAAATAGTGAAAGGGGAAAGTGCAGTGATAATTAGTTTGATAGTGAATAACTCCTTGTTTTCTAATTGCCTAATGCCTTTTTGTGTAGGGATAATGTGATTCTCTTTTGCCTCTAATGATAGACATGTTCACATGCTTTAGAATGTAATTGGTTCTCATGCTAATGATGTGTTTGTAGAAAGCAAGAATGGAAAAGTTGTCAATGTTGCACACTCCTTATGAGCAACTTTTGTGAAACCTTGTTCTCTAACCTTTGAAGGTGTAAAACTGCTCTATTGTGGCCTAATTAGCATGTGACATGGTAGAACCAAGTTTGTATGGTTCACATTGAAGGTCTCTAACTTATAAGTCAAATTTTGCCATCAAAACCCTTGCAAACCCTTCCTTTTGCACCCATTTTTGGGACAGTCATGGAGGAGGCCTAATGGACCCTAAAACTTAGAAAATCCTCAAGAAATCCCAAAAGGGTATCTGAATATTAGGTTCTTTTTGTCTGGAAGTCCATCGTTGGAGCAGGGTGAGCACAAATCCCAAAAAGAGGGCTAATTCCTTGTAGCCCGTTTTAGGCCTAAAATTTGGGTTTTTGTCAAATCAGGTGCACCAAAGAAGGTTGTAAAGCCTAAAACCCATCAAATCTAGTTGAAACAAGTTAATCTTGCATGCCTTTAACACATTGGGTGAGATAGACTCCAAAACTCAGTTTGTAGCACTTGTGAAGGACTTTTACACTCGAAAACGTAGAAGACCAAAGACACCCATTGGGGGTAAAACTTGACACAAACTTGTAAATCAACAAATGGAGACCTTGTACAGTCAGAGAACAGATCAAGATAGAGGAAATGAATTCCAACTGAGAGAGTAAGGAGCTAGACCACAAAGCCAAAAACTATGGAGTTGAAGCCTTTGAGAAACCAAGAAGTGTTTGACTTAGGGAGGTGGATCAAGGAGAGTTGCTAGGTTGTCTATAAACCTTTTGCACTTTGATTTTGGTGACTACACCTTGAAACTAGCAAGGACCTATCACTTAGTGAACATACAAGCCTATTGGGCAACCCCCTTGCCCTACCTCCCTATCATAGTGGTATCAGAGCCCAGTTACATTTTGGGAAGAAGTAGCAATTTGGCAACCATGGTGAGAAATGCAGAGCTAGCAAAGAAAATGGAAGATCAAGAAGAAGAAAATAGGTTACTCAGAGTGAAGCTAGACCTCCTAGAGAAGAAGTTGGGAGAAGTAGAAGTGAAGGTAGATGAAGTCAGCAATAAGATAGAAGGAATAGAAGACAGGGGTAAGCTATTAGCTATAGAGGATGAAATCCCTCTACCAGACCCTGTGATAGATAATGAACCCTTTTTGAAAGCCTTAAAGGCTATGAGTGGGAGAACACTAGAAGGAGTCCCACTATTCAGTGGTAAAATGGACCCAGAAGTGGTCATGGAGTGGATTGAGGGTCTTGAGAACCATTTTGAATGTGATGGTGTGACAGAGGCCCAGAAAGTGAAGGTGGCTAAGTCCAGGTTGAGAGGAGCTACCTTAACATGGTGGATGTTCATTCAAGATGAACATGAGAAAGAGGGAAAAAAGCCCATAGCAACTTGGAAGGGAATGTTGTCCAAGATTAGAGAGACTTAAATTCCTGAGGACTATGAAATACAACTTCATAGGAAAAGGAAAAACCTTAGGCAAAAAGAGTTAGATGTCAGTAGTTACACCGAGGAGTTTCATAAGCTATGCCTTAGGTCAAAGATCCAAGAGGATGAAAATGTCAAGGTTGCTAGGTATCTCAATGGCTTGAGATGGAACATACAGGAAGAGTTAAGTTTGTTGTGTCCTACAACAGTCCAGAAGTGCTATCAACTTGCACTCAAGGTAGAGGAAAGGAGTAGGAAGAAGCAAGAGAAGCATAATAGAGGTAGAGGAAGAGGCAGAGAAGGTCGAGGCCATAGAGGCAGTTTTGGGGGAAGACACATAGATCAAAGGTCCTAGGGAGAATCTAAGCTTATAGAGAAAAGTGGGGATTCTCAGAGCAAGCCCAACTATAGGGGTAGGGGATCAAGCAACCTAGGAAGGGGTAGATCTAGTGGCCCAGGTAGAGGGTCTTACTTCTCCACAATGAAATGCTATAACTATCAAAAATTGGGTCATCCTGCTTATAGGTGTCCAGAAAAGCCTAGTTCTTCCCATGGAGGTGAAAAGAGAGTGAACTATGTTCAGGAGGAAGGAAGTAGTACAAGAACTCTAGAAATGAACCTAGCACCCGAAGATGGTGAGAGTCTAATGATAAGGAGAGTATTGATGCAAGAACCTCACAAGTGTGAAGTGTCTCAGAGAAGAGCATTGTTCAGGATAAAGTGCAAAATCTTGGGCAAGGTATGTAAGGTGGTTATAGATTCAGGTTCCACAGATACCATTATCTCAGAGGAGGCAGTTAGCAAATTGAACCTACCTAGAGTGAGGCATAGTGAACCCTACAAGGTAACCTGGTTAAACAAGGGACAACATGTCCTAGTTAATGAACAAGCATGGGTAGACTTCAATATAGGTGAATACAAGAATAGGATACTATGTGACATCCTTCCTATGGATGCTTGCCATCTACTATTGGGTAGACCTTGGCAATTTGATAGAAGGGCACACCATGATGGTGAAAAAAACACATATTCCTTTCAAAAGAATGGCATTGTCTACAAAATTCAGTCCCTTAGTGAAGAGACAAAGAACAACAAACCACAGGCACCTAAAGTGTTATTAGTCAATGAAAAAGAGTTCATCCAAACCATGAAAGAGGGAGATGGGATTGGTTATGCACTTATAGTGAAACCTAAGGAGGAGAAGAAAGAAAAACAAGTTGAGATCCCACAAGAAGTGCAACAAATTCTTGACAACTTCAAGGACATCATTAGTGATGGACAACCAACAACATTACATCCTCCTAGAGCCATTAGTCATCAGATTGACTTTATACCAAGAGCTTCTTTGCCAAACAAAGCAGGTTATAAGATGACTCCTGAACAGAACAAAGAGGTAGCTAGGAAGATTCAAGAGTTGTTGGATCAAGGATTAATAAGAAAGATTATAAGTCCTTGTGCCGTACCCACTGTGTTAGCACCGAAGAAAGGGGGCACATGGAGACTATGCACAGACTCTAGAGCCATCAACAAAATCACAATAAGGTATAGATTCCCTATTCCCAGGATAGAAGATTTGATGGATTGTTTAGGGGGTGCGAGGTATTTCTCAAAAATAGACTTAAAGAGTGGTTACCATCAAATAAGAATAAAAGAGGGTGATGAGTGGAAAACTGCTTTCAAAACAAATGAGGGTCTTTATGAATGGTTGGTTATGCCTTTTGGACTCTCTAATGCTCCCAGTACCTTTATGAGGTTAATGAATGAAGTATTGCAGGATTTTCTTGGTAAGTTTGTGGTAGTCTACTTAGATGACATTCTCATTTTTAGTAAGACTAAAGTAGAGCATTTGAAACACTTAGCTATTGTTTTGCAAAGATTATCTGATGAGCAGTTAACCATAAATCTTGAGAAATGTGATTTTATGAAACAGGAGCTAGTCTATCTTGGTTTTGTTGTGTCCAGTGAAATCTTAAGATGGATCAATCTAAAGTTGCAGCCATAACAAGTTGGCCAACCCCACAATCAGCCAGTGCAATTAGAAGTTTTTATTGTCTAGCCCAGTTTTACAAAAAGTTTATCAGAGGGTTCAATGAAATTTGTGTACCCATGTTATATACAATAAAGAGTGGTCATAAGGTTAAGTTTCAATGGATAGAAGCAGCCAATAAGGGGTTTGAGTTACTCAAAACTAGAGTTGCTACATAGCCAATGTTAATCCTTCCTAGTTTTGATAAGCTCTTTACTATAGAATGTGATGCCAGTCATCTTGCAGTAGGTGCAGTCTTGAGTCAGGATAATAGACCAGTTGCTTTCTTTAGTGAAAAATTGAATGATGCAAAGAAAAAGTACTCATCTTATGATTTAGAGTTATATGCATTGGTGCAGGCACTTAGGAAGTGGAGGCATTACTTTCTTCCTAAAGAGTTTGTTCTGTATACAGACAACCAAGCAGCCAGTTTTTTGAATTCTCAAGACAAACTCAACCATAGGCATGTGAAATGGGTAGAATACCTACAAGCATATACCTTTACTCTTAAGCACAAGAAAGGCCAATGTAAAAAAGTAGCTGATGCTTTGAGTAGGAGATTGTTGACTATTCAAGAGATCCAAGTTAAGAGTATTGGTATTGATTGCTTTCAAGATTTGTATCCTAATGATGATGATTTTGCTACTACTTATAAAGTTTGTCTTGCTTTTGAGAATCATTTCCATAGTGAGTATGCTGACTATACATTGCATAATGGTTTTTTATTCAGGGGAGGACAGCTATGTGTTCCTAAAGGTTCCATGAGAGAAAACCTTATCCAAGAGAAACATAATGGGTGTTTGAGTGGCCATTTTGGTCTCAATAAGACCTTAGAGTTGGTTCAAAGCTTCTATTACTGGCCTAAGATGTAGAGAGATGTCAAAAGGTATGTTGAGTAGTGTATGGTATGTCAGAAGGCCAAAGGTAATAGCACTAATGCTGGTTTATATCAGCCACTTCCCATTCCTTCTAGGCCATGGTAGTGCATCAACATGGATTTTGTTGTAGGTTTACCAAAGACAAAAGTAGGGTATGATAGTATCTTTGTGGTTGTTGATAGATTTAGCAAAATGGCTCACTTTATACCTTGCAAAACTACTAACGATGCTAGTCATATTGCTTTCCTTTTCTTTAAAGAAGTTGTCAGAATACATGGTTTGCCATCTAGCATTGTGTCAGATAGAGATGTTAAGTTTTTGGGTCATTTTTGGAAGACTTTGTGGAAGAAATTGGGTACTAACTTGTCTTTTGGCTCAGCTTACCATCCACAGACAGATGGCCAAACAGAAGTGGTGAATAAAACATTGGGTAATCTACTCAGATGTCTCACCAAGGAGTATGGACAAAGTTGGGATCAACTCATTCCACAGGCAGAATTTGCTTATAATGACAGTGTAAACAGATCCACTAGTAAGAGTCCATTTCATATTGTTTATGGTATGCATCCAAAAGGTGTTTTTGAGTTACATTTTGTGACTAACTTGCAACATGTTAGTGGGACAGTAGAGGATATGGCACAGTCTCTGACAGAGATCCATGAATAGGTTAAGCAGGCTTTACAGGACACCACCGCAAGAGTCAAGGCAAGGGTGGATTCTTCAAAGAGGGATGTCCAATTCTTAGTTGGAGATTTTGTGATGGTGCATCTCAATAGTTCTAGATTGCAAAAGGGAGTTCCTACCAAGTTACAGATGAGAAGGATAGGGCCTTGCAGGATTTTGGCTAAGTATGGTCCTAATGCTTATAAGATTGATCCTGCTGATGTTTCCTTGTCTCCTATCTTTAATGTTGTAGATTTGGTACCTTTCAAGGGGCAGCCTCTAGAAGAGACTCAGAGAGCTTCAGACATTTCACATTCCCTTTCTGATCTATCTCTCCCCTCTTCTTCTTCTCCGATTCCTGAACAGGTACTTGATTCCAGACTCATCAAGAAGACTAGAAAGCATGACTACTTTGAACATTTGATCAAGTGGAAAGATCAACTAGCCTCTGAAGCCACTTGGATACCTAAAAGTGACTTCCACAATGCTGGTATTCCTCTCTCTTTTCTGCCCAAAGTAGTCACATGACTTCTTTGTCACCGGGGGAGTATGGTGCAGGAGCACCTAGACCTCATTTTCATCACAGGTTTGACAGCAAGTTTGATTTTTATTATTCTTAAGTTGGAAAGTTTTTCTAATTTGTTTTTGAGTTGTTCTAAGTTGTTTGGATGAGTTTTGAACTCATTGTGTGGTCATGTTTCCTGTTTTCATCTTTTTTTTCAAAGGTGCCAGTTTGGAGTTGCTTGGCAAAATGTTGTAAAAAGTGAGTTTTCAAAGTGTTTTTGTTTTGAAAAGTTTTTAGACATGTTTGGTGTTTGGTTTTTATGTGTGATTAGTGTTCTTAGGTGATTGGGAGTCTTTGAGATCAACCTTGCATCATCTAGGCATTAAAAGTTGTCATTTTAGACATGAAAATGTCAAATTTGAGTGCTCTTGGACATGTACCTATCCGTACAGGAGGATAATTGACTTGGAGAGGTATTTATTCTCCTATTTGAACCATTGTAAGGGTTGATCATTCGAAGATATCAAGCATTTTTCAAGTTTGCACTAATTTTACCTTATTTTTCTCTATGTTTTGACTCCATGTGAGCAGTAGTCCATACACCTGTTGTACGTGGCCATACTATTTTTGCATTTTTATGTTTTCTTATGCTTTGTGAAGCTTTTCCCTTTGGTGGCATTGAATTTCATTAAGTTTTGAGTTCTAGGTAAAATTATTTAGTTTTGACAGTTTCACTGCCTTGTCTAGGAAATTGGCAAGGATGCTTGACCAACTTGGCTTCTTGAGGCCCTAAATGTTCATGGCTTCCCAAGAACCAGTTGGTCAACTTTTAAGATATGTAAATACATGTTTTGATTTCAAGAATGCAGGTGCAAGAAGTTTTGTGGCCATGGAGCCCTAGGCAAGTGTGCCATTTGGCTAGGGTCTTTGAAGAAGTTTGATGCTTTGCTCTTCTATAGAAAATGCATTCATCAGATAATCAGACTTGTTTTTATCCTTAAGGTTTAATGTAAAGGCAAAGAGGCTTTCTAAGCCATAATGAGGATGATTGTATTTTCAGTTTGTGAAAATGATGTAAAAAACAGTGAGTCACTGTTTTGGAGTTGGAATCCATTCACTTGCTTACTCTACACCATATATTGGAGTTTGTAAAGCCTTGTACCTCCTTCTATTTGTTGAAAACAAGAACAAGGAGTGGGTTTTGAACCTACCCATGGGTTTTGTGATTGCCAAGATCAATTAATGATCCTTGAGGCAAAGTTGTAATGCCCAGCTAGCCGTCACAATCAACTATGACAGATTTTTGCATTTTTGTTGAAGTTGTTTTTGCAATCTTCCTCTTCCAAATGGTAGGTATGAAGGAAAAAAAACCTCCAAATATAGAGAATTAATAAAGAGCACAAATCAGACCTTTTAAAAAGAATTTTAACAGTGGAAAGTGCAGGTCTAAAGTGAAAAAAATAGTGAAAGGGGAAAGTGCAGTGATAATTAATTTGGCAGTGAATAACTCCTTGTTTTCTAATTGCCTAATGCCTTTTTGTGTAGGGATAATGTGATTCTCTTTTGCCTCTAATGATAGACATGTTCACATGCTTTATAATGTAATTGGTTCTCATGCTAATGATGTGTTTGTAGAAAGCAAGAATGGAAAAGTTGTCAATATTGCACACTCCTTATGAGCAACTTTTGTGAAACCTTTTTCTCTAACCTTTGAAGGTGTAAAAATTATCTATTGTGGCCTAATTAGCATGTGACATGGTAGAACCAAGTTTGTATGGTTCACATTGAAGGTCTCTAACTTATAAGTCAAATTTTGCCATCAAAACCCTTGCAAACCCTTCCTTTTGCACCCACTTTTGGGATAGTCATGGAGGAGGCCTAATGGACCCTAAATCTTAGAAAATCCTCAAGAAATCCCAAAAGGGTATCCGAATATCAAGTTCTTTTTGTCTGGAAGTCCATCATTTGAGCTAGGTGAGCACAAATCCCAAAAAGAGGGCTAATTCCTTGTAGCCCGTTTTAGGCCTAAAATTTGGGTTTTTGTCAAATTGGGTGCACCAAAGAAGGTTGTAAAGCCTAAAACCCATCAAATCTAGTTGAAACAAGTTAATCTTGCATGCCTTTAACACATTGGGTGAGATAGACTCCAAATCTTAGTTTGTAGCACTTGTGAAGGAGTTCTACACTTGAAAACGTAGAAGACCAAAGACACCCATTGGGGGTAAAACTTGACACAAACTTGTAAATCAAAAAATGGAGACCTTGTGCAGTCAGAGAACAGATCAAGACAGAGGAAATTAATTCCAACTGAGAGAGTAAGGAGTTAGACCAGAAAGCCAAAAACTATGGAGTTGAAGCCTTTGAGAAACCAAGAAGTGTTTGACTTAGGGAGGTGGATCAAGGAGAGTTGCTAGGTTGTCTATAAACCTTTTGCACTCTGATTTTGGTGACTACACCTTGAAACTAGCAAGGACCTATCACTCAGTGAACATACAAGCCTATTGGGCAACCCCCTTGCCCTACCTCCCTATCAGTAAGTACACTTGTGCCACCTTTTATTCAATCCTTTTTGGGTGGAATATAGTGTTAGGAACCATAGTCCCCCCAATTTGGGACCATTTTTAAATATTTCATTGTACTAGTTCTCGCCAATTGATTCTTGATCTTGATATTTTAATTGACCATTGGAGGTTGGCCTAATTTATGAAATGTCTTGGGAACCCAATATGAGAACGTCTTTCCTAAATTATTTTCATACATTTCTATCCAAATAACATCCTATAGAAAGTACTATGCACAAATTTCTACATATCTAAGAATTATGGAGCAACAAGTTGCAACAATCTCCATGCAAGTGGCTTTTTATGATTGAATCTTTTATGCCTTGTCATATCATACTATTGCATCAACATTTGTGGGTCTTATTCAAAGAGAATAAAATTGCATCATCATCATCATCAAAAACATCATGCTTGAGATATAATATTGTGGACTCAACATTTTACTTTAGAGCTTCCATTTATATCTATTTCTTTAAGGGTTAATTCTACCCCAAGGTTACATTAAGGCAAGCCCCTATCAACCCAACAATATTTTTCCTCTCTTGTGTGTGTAGGTGATAGGTTCTAAAGAGAAGGAATATAGATCCAAAAAGTAAAAATTGAGACAAATTGAACCTGACTTTGTAGAAGTAGAAAACCCTAGATGCTAGTGCTTATCCCCATTGTCTGGCACATTTTTGACAAAACTTAAGGATTATATTTTGAGAGACATTATAATTTTAATTCTATTTATGATATTTGTAGCTAATACTCTTGGGATTATGTTGCCTAGCCCCATTGTACAACATTTTCAAGCTCAAATTTTAGACACAAGTTCCTCTCTAACTCTCATATCTAGATTACTTGGTGTCTACATATCTATTCTGAATTTTTTTGTTTATGTTAATCTCTCTCAATTTTACATCATTAACATTGGTTTTTGCATCTCATCATTTTTAACATCAAATTCAATTCAACTAAACAATGATATACATCAAATGGAGTCCCATTAACTCTATTGGATCTCCTTAATGTAATTGAAGTGGTAAATGTGTGTGATTCCTAGTTTGCATAATTAGACTAGTGAACCCCATATACAGTCACCCTATACAAATCCAAAGTTACATATAGATGTCATTTGTCTGTATGTCAATTATCAAGGCCCTCTCCTCAAAATGGATCCAAAACTAAATTGGAAATGGCATAGGTATGCAAATTTTACCATTATATTTTACCCCCACATTGAGGTGTATGTGAATCCCAAAATATTTGTGTAAAGGGGGTGGGTAAATGGGATCTACTAGTTTAATTATGAAAACTAGGAATCAAACACATTTACCACCTCAATACATTCAAGGGTGATCAATAGGCCCAACTTCACATCTATTGAAAGAGTTGTGCATTGTCGATTGATTATCCTCCTTGAAATTGAATTTACTTGATTTAGAAATGATGTAAAATTTAAAATAATTAGCATAAAAAAAAGTTTTAGATCAAATATGTTGAGTCTGAGTATAGATTTGGAAATGGAAATCAAAGAGGAACCTTGTCTACAATTTAAGTCCAAAAGTGATGGACTATGTGGCTAGGCATTCTAGTCCTAAAGGTATCTAAGGTAGATATTTGAAACAGATTTGGGATCAGGATGTCACTCTAAATATCTCTCTAAAATTTTATCATAAAAGTGTTAGACTATGTGTCTAAGTCATAGTGTGCAAGGGTTTTTGCTTCTTCAAAGTCAATTCTATTTGTCTCGGTCTATAATTTATAGATCTATATTTCTTCCCTTTTGAACCTATTACCTACACACAAGAGAAAGAAAATGGTGTTGGATTGATAGAGTTTTCCTTAGTCAAAACCCGGGTTTGGAATTAACCCTTTTATGAAAATAGATAAAGGAAAATCTCTAAACTAAAATATTAGATCCACAATATTATACCTCAAGATTGATATTGTTGATGATGATGATGCAATGCAATGCTCTTTGGATAGAATTCATGAATGTTTGTTCAATAATATGACATGACAAGGAATAAAAGACTCATTTACCACTTGCATGAATATTTTTACAACTTGTTGCTCCATTATGCTTAGATCTAAAGAAATTTTCTCATAATAATTGCTCTAGGAAGTGATTAGGATGTTATGAAATGCTTAATAATAAAAATGAATTAGGAAATATGATCTTGTATAGAGTTCCCAAGGTATTTCATAAATTAGGCCAACCTCCAACACTCATATTAAAATATTGCAATTAGGAATCAAGTGGTAGGAACTGGTACATTGACATATTAAAAAATGGGCCCAAACTTGGGGGACTATGGGACCTAATGCCCTATTCCACCTAGAAAGGAGTGAAAAAAATGTGGTGTTGGTCTACATAGATTCAATACGTGCATTTATATCATCATATGAAATTAGTTTTGTAGTGCAAAAGCTAGAAATAGACTTGGACAAGATCTAGGAGGAGACATGTTAAGGAAAGGGCATAAAAAGGAGTGTGAAATTGTAAGGGGTTATAATTTATGACTATACATTTAACCTGCACTTTAGTGAGAGTATGATCTTATGATCATACTCATAGTAAAGGAGGAGAGAGAGAGAGAGAGAGAGAGAGAGGGAGAGAGAGAGAGAGAGAGAGAGAGAGAGAGAGAGAGAGAGAGAGAGAGAGAGAGAGAGAGAGAGAGAGCTAAGCAACTAGGAGCAAGATAAAATGTCACTAAGTTTGAGGGAAAAATCCCCCAAGCTTATGATCTTAACTCACACTGTAGACACTAAAAAATGTCTTTTTCATCATCACTAATTATTTGTCCTAATTAATTAAGTAATTCTTCAATTTTATTAAGCTAATTATTCTTATAAACTGACTTAATCATCACATTCAATATTTCTAATTGTTCAATTTCTATTCTTTAATTAATTAATCGATTAACCCTATCTTAAATATTATTATTTAATTAATTATGATTAATTTTCTTAATTAAATAATCTTTATTATTTAATTAATTCTATTTCTAATGTTTAAATTATTTCATTTAAATTATTTAAATTAATTAACTTTATTCCTCCAATTCCCCAAATTCGAATTTCAATTAATTTCATCTAAATCCAAATCATCAAATTCAAATTTCACCAAATCTGAATTTCAATTAATTTCATGTGTATTTCAGCATTCGAAAGTCCAAATTCAAATCCAAATTGAAAATGAAAATCAAATTCAATTTAAAAATCCTACAGCACATGTTGAAATCATAAGTGATTGATCAAATCAGTTGACTAATTAGTTAACTCAGTTAACTCTCCAATCTCCCCTTTTCACTCCAAATCACCTTTTCTAACTAATCAATCAATTCAGTCATCTCCCTAATCAAATAAGTAATCTCTTCAATCTATTCAATCCACTATCCAATCAATCTATTTAACTATTCAATCTATTGAGCTAACAAATCAATCAAATCTATTAACTGATCAATCTAAATCAGTTCACTCCCAATCAAGACTTGATTTCAAAATCCCTTCCCATCCATGTGAAAATCTTTATAAACAACATCATTTTCCGAAATCAAACTAGATCACACTCTTCAAAGTAATTGCCAATCTATGCATGAATTTCAATACAATACTTGAGAGCCACCCACACAATTTTGGAGAAGAACAATGGAAACACAGATCAAAAATAGGGAGTTTGAATTTGTTTAAAGCTTTCATTTCTTTCATATTTGATATTCTATTGTTTTATGTTTGATTATACTTGATTAGTTGAAGATTTGTGATCGACTTTACCCCTAATCAGATTTATAATTTTATGATATTCAAGCATGGAAACATTTGGTGAACCCGACGTGAACTGACCATCTGATATGTTTTTCTTGTGATTTGCAGGTCCTGTACAGAACAAGAAAATATGATGCACAATTGTGTTGAAAAAAAATTGCAATTGTTATTATATTGGTTTGCAATTGTAGTTATTTTAATTCGCAATTGTAATTCTGATTCACAATTGTAGGGACAGGTTAAAATTTCATTTTTGTGTTTCCAATATTTGTGCTACTTTACCAGAAAAAACTTTCAATTCTGGAAAATTTGATTTCTATGCATAAAATGTTCCTAACCCCATGGCAGGAAGGGTAACTTCCAAGATTTTAGGTTCCAGAAAAAGAAAGGAACATAGGAGACAAAGAAGACCACACCAGCAATGGATAGAAGCAAAAAAAAGACTTCAAAATCTTGAAGAAACAATTTCCTTATCCTGGTATTATTGTTAGACAATTCAAATAACTGGAAGACAAATGAGAGGGGGGGTGAATCAGTTGTCGCAGATTATAGGAACCATTAGCAGTTTAAACTTTAATATCGGAACCCAAAACATTAATACCAAAATAGAAGATAAACCAATTAAGAATAAAAAATAATCACATAATAAAAGCCATCCACATAACACCAAGAATTGTACGTGAAAAACTTGGTAAAGGTTAAAACCATGGTGGGAAGCCTACCCACGGTCAGATAATACTTCTGCAGTAAGTATGTGAATTACAATTGAGGGGCTTGCACTTGTAGAAAGGCCAACAACCTAGAGCGCACTGCTCATCACAAAAGGAGCCTCACTTACTACATATAAATCAAAACTACCATCGGGAGAAGTGTTTAACTGCAAAAGATAACATCTCCTATGCTTGAGTATAGTTTCGGTTAAGCTCAATACCGGAGGACTAAATTCTCTTACATAAAACCAATTCGATCTCCAATGATCAACCAACTCCTTTGCCTAAATGATATTACATTATACGCACATTACATTCCTTGACCATGACCTATTGTATATAACCATGATGATCTACAATGAGATCTTACATCTATTTATACAAAACACTCGACCATAAATAATCAGGTCGGCCACTCAAAAATAAACCGATTACATAATTACAAACCATGTCGACCTTAGACCAAACAAATAATATCAACACATAAGACATCCCAAAAATACATCCATAGGTCCTATCCACACATTATATTAAAGACGGTCCATAACCTAGATCAACCAGGACCAAGTATAGGTCCATACGTTACAACAATGATCTCCAATCGCCAATTCTCCAACATGATCACCAACATCATCCTGAAACTCCACCATAAGCTGCACTACCACCACTTATGCAATTCATCAAATATATCCATCAAAAGCTTTGCCAGTGAAACCCTCGCCGAAACCAAAAATCAATCTTCTAAGTAAGCATGATAGTATCTGATCTCCAGACCAAAACCAACTGACCAAATATAAGTATAAGTATCATGAACAAGTTGAATCCATCATCAGACTATACCAGAGCCTACCGGATCATGTTGGATCCAAGTTAATTAGAAATCACTCAACCTACCAGAACCAGAAGGGTGTTGATAAAGCATCGAAACAGCTAGTGTTGGCACCAATGACAAAACATCAATGCAACACATAATCAATTCCACCAAATGGCCAATAATCTTCCCCTTTGGTATTGATGGCAACACAATAAACTCCCACATATAGCTTTGAATTTCTTTTCCTTATCAATATTTCTCCACCTTTCCTTTTCTTTTTCACATCAATATCACTCCCCCGTTAAAGTCAATGCCAGAAATCTTACAGAAATATCAAAGCAAAAACATAAGCCTCTGAATCACAAAGATGACTACTCCCCCTAAGTAGTAGCATCCCACATCAGTGCCAGAATGAATAATATCTTTGATAATGCATGTCGAACTAATATCAAACCGCATCAATCAAGTCTCTACCAGAGGGGCAAAAACTCCCAATCTATCTCTCAGGTACTCAAATGATTCCTTGGACAAAGGTTTAGTGAAAATATCTACAATCTTCTCTTTAGTGTTCACATAAACCAGTCTAACTTTATTTGCTTCCAACTTCTCCTTCAAAAAGTTATACCTGATAGATATGTGCTTTGTTTTAGAATGAAATACCATATTCTTTGATATATCAATAACATTAGAGTTATCATAGTGAATAACTACCGGTGCATCACATTCCACCTTTATATCCTTCAACATTTGCTTCATCCATAAAACTTGTGTACAATTAGTAGCAGTAGCAACATACTCAGCTTCTGTAGTAGATAAAGAAGTACATGACTATTTCTTGTTGATCCATGAAACCTACTTCTTTCCAAGAAAGAAAGCTCCACCAGAAGTACTTTTCTGGTCATCAACATCTCCAACCCAATCAGCATCTGTATATGCACATAAAGTAAAGTTATCATCCTTAGGATAGCACAAGCCATATTATGATGTACCTTGCAAGTATCTAAAAATCCTTTTCATCGCCATCTCATGATTTTCTCTAGGATCACTCTAAAATATTGAAACAATACAAACAACATTCATGATGTTAGGCCTAGTCTAAGTCAAATAAAGCAGACCTCCAATCATAGATTTGTATCTTCTAGGATTTACCGATGCAGAAACATCTTTTCTTGTCAATTTCTCACTTGTAACCATAGGAGTACTTACCAGTTTAGAGTCTCTCATACCAAATTTATTCAATAATTCCTTAGCATATTTAGTTTGACAGATAAAAATACCTTTGTCAGTCTAAGTAATCTGCAAACCTAAGAAATTTTTTATCTCACCAATCATAGACATCTCAAATTCTTTCTCCATATTCTTAGAAAATTATATGCATAACTTATCTTCACCTCCAAAAATAATGTCATCAACAAATACTTCAATAATCAGTATATCATCATCAATGATTTTATAATATAAATTATTGTCAGCACTGCCCTTAGTAAAAACAAGCTTCAAAAAATATTTATCCAGCCTTGCATACCAAGCTCTAGGTGCTTGTTTCAATTGATATAAAGCTTTCCTTAACCTGTAAACCATATATGTATCATCTGATAGTAAAAACCCACCAAGTTGCTCAATATAAACTTCCTCATCAAGATCCCCATTCAAAAATGCATATTTAACATCCATGGGATAAACTTTGTAGTTTTTATAAGCAGCATAGGCAAGAAATAATCTTATATCTTCAATCCTAGCTCTAGGTGCATAATTCTCTCCATAATCAATTCCTTCCTTCTGAGAATATCCTTTACAAACCAATCTAGCCTTATTCCTTATAACTTGACCATCCTCATTCAATTTATTTCTAAAAACCCATTTAGTTCCAATAACATTTTTATTTTTAGGCAAGGGAACCAAGGTCCATGTGTTATTTTTCTCAATCTGATCTAATTCTTCTTCCATAGCTTTCAGCCAATATTCATCTTTACATGCCTAAATTACTGATACTAGTTCAAGTTGTGAAATTAAACATACCTCATTAGTTTCCAGTCTTCTTCTTGTCATCACTCCATTTCGCTTATCCCCAATGATTTGATCTTCACAATGATTCAATCTCATATACCTAGGGGTCTTCTGACTTTCTATTCCTCTTCTTTGTTCTTGAGTTACTGTAGAATTCTTTGATGTTGTTGGATTAACTGGTTCAACTCTCTATTTCGATAAAGGTGCTATTAGTTCAGATATAATCATTTCCACTGCCGGTTCTTTCTCATAAAATCTAATTTGACTTTTGTTCAACTCATCTACTTTGACATTAGCACTCTCCACAATTCTCTGCAATCTCTTGTTATAACATCTATATGCTTTGGTTTCATTAGAATAACCAAGAAATATGCCTTCATCACATCTAGGATCAAATTTCTCAATAATATCATCTCTCCTGATATAACATTTACTACCAAAAATTGTGAAATACTTACCTGTAGGTGTATTGCCAAACCATAATTTGTAAGGTGTCTTACCAGTTTCTCCTTTGATATGTACTCTATTGAATGTATAAACCACTATACTCACTGCTTCTCTCCTGTAGATATGAGGTAGACTAGCTTCCATCATCATTGTTCTAGTAGCATCAAGGATAGTTTTGTTCTTCCTTTCCACAACTCCATTCTACTAAGGTGTCTGGGGAGCAGAAAATTCTCTTCTTATACCATGCTTGTCACAAAAGTTATTAAACTCACCGGATGTGAATTCTCCACTATGATCTGATCTCAAAGATTTAATCTTCAATCTTGTCTCAGTTTCCACTTTAGCCTTAAAGATTTTAAACTTTTCAAATGCTTCAAATTTTTCTCTTAGAAAAGTAACCCACATCATTCTAGAATAATCATCAATGATTAGCATGAAATATCTGCCACCTTGAAAACTTTTAACTCTAGTAGGGGGGTGAACTCACAATACGGGTTCCCACTTTTTGACCAACTTTGACACTTATATGAATATTTTGAAAAAAACCTTCACTTTCTGACACCTATAACTTTTAAACCGTTAAGAATTTGAAGATGATATAAACTAGTGATTTTTAACATCTTGTTTGTAGATTCTAAATATATTTTTTTCAAATTTGTTTGAATAAAATTTTATTGATTTTTCCATCTCCCTCAAAAAGTATTTTTTTACAACAAACAACATTTTTTAAGAGTGATGTGTATCCCAAACGCATAATTTTTTTTCTATAAATGATTAAAACTTAATTCTTTTGAATTTTGGTTTGTAACATCAATACCCAAGGCATGCAGTTGGTTTGATAGTGATATGTTGAATATTTTTTATTTTAAAAAGTTTTGAAGTTCGACTAATTATAATTTAGATATAGGTGTACGTTTGAACACATAACTTGTTCTATATATATCAAACTTCAATTTTCTTTTTTTTGTTGGAAAGAAAACATCAATACCTAGTGCATAGATATTTTTCAGAATTTTTTTGAATTAGCTTACTATTTTTCCCAATGCATTGAACAAAGAAGTTCATGTTCGGTGAAAAACCTACATTCATAAGAAATAAAATAAAAATATATTAATGAAATTAAATATATTAATTGTTATACTATTTGGAAATATTATAATAAGGACTAAATACTTAAAAAAAAAAAACTTTTAAATGAATTAATTTGACCCCCCAAAAGCTAATGTAAAATTGGTTTTTTATCAGCATTTGATAGATGTAAAGGAGACTCCATTGCAAGTATGATTTAGAAGTAGAGAGGTTCTATCCAAGAAATTTTGATCTAAGAGCCTTTGATTTAACTCTCTTCAATTAATTACTTAAAAAATGATCTCTTAAAGCTTAAATCATTATATTTTTTTAAAAATGTATGATTTCAGCAAAAATCAGGACATACCAAAAAGTGGGAACCAGCTTTGTGAGTTCACCCAGGGCTAGACAAATCAGTATGAATAAGATCAAAAATATCATTTGATTTATCTTGTATACTCCTAAAAGAGGTTCTGACATGTTTACCCATTTGACATTCTTTACATACCAGATTATAGGGCTTCATAATCTTAGGTATATCCCTAACTGCCTTAGTTGAACTGATCTTCACAATGCAATCAAAATTCACATGACACAACCTTTTATACCATAGCCAACTCTCATCAATCAGTGTAATCAAACATGTCTTTTCACCGGAGTTTAAGTGAAATATATTACCTTTTGTTTGTGTACCAGTTACAATCTCCAAGCCAGATTTGTTAATGATTTTGTATTTTCCATCCTTGAACTATAATTGAAATCCCATGTCTACCAATTGTCCTACACTCAAAATATTATGCCTCAAACCTTCAATATAATAAACATTGTCAATATTGTTCTTACCATCCAGTGATATAGTTCCTTTTCCTTTTCCTTTTCCTTCCTCATCCTCTATGTAGCATGATTTGTCTTTGTTTTTTTTGTATTTATACTTGTTCTGATATCTAGGGTTAGGCTTAAATGATCTTCTAACTCTTTCTTCAAATCTTAAATTTCTTTTAGGACATCTAGATGCAAAATGACCAATCTTATTACATGCAAAATATTTAAAAGGTTCTTTTCCTTCATACTTACTTCCTACCGGTCCTTTAGGTACTCTTTTAGGAAATAGTTCTTCAAGTTACTCAAACTCATCATCTTCTCTCTTCATATCTTCCAATTCGTTTGCATATAAAGCTTTCCAGTCTTGCTTACTCGTTTTAGATGTAGATGCATAAAAAGAAGGTTCAGTCTTCACAGCACCAGAAGGTCCAAATTCCTCAAGCTCAAAAGTAGATAGTTTCCCAACCAAAGTATCTTGATTGATAGATGTATTAGCCATTTTTCTCAACTCATTAATAGTAGTAGCCTATATTTTGTAAGTTGGTGATAGGGCCCTCGGGACTTTAGAAACAATTTCATCTTCTCTCAGAGTTCCACCACAAAATTGAATTCCCATAACAATCTCATTTACCCTTTCCATGAATGCAGTAATTCTTTCGTCTTCTTCCATCTTGAGGTTTTCGTATCTCACTCGGTAACCATCAATTTAGCAATCTTCATTATGGGGTCACCTTCATTAAGAGTCTCCAACTTATCTCATATAGCCTTTCCAGATGATTTGTTTGTCAATCCCATTATTTGCTAATCAGAAAGTGCACACAAGAGGGATTCTCTTGCTCTATAATCATTCTCAAGCTCCTTGTCCAGGTTTGCCGGAGGATGATTTCCAGATCCCAAATTATAGGGTGTGACACCATTCTGTGTGATCTCCCAAATCTCCTTGCCAAGACATATCAAATGAGTCTCCATCCAAATCTTCCATACTGTGTAATTTGTTCCATCAAGCCTCAAAATATGCCTTCGAAAGATAGCTCTAGAAGAACTGGATGAACTTGAACTGTTAGTCACCATAAGATCTTCTTGAAGTGGTTAAGCTTTCTGTAGAGAGGACCAAATCTCTGATACCAATTGTTAGACAGTTCAACTAACTGGAAGACAACTGAGAGCAAGGGGGGTGAATCAATTATCGCGGGTTAGAGGAACCATTAACAATTTAAACTTTAATACCGGAACCCAAAACATTAATATCGGAATATCAGATAAACCAATTAAGAATAAACAATAATCACAGAATTAAAGCCATCCACATAACACCAAAAATTGTACGAGGAAAACCAAGCAAAAGGGAAAACCCACGGTGGGAAGCCTACCCATAGTCAGATAATACTTTTGTAGTAAGTATGCGAATTACAATTGAGGGGCCTGAACTTGTAGAAAGGCCAACAACTTAGAGTGCACTTCTCATCACAAAAGGAGCCTCACTTACTACATATAAATCAAAACTACAATCTGAAGAAGTGTTGAACTGCAAAAGATAGCATCTCCTATGCCTGAGTATAGTTCTGGTTAAGCTCAATACCGGAAGACTAAATCATCTTACATAAACCCAATTCGATCTCCAATGATCAACCAACTCCTCTGCCTAAATGATATTAGATTATTCGCAAATTACATTCCTTGACCATGACCTATTGCATATAACCATGATGATCTACAATGAGATCTTACATCTATTTATACAAAACCCTCGACCATAAACAATCAGGTCAGCCACCAAACAATAAACCGATTACATAATTACAAACCATGTCGGCCTTAGACTAGAAAAATAATATCAACACATAAGACATCCCAAAAATACATCCATAGGTCCTATCCACACATTATATTAAAGCCGGTCCATAACCTAGATCAATCGGGACCAAGTATAGATCCATACGTTACAACAATGATCTCCAATCGCCAATTCTCCAACATGATCACCAACATCATCCTAAAAATCCACCAGAAGCTACACCAATATCACTTATGCAATTCATCAAAGATATACATCAAAATCTCTGTCGATGAAACCCTTGCCGGAACCAGAAATCAATCTTCTAAGCAAGCATGATAGTATCTGATCTCCAGACCAAAACCAACTAACCAAATATGAGTATAAGTATCATGAACAAGCTGAATCCATCATCAGACTATACTGGAGCCTATAGGATCATGTCGGATCCAAGTTAATTAGAAATCACTCAACCTACCAGGACCAGAAGGGTGTCGGTAAAGCATCCAAACAACTATTGTTGGCATCAATGATAAAACATCAATGCAACACATAATCAATTCCACCAAATGGCCAACAATTATCATATCGTGCATAAGTATCTCAAAAAATTTAACATATTCAATGATATTGAGATCATGGGAAACTTGATAATGGATTCGATCCATGTCAAAATTGACTGACTTCTGTCTTCCATCTTTTTCCTCTGTTTTAAAATAATTTCTGAAAGTTGGCAGCTTTAAGTAATGCGCAATTGTGCAATCGTAAATTTGCAATTGTGTTGACAAAAATCGCAATTGTATACATTAGTCCGCAATTGTAGTTAAATTAGTTCGCAATTGTGCAATAGCTGATGCGCAATTGTTAGGAGTCAATAGAGCATTACTGTTCTAGATTTTTTTTAATTCTCTGTCATTGAGATGTTCTTTATTCACAAGATAGAGGAGTCAAAATTGTAACCAAAGAAAAGATTAGGCTGGAAAATCCACCATGTGCTAACCATTCGCATGATTTCTTGTAGGAAGTTGGACTTAGATTAGCCAAATATTTCCTTTTGGTTCTTTTAAAAAGAACAAACAAATAGTCTTCTTTCTTATTTTTCCTCATCTTTACAATATCAGATAAAAATAACATCATGTCTTCTTGGAGCAACATCTCCATCTAGCTTAGACAATTTTGCAATGAAGGTTTAAAAAGAATCCTTGTCTTTGTGTTTGTGAGGTGATAGGCATATGCTCTCCCCTTAAATGGGTGACTAAAAAGCTAGACCCATCTCTTTCATGTTTTTAGTCAATTTCTTGCATTAAAACCTTTAGAAGGCACGCCCTCCTGAGTTGCCCTTAGGGCACCATTAAGACCGGTGAGAGGGGAATGAACTAAGTGGGTAATAGCTTTATAGCCAAGTTTACCAATACACTATAATCAAATGTGGAGGCTGATGAAAATCCCCTCCAATGGCAGTGTGCATTGATAGCCTTCCCCTAATATCCTTGTGATGTGAAAAGCCTTTGTTCTAAAGGCTGGGAAGCCTCCCGAGGGAGTATGCCGAATGAAACCTTTAATAAAAGCCTTAGAAATATAATCTTTTGGTAGAGTCAGTAACCAGACACTCATGTTATCACAGTGCAAGGGTGGGGAAGAATCTTCCCCCAAGGCACTCACCATATATCTCCCAAGATAATGAGCCAATTGAGGAGTGATCCTCTTTGGTTTAATTTTCAGACAAAGGCAAAAAAATGAGTGCACTTTAGGGTGTGACAGGGTTGTTTGAGCTGACAGAGTATCAAGATGTGGGTTGTGGTAATATTTGTGACCTTTTGACCTTAAGAGAGTCTTCTTGTTGTCCAATCGATTGACCAATTACAATGAAAAAAAAATGGGGTCTTGAAAAAGACTCCAACATTAATGGGGATTTGAAAAAGCTTCTTAAACAAGTATTATTTCTATGTTATTATTCTGTTTATGTGTCTTTTCTACATGATCAAACATTTCCAAGTGGAACATAAACCAAAATTTTCTTAACTCAACAATCAAGAGACAAAAATTCACACTCCTCTTAGGATAGAGTCCTTACATTGCACATCTCACCTTAATACCCAAATCAGTTTGCATAGTCTTCAATAAACATTTGTCATAGTCCTTTTCATCATAGAAGTTTTAAGAACATATCCTTTGCATGGGTCTAAAAGGAGATGGTGATTTTCCATTCGAACGACCCAATCTTGGACCAAACAACGATCAATTAGAGATAATTGATGGTTTGGAATATCTTGCTTGGGAAGTAAGAATTGATCTTCCACAATATGAAGAAGTAAATTTTTCATAGAGAACGAAATCCGGAAATATGTTTGCCTTGATATGAAGCTAGCAAAAGAAATCAAGGAACAAAGAGAACAAGAAGAATTTTGACAATTTGTCAAAAAACTTATGGCAAATGTTCCTCTCTAGTAATATTAGAAGGGTGTCTTTATTCATAGATTACATACATAGTTAAGTCATAAGTCTTGCATCCATATTAATCTACCATTTGTATTTAGGAGATCCTAGTGAGTCATAGAGTGTCAAGATCAAAAAAGGCAAAAAATGAGATGGATCTGAATAGTGATCCATACTATAACCTAACTTGGAACATGAACACAAGTGGAAGCTCAAGCTCTCAATCAAGAAATAGAGCTTTGATTCTGATAGGTCCGAATAGATTACAACCAATAGAAGAGATGCAAACAGGGTTAACACAAGAGGAAATAGAGGCAGCTCAACAAGACCCTCAAGTCTTAATGATAATCAACGCTCTTATCAACAATAATAGAGACAAGTATCTATCTCTCTTGATTCAGAATGATGCAAAGTTGCCTCCTAATTTCAACATCTCCACACTAATACCACCAGGAGTGATAGTGAATCTAAATGCGACACAGATGTCCAATACATCTACAACAACAACTCCTACGCAAAGTGTTGCTCCAAGCACACAAATGGCTCCAACTCAAGCAGCTATAAATTCTACACCAATGTTAGGGGTTACTCCAACAAGGTTCCAATCAATGCCCATGTTCAACTCACAAGACAATGGTACTCCACAAGTAACTACATCGGTATTAGCTAGATTTGCAACTAGTAGCCAAGGGATACAACATGGACATACCAATCCCTGGGAGTCTACTTAGGCTAACACAGTGCCTCAGTTTACTTACTTCACAACACCTAGTAGTGGTTTCAATATAGTGCAATGTCAAGCACCTTCAACAATGCCAGTATACACCACCACTCCACCATATGCATCAAGCATACCCTTGACACAATTTTTTTTTTTGACTCAGCAAGTCCAAAACTTGCAAAATAAAATGGTAAGCATGCAAGCAAGAAAGGACAAGAAAAGGTACACAATGGAAGATCTCGGGCCCTATCCCTATGATAGATCTCCATATATGCCACCCTTTCCTCCCCACTTTGAGACACCTAAGTTTGATAAATACAAAGGAAAGGGTAATTCAAGGGATCATATAAGAGAATTTTTTCACATCTTGCATAGAAGTGGCACACGAAGACACTTATCTATTAATACTATTTCCCAAAAGTCTTGGAGGGCCTGCATTAGAATGGTTCTCATATCTACCTCCTAGAATTACTTCATGGGGAGAGTTAGCAAATTTGTTTATCTCAAACTTCTCTCATAACATAGACAATCCAGTGACCCTAATAGATTTGTGCACCACAAAGAAGAAAGAAACATAGACCTTTGCTACATTCTTGAAAAGATGGAGATCATTATATAGAAGGTATCCAAGCAATATACCAGAGGTAGAACAAGTGGACATATTCAGTGAAAACCTCCTTCCACCGGTCAAATATCCTTTGCAAATGTAATGTTTTGATACATTCAAGGATATCACATAAAAAGGTCTCAAATTTGAGAAGGGATTGTTGGAGCAAGGTATCATTAAAAATAGTAAAGATTCAGGAGCGCCCAACAATGCAAGTGCAGATAAACCCAAATTTTGGTCAAGGAATAAGAATGTTACAAATGATGGTGTGGTTGATGCAAGAGTAGTCAATAGATCTCAACCCACTCTATCATTACAAGGACCAAATCAGAATGTGAATTAGTCACAAGCAAATAATGCAACTACAACCACTACCAATGCAGTCCAATCTAATGTAGTTAGACCCCCAAGAAATATGGCACCAAAAAGAAATTTCACACCTTTGAGGGAGCCTATTGATGTTTCTCTAAAGAATTTAATACAAAAAACATGATCACATTGTCAAAAGAAAGACCATAAAAACCAATCCCATTCAAACTAGCCTAGTGGAATGACAATGATTTTTGTGACTATCATCGTTCCAAGGGACACAAAAAATCTAGCTGTTACAAGCTCAAGAACCTCATCCACGACCTCATAGACCAAAGTGATGTAACAATAGATACAGATAAATGATCAACAAACCAGACACATATCATATACAAAGATCCTTTTGTGAAGCATAATCAAGGACAAGCGCCTACATCAAAAGGAGAAGCATCTATGTCAAAAGGACAGGACAATACGACCAACTACACCAAGGCTGCATATGATTATACAATCAATACAATTAGTGAAGGGGAGGAAATAGTTGCAACCATCTCCATTAACCCTAAAAACACATATGTTTAGAACAACCAAATTTGCATGGTGTCTGACACTTATCTAATAGACGAAAGCAAAGTTTTACCCCTTGAACATTTACATCTAATTGACTGGGGGCAAGAGGAGTCACCAAATTTGGACTAGTTTGAGAACCACAAAGCTATTGTAGAATTTCTTGGTGTGAGAGAAGGGTTTCCCTATGGGGATCATAAGGTAGTATTTGCAATAGACTTGGACAAAACAACATACTTTGGTGAAGCTAGCTCATCCTCGAATCTAGTTGAATCAGAGGAGACAAAAAACAATGACTAGAGGAAGATTGGATGATCTTCCCATTGATAGAGAACAATCATCACTCCTTATGGAGGAAACAAAAGAACTCAACATTGGAGATTCAGAAAATATAAAAAAGATTCATCCGGAAAAATCTCTAAACCCTATGGAGAAGGAAAACTTCATAAGCTTCTTCAAGCAAAGACCCATAAACTTTTCATGGTCTTATGCAGATATGCCAGGATTGGAACCCGAGTTGGTACTCCATCACTTACCTCTCTTACCAGGAGTAAAGTCATACAAGAAAAATTTGAGAAAAATGCATCCTCATATAGCCCTAGTAGTCAAGATTGAACTGAAAAAACAATTAGATGTGGGTTTCATCAGACCTATCGATTATGCATAATGGATCTCTAATTTAGTCCCAATGACTAAACATTTTGAGGGCATCCGGATCTATATAGATTTTAGATATCTTAACAAGGATTGTGCTAAAGATGATTTCTCACTTCCAAATATTGATATGATTGTAGATCTTACAACAGGAAATGAAATGATATCACTTATGGACTGGCTATAATCAGATGAGAATAGCACCAAAGGATCAAGCTAAAACAACATTCACTTGTCCTTGGGGTACCTACTATTGGAATGCAATGTCCTTTGGTCTAAAAAATGAAAGAGCAACATATCAAAGAGCTATGACCACATTGTTCTAATGATATGATACATGATTTCATGGAAGACTATGTCGGTGATATCCTAGCAAAATCACAAACCAGAGCAAATCATTTAGAGGTCTTGGCAAAAATATTTTATAGATTGGAATAATACAAGGTAAGGTTAAATCCAAAGAAGTGTGTATTTAGTGCAACAACTAGAAAGCTGTTAGGATTCATCGTATCAAATACATGAATAGAGATAGATCCTACAAACGTGAAATCCATCTTAGAAATGCCAACATCAACAACACTTAAACAACTCAAAAGTCTACAAGGTCAGCTTCAATCCATTTGGTGCTTCATAGCACAGTTGGCAGATAAGTGCCACCCATTTCAACACCTTTCAAATAAAGGTGTTACATTTAAATGGTCATAACAATGCCAAGAGGCATTTCAAGCTTTGAAAGACTATTTATTGACAACACCAGTTTTGATACCACAAGTCCATGGAAGAACATCACTCTTGTATATATCAGCCACCAACTAAGTTTTGGGTGCTCTTTTAGCACAACATGGTGATCAAAGGAAAGAACGAGAAGTCTACCACATTAGTAGAAACCTTGTAGGCTACAAATTGAATTAAACTACTATTGAGCGTGCATGCCTAGCAGTGGTCTTTTCCTCCCAAAAGTTAAGACACTACATGATCAGTCATAAGATCCATCTCATTGCAAAGTTCAATCCACTCAAGTATTTTTTTAAGAAGATGTGCACTAACTGGAAGGTTGGCCAAATGGGTAATGATCCTTAGTGAATTCGATGTTGAATATGTTGATAGGAAAGCCATCAAAGGGAAAATTATTGCAGACCAATTGTCAGAAGCACCAATGATATACCACCATCCTACGTTGATAAAATTTCCAGATGAGTTTGTCTTTATAGTCATAGTATCTAATGAAGGAAAATTATTCTTTGATGGATTACATACAAACCATGGAGCAGGAGTGGGAATTATTTTTATCACACCTCAAGATGACTCTATTCTCAAGTCATTCAAAATAAGCTTCACATGCACAAACAACATAGTCGAGTATGAATCCTTGGTCATAGGACTTCAGACAACAGTGCAATGGAAAATAAAGGACCTACAAGTATATGGGGACTCAACTCATTATAAATTAGGTAAATGATGATTATGAAACCAAAGATGACAAGTTGACACCTTCTAAGCAGTTGGTAGATGAATTAAAGCCATATTTCACCATCACATTCGAGCAAATACCCAGGGCACAGAATTGAGCTGCAGATGCAATGGAAACTATGGGATCTCTCCTTGACATGCCAAATAATGGAACTCGGTTTGACTTCGTAGTGGAATAGCTAATGGTACCTTCATATGAGATACCAACTTCTAAATATGTTTGTGCAATAGTAGGACCTGAATCTCCTTGGTATCAGGAGATATATGCATATTTACATGATCAATATATGCCACCTGACCTTTCATCAAATCAAAGGAAGACTTTCATAAGGCAGGCCTCTAGATACACACTCATTGCAGATACATTGTACAGAAGAAGTTTAGATACAATGCTACTTATATTCCTCAATGTCAATGAAGCACAAGTATCTCTACAACAAGTTCACGATGGCATTTGTGGTGCCCATTTTAGTAGCCCAACTCTAGCTAAAAATTATTGAGAATATGCTATTACTAGCCAACAATGGAGAAAGATTCATACAAATATGTGCAAAGATGCAGACAATGACATATCCATGGAGACCTAATCCATGCACCAGCACAAGATCTTCAACCAATAACATCACCATGGCCATTCTCACAATGGGGACTTGATTTAGTAGGGAAGATCAACCCTACTTCATCTAATGGACATAAGTTCATTCTCACTGCCACAAAATATTTCACTAAATGGGTTGAAGTAATCCCCATGACCTATACCACAGGCAAGCAAATAGCTAAGTTTATTTTGAACTACATTATCTGTCGATATGGAATACCAATGAGCATTGTAATGGATAATGGTAGACCTTTCAAAAATTATGAAGTGGTAGAACTTTGAGAACAGTTCCATATTCAACACCATTTTGTAACTCCATATTATCCTCAAAGCAATAGTCAAGCATAAGCAACAAACAAAACAATCCTAAAAATTCTGAAAAAAGTTGTCAATGAAGTAGGCCAAGATTGGCACATACAACTCAATCCTGTTCTATGGGCTTATAGAACATGTGTAGGCACAACAACAAGTGCCACACCATACTCTTTGGAATATGGATGAGAAGCCATTGCTTATTGAGGTAGAATTACCATTACTGAGGATCTCTTTAAAGAATATCAAAACTAATGAAGATCATGAAGTTGCAAGGTTGCAAGAGTTGGAACTCTTGGATGAAAAGAGACAGACTGCCCTGAATCACTTACAAGGATACCAGAATAGAATGCGTAGAAGTTAGAATAAAAGAGTGAGACCACGTCACTTTGAACTAGGAGACGTTGTCTTGAAGGAAAACCAGAGAAACTTAGTGGAGTGAGAAAAGCCAAGAAAATGTGAAGCAAACTGGCAAGGCCCTTTTATCATAACATGAGTAGTTGGAAATGGTGCTTATCATTTAACAACAATGGAGGGAGATCCACTCCCCAACCTCTGAACATCATACACCTAAAAATATATTACATCTAAGGGATGGGTTCATTTAAATTTTCAAGTATTGCATTGCATCGCATATCTCCATTTCAAAGTGCATGATAGTTTCTTGCATTGCACAACATCTAGCTACATATCATTATTGCATTCTCATATAGCTGCATCAATAAACAAGGTGATTGTCTAAGTCATTCACCTGTCTGCACTGAAAGGAGAAAAGTTTGTCTCATTTTCTAGATACTTTTTCATGAATTTTTAGGAAGTCTTTATTCATTTATCTTCAATATCACCTTGTGATTGAGCTTTATCCATGGTTGAGTAGAGGTTTCATTGTTGAGCCTTATTACCCAAAGTCTATCAATTGATATATATCGCACATTAATCAATAGCTCTAATTCATTACAGATACCTAGTTGGTCATGTGGCTAGTGAAAAATCCAAAATTCTACTTCAGCACCACTGTAATTGTCATACCCAAGTAGGTTTCATTACTTATGAGTCAAGGCAAGAAAATAAAAAAGAAAAGTTATGCCAAATATCCATCTCAAGGCAAAATAAAACAGATGTATAAGTGAAATATCATGCAAAAATGTGCAATAAATCTTTACTAAGGGCACATGCGAGTAACTCCATCAGGGCTATGGATGCCTGTTGCCAATGGAGAAATATTCAAGAGATTATAGTGTATAACCTTGTCGAATCCCTAAAAAGCTTGCTGGGAGCGAGGCTCTATCCAAGTTGCTTTCGAAGTCAGAATAACACACGTAGCTAGCCACATAGGATTCCAAGGGTCTTTGATGGTTATAAGAGTCAAAATAAACTCAAGTGCACACACATGGGCAAAAGGGGATCAAAGTTTCAAGAATTAATGTAGAAGTTTTCCCTGCCTCCATTCATAAATCTTGATGACATAGTGTATTAAGATTGGATGATCTAAATTATTTTGAGAAAGGATCGAGCTCCTATCTCTGAAACATTTCACACCTTTAATTCAATAAGTGCATTTCATAATGAAAGATGCATACACTCACCCTTGTTTGAATAGGAACCGCATCTTCATCTTGCATCTTGCATTAGCATAACTCATATCAAAAAGTCATTGTCTCCATATACATCGCCTAGATCATCATGTCATCATAGGTCTGCATACTTTGGGGTATAACTGAAAAAAACATTTAAAATCAGAAAATGATCCTAAAAAATCAATCAAAAACATTTAGATAAAATCTTCAAATTCAAAAACATTTGCAAAACACAAAAATCTTAAAAATTGTAAAAAGTCATGAAAATACCCTAAAAATCAGAAAAAGATCTTGAACAAATACCAAAAAACAATTAAAAAACAACAAAATAAAAAGCATTCGAAAATGATCCACAAAACCCTAAACATTGAAAAACTCAAAAACAAACTAAAAATCAAAAAATCAACCTAAAATTGCAATAAAATGTCTCATGAGAAACAAATACCCTAGCAGATATCTAGAAAACACTTTGCACGAAGTTCAACAAAGGATATAACTATCTTATCAAACATCTGCAAACAACCTGATCAAGTCTTATCAATCATTGATATCCACATCAACGTGATCATTATCATGTCTTAGACAAAATCAGATACACTCGAAACTAAATAGATTTGTCTTAAATGGGGTCCAAAACTTTTGAAACTAGACATTATCAACCATCACATCAAACAAATCAAAGCAAAGGCATAGTTAGTTTAGCTACTGAATTTTGTCTAATTTGGTTTTTATCTTTTATCAATTGGCGAAGATCATGTTTCTATGCTACTCAAGGATGTCCAAAATTGACTAGAGAATCCATGATGGGCATGATCCTTTACTTTGATTGTTGTTTTGTGGTGTGAACCAATGAAGTTCTGGGTCAATTTCTCTAGTGGGTGTCTATGATAGGAGCATTCAGCCCGTGAATGCCACACATACCTTGACCCCTAACGTAATTCCCAAAATGGAGGGTTAATTCCTTGTCTACGACGTGTTTGTTTCTTGCAGTGAGATATCTATACATCCTAGTTCCTCATACCTTGGTGTACTAAGCTTGATTATTACATAATAAGGCTCAATGATGATAATGTATTGCACTACTAATGAGGCAAAGAAGAGTACTCATCACTATCATTCCTATCATATCATATCAATTTTGCTTTCAAGTTAACACCGTTGATCTTCATTTTCTACTATCTCTTCATCGTCTTTTCCAAATCTATCTTACTAACAATTCTTCTAACTCAAAGAGGCACAATCAACAATGTATTCTGTCACAACAAAACATTCATATAGGTTGCATTTTATTTTAAGCTCATTTGATATTAGTTAGATTGTATTTAAATATAAATTACTTTGATTCACTTACATTATTACTCAAGATAATTGCATTAGATCCATTCAGATAAATATCATATCATTTTAGACTCTTTATCATTTTAGAAGCATTAGTTGCACAACCATATCATCACATTGCATAAAAATAGAATGCACTAGAATCATAAAATGCATCACACACACATAACACATCAAATAGACACATCATATAGAATCATACATCATAGAAATAACACAAGGCATGTAGAATGTACCAAAATGCATATCATATATATCTCAAAAAGTGTCAGAATACATCAAAACAAGTAGAAGACAAAATGTCTCAGCCGACACTGGCCATATCTCTAGGTGGATCTTGTTTGCTCGATCCTACCCCGATGATGCCCTAGGTGGACCCATGACCCTAGCTGTACTAGTATCACAACTAGTAGACCTTCTATATCTCCTACCTGAGATATATCTCCTATAACTTGAAACTCATTGTCCCTTTGACAGGACATCCTCATACTCATGATTCCAGTATGCACACTTCTGAGAAAGATGAATCAGTCTCTCATCTCTTGACCCTATAGCAGGATCAAGGTACTCCTCTTGTGCATCCTGGATCAATCTAGACCTTCGCACCATCGCATCTCTCTCCTACTACAGACGATCCCTCTCTGTCGCAATCTGATCTCTCTCTACCTCTAAAGCACCATATGCTCTATCGAAGTTCTCTCTATCATCCATCTTCCATCATTGCAATGTGACAACAAGATCCTCTAAGCTCCTAATCCGAGCTCTCAGAACCTGCTCATCCTCACCCTCTTCCTCGCCACCCCCCTCTGCAGCTGGCACATCTCCAACCTAGGGCATCTCAATATCCTTCCCACCATCATCCCCACCATCACTCCCTCTGCTACTAGATAATCCTCTCTCAGAATCATCACTCTCACTCCCATCCCGGTTAGAGCTACTCATAGACTCAGTGTCTCAATCGATGTCTACATCACCCTCACTATCCTCTCACTCTATCTTTGTTGTTGCTACTACTGCTATCAAACCAATCTAACCTCCACCTCATCCTCCCCCTATCTCGGCCTCCACCATCTGTCCCTCTACCTCTACCTCTAATTCTCCCTCCTTGTTCCCTCTTGTGTCCGATCTGCTGAGGAGATATAGGAATCATAGGATCCATCAATGGTAATGGCATATGATGTACCCACCAAGCATCATACTGAGGTGTAGCACTAGGATTTGCAACCCCTATAGACCAACCCCATTGTACCGACCGAAGAGAATCAAACTCTGTAATAGCAATATGAGGCTGTACACAAGCCCCCCAATCTCTGAATTCTCGACAAATACGAGCAAAATAAGTAGTAACATCGGGAACCCCCTATACCTCCCTGAACTGGCAGAGTACACAACCAAGAAGATGAATGTCAATAAATCTATAAGTACCCACATCTTGACCAATCAAATATCTCTGATGATGACAATATGGCGAATGTTGCACATCATCAACCCAACTGGGGCAATCGAGATATGGCCTCCATGAAAAATAATGTAGAATATCAATTTGATGCCTCCATTAAAGGGTGTTCCGTAACACCCTATGCATAATACCAGTCGTCTATCTATACGCATATGGCTCATCAACACCAAGATCGACATGAACCATCAGATGAAATATAACTATGTGCTCCCAAGCCCAAACCTGGAGCAATGTGATCCCACAACCAATGGACTTCTATCCAAGATAAACAACCCCATGCATCCGATGGTATAAAGTGGACAATAAGCAAGGACCCCATGCATAAATGCGTCTGTGTACAATCATATCATGGATGACTCTACACCAACCAATTGTAAATACATCTGTCCTCCTATCAGGAATTAGAGGACCGACTACAATACTACATAACATGACAGTCATATCATCATAATCCAATCTATTCAGTCCACTATCCAATCAATCTAGTTAACTATTCAATCTATTGAGTTAACAAATCAATCAACTCTATTAACTGATCAATCTAAATCAATTCACTCCCAATCAAGACTTGAGTTCAAAATCCCTCCCCATCTGTGTTGAAAATCTATATAAACAACATCATTTTCTCAAATCAAACTAGAGATCACACTCTTCAAAGTAATTGCCAATCTATGCAATAATTTCAGTGCAATACCTGAGAGCCACCCACACAATGTTGGAGAAGAACAATGGAAGCACAAATAAAAAATAGGGAGTTTGAATTCATTTAAATCTTTCATTTCTTTCATATTTGATATTCTATTGTGTTATGTTTGATTATACTTGATTAGTTAAATATTTGTGATCGTCTTTACCCCATAATCAGATTTATGATTTTATGATATTCAAGCATGCAAATACACACAATCACATACAAGTAAGGACACACAAAACAAAGAAAATCCAAACAAAGAGAGCCAAAAGGAAAACAAATATAAACAAAAAGATAAGTAAATGCACAAAGTTGAGTCCACTTATGGTGGAAGTTTCAGAAAGCTAAAAAATGAAAATGTGTCAAATAAAATGAGATATCATTATGCTTCGAGGCCTCAAGCCAATATTTCAAACGATATCCCATTTCACAACAAGATCCCAAGCCTAAATCTACGAAATAGGATCCCATTCCAAAAACAAAATGGGATCCCGTTTAAAAAATAAAACAGGATCCCATTTCTTTGTATATTATTTATTATTTTATATTAAAAATGACATATATACATGAAATTTAAAATTCAAGTATAAGTCAATATAACTTAGTGTAAGTCACATTTTAATATGTCTTTTTCATTTCTTATACTTTAACTTATACTTCATGTATATATTGATAGGATGTTTGAGAGTGGTTTCAAATCTCTAGGAGTTAAAATGCAAATTCTAGATTTTAGATCTTAAATAAATTTAAACTTAGTCAAATTTCAGTAATCAGTGAGCTCCTATGAGTATTTTCTCACTCTCTTTATCTTCCTTGAGCTTTAGACCCATCTCTCTCCTTATCTCTCTTCCTATATCCCCTCTCTACTTCTCTCAAAATCTAGACTTATCTCTCTCCCTCTCACATCCTTAACTCTCTACTCTCTATCTCATCTCTCTCTACACACCTCCCCTTACTCCCTACCTACCTCTTTCTCTACATATACCTCTCCATCTCTCTCTACATATCTTTCTCACCCCCCCTACCATCTTATCTTTCTCTACATAGATCTCTCTCTCTCTCTCTCTCTCTCTCTCTCTCTCTCTCTCTCTCTCTCTCTCTCTCTCTCGCTATATATATATATATATATGCCTCTTCTTCCTTATTTAATTTTATTTCCCTTCTATCCCCTCTCTACCTCTCTATCTCATTCTCTCCTCTCTCTCCCAAAATATAGACCTATCTCTCTACATCTCTCTCACATCCTTAAATCTCTACTCTTTGTCTCCTCTCTCTACATACCTCCCCTCACTCCCTACATTCCTATATTTATCTATAATACCTCTTTATCTATCTCTACATACCTCCCCTTGTTCCCTACCTACCTATATTGCTCTACATATACCTCTCTCTCTCTCTCTCTCTCTCTCTCTCTCTCTCTCTCTCTCTTTCTCTCTCTCTCCCTCCTCTCTTTACCTCTCTATCACATCCTTAACTCTCTACTCTTTGTCTCCTCTCTCTCTACAAACCTCCCCTCACTCCCTACCTACCTAGATTTATCTACATATACCTCTCTATCTCTCTCTACATACCTTCTCTGCCTCTATACCAACTTATCTTTCTCTACATACATCTCTCATCCACCCTCTCTTTCTTTCTCCCTCTCACCCCTCCTTCCTTCCCTCTCTACTTTTATCTCCCCTCTATCCCTCTTTACCTTCTATCTCACTCTCTCCTCTCCCAAAATTTAGACCTCTCTCTCTCACATCCAAAACTCTCTACACTCTATCTCCTCCCTCTCTACCCACCTCCCCTCACTCCCTACCTACCTCTCTATCTCTCTCTACATACTTTTCTCTCCCTCCCTACTAACTTATCTTTCTCTACATACATCTCTCTTTTTACCTCCCACTCTCTCTCTCCCTCTTTCCCTCTTTACTTTTATCTCCCCTCTATCCCCTATTTACCTTGCTATCTCACTCACTCCTCTTTCTCTACACACCTCCCTTAACACCCTACCTACCTCTATTTATCTACATATACCTCTCTATCTGTCTCTACATACCTTTATCTCCTTCCCTACCAACATATCTTTCTCTACATACATCTCTCTTCTACCCTCTCTCTTTCTCCCTCCCACCCTTCCACTCTCCCTCTCTTTGCCTATCCATCTCTCTCTACTTATTTCTATCTCCCCTATCCCTCTCTGTCTATCCATCTATGTCCCCAATCACTCTCTTTATCTCCCCTCTCACTCACTCTACCTACCTCTTCCTTCCTCCTCTACTTTATAAAGAGAGAGTGAGTGGGGAGATAGATGGATAGAGAGAGGGAGAGAGAAGATAGAAAGAAGTAGAGAAATATGGATAGGTAGAGAGAGAGAGAGAGTTAAGGATGTGAGAGAGAGGTCTATATCTTGGGAGAGAGGGGAGAGAGTGAGATAGAGGTAGAGAGGGGATAGAGGAATAGTGATATGGAGAGAGATAGATCTAGAGATTGAAGGATATAAAGAAAGTGATATAGAGAGATAGCGATAAAATATTGATAGGAGCTTGTTGATTACTAAAATTTGACTTCGTCTGAAAATTTATAAGCTCTTATAAAAGCTAGAATCTACGTTATAGCTCCTAGAGATCTGAAACCACTCTCAAACATCCTGTCAATATATACATCAATGTTATATTTCATGTATATATGTCATTTTCAATATAAAAAGAAACAACATATAAGTCATTTACAACATAATTTTAAAAAAAAAACTAAAAAATGTTATTTTTCTTGTATATATAAGTCATTTTCAATTAAAAAAATAAACAATATAAAAATAAATAGGATCTTGTTTTGTTTTTGAAATGGGATCTCTTTTCTAGAATGGGATCCAATTTTTAAAAAAACTGAATTACCGCACTGATTTTTGCTCTGGAATTTGCTTCTAGAAAAATGCTTGGAGAGTCGACCCTTAGCCTTGGACCTAGTTTGCCCTGCAACTTGAAGGCCATGTCAATGTCCATACAAAACACTGACTTTGGACATATATCTGAAGACCCTTTTTGCAGAATTTTTTGAAGAAATTAAAACCCATTACAAAAGAGACTATCTAGACTCCAAATATGTATTTTTTAAAAATTGGATTAATTTTTTTATTTTTAAAAAAATCTCTAATGAAAAAGGTCCATAAACTTGAAATAACAAGGTTTTCTTATTTTTTAATAGCTTTGTTGTTTCTAAGTTTTTTGAAAAATAAATTATATGAAATCAAACTAGAGACAATTATATACTCTTTCAAAAAAATAAAAAAATGATAAGTTTAGGTCAAGTTATGCTTGTCGTACACAAGGTTTTTTCAAAACAATAATTATGCTCAGTAAAAAATTAAGAAAACAAATATTTAAGAAAAAATTACAAAAAAAAAAATACTCATCAAAGGTGTGTAAAAAATCTTTTCTCAAAAGGATTCAAAAAAAATACTTTCATTTAGGTCAAATAATGCTTGTCGTACATGGACATGGTATTGTCCTGAAAAAGGTGACTTTTAAACTATAGGTTTTAGAAATGCCTATTGAAACTTAATTTGCATCATCTGGGTATTAACATAAATTACATATTTGGAAACTAGACTTTGAGTGCTACATTTTCTATTATTGACCTTTTCCAAGATTATTCTTTAAGTGCTTCAAATTTTTAGGTCAATTGGGACAAATTCTGAAAAACAAGGAAAACACTTCTACTTTTTTGGCAAAAAAGTGGACTCAACTTCTTGCCCACGCAAAGACACACAAAAGGGGTTATTACTAAAAAAAGGGCTCCAAGTCAACTAGTTTTAAATACCTTAATAGTCAAAATGTCTTAACTACTAATATCATTCTCAAAAAATTATTGTAAGCGCAAGAGCAATCCTATGCAAAGAGCAAGAGTATATATTAATTGATGAAACAAGAAACCATAATCCAACGACTAGCAAGGTATGTCATGCTATGGGTTCATGGTAAGATCATGAATGTCGTTGGGCAACAAGGTGTGTTATGTTAGGTGATTCATTTTAGAGTCATGGATTCCAGTGGCTAGCAAGTTGTGTTATGCTAGGTGACCCATGGAAAAGAGAGATAAGCGTGAATTGTACTAGACAACAAAGTGTGTTATGTTGTTTGATCTGTGTGAAAAAATAAGGAGAGTCAAAATGATCTAGCACGGTATGTTATGCTAGTTGAATCAACCTGAAAAAGATTACCAAAAAAACCCTATGCTTGCAAGGTAATCAAGTACAAAATGAATGTTGCAGTAACACCAACATAAGGATTACCAAAAAAACTTGATGTTATCCAAGAAATTCAAAAACACAACTACAAAATGGGTCTTGCAGTGACACCAAGACAAGGATTACCAAACAAAACTCATTGTTTGCAAGGTAACCCGAAAATGCAACTACAAAATGGGTGTTGCAATGACACCAAGACAAGGATTATCAAATAAAACTTATTATTTGCAAGGAAATCTGGAAATGCAAATACAAAATGGGTGTTGTAGTGACACTAACACAAAAAATAAGGAGGCTGCATATATGCCCCTCCTTAAGATGCCAACATAGCTTTAAGTTGATATCTTAAGGTAGAAAGAGAACACATCAAGGATAAACACCTTATTCACATACATTCCAATCTAGAAAGAGGAAACAAGTCTTTTAAACAAGGAATAGATAATTGTAAGATAGATATTTGGCAACAAGTGTAAATGGATCCTTTTAATGGATACATGACTAACAAAGGTGGAAGAGATCTTTGTCCAAAATGTTGGGAAAATGGTGTTGTACACCTTGCATAATAATTTTTTATTGTTGTATTATTTTATTATTGTGTGAGGTGGACATTGAATTATATTGTAATATCATATTGTATTGTTGCACCTAGATGGATGTACAACATGTAGAGATTCCCTTGGAATATTCTTGTAACCACTTGATGAGTTGTCATTGACACATGGTATTATTATATTATATTTATTTAATATTGGGAAATGTAATTGTGTTGAAGTACTCAATATTAAATGTGGGTCAAGGGTAGGTAGGAAAAATATTATATTTTATTGTCACATGGTTTTTGGACACATGGTTTGATGTAATACCACTTGGTGGTTTTGTGGGAGCCTGTGTTTATAAAAGAAACCATAAGGGTAGTTGTTTGGGTTGGTCAGTTAGCCAGGTTAGCATTTTTGAAGGAAGGAAGCATGGCATGGGATGTGTGGATTCATGCTTGTTCATATGGAGTGCTTGTTGATCGCTTGTTATGATTGGGTTTTCAGAAGCTTTCCATAGTTGTATTGTAATGGACACATTGTTGATAATACATGGTGGATGATGGTTTTGGAGGCTGGGTTTTTCTCTCATGTGGGTTTTCTCAGGATATATCTTGTGTCACCTTTTTATGGGTATGTTGTCTATTCTTTGCATGTAGATTCTATGTATTGATTTAATTAAGATCTAAATTGGATTATGTGGAAATTGTCATAAAGTTGACTGCAAATTTCCTTTCACAAAATATGTCTACCTCCAAGAAGAGATCTTCAACAAAAATAATAGCTTCAACCAAGGGGGGGGGGGAGAGACAAAGGATACACACCTTCCCTATTGATATGAAAGGGGGTGCTTGATGAAGGATTGCACACTTTTGACATGAAGTAGATATCATTTACAAAAGATAAACAATTTCAAAAAGGAAGAGGTCCTAATCAAGGAAACACACCACCTAGAAAGGTTAAAATCTCCATGAAGGAGAAACAATTGTATGCAAGAAAGGATATTATTATAGAAGATGCAACTCGGAAAAAGAAAAAGTGAATCCTTAGAAAATAAAGAGAAAAGATTGAAAACTATTCATTCCCCCCAAGCATGGGAACAAGAATAACTAGGTTATTATGTTTCTGGCCAAGTATGATTGCACATGAAATTGTATCACCATGAATGACAAAGAGATCCTAATTAAAAAAGGTAAACTACTAGTGTCACATAGTGCACTACTTCCAAATCTAGATTTAGAAAAAGAATGACATTGAGTGTAATATGAATACGATCTCTACATATTGATGTAGGAGAATCCCCGATCTATAAGAAATCTTGCATCAACCAAAAATATTTCCTTAGTTTTTTTCTTGTTCAGTTCATGTAGCATTTTTTTGTGTTTCTTTCAGTGTATTTCGATAGTTGTTCATTGTAGATCAGATTTTTGGGTTCTAGGCATGTAATTGTGTATTATTCTAGATTTCCAGTTCATTTGGATTCTTTTTCGGTGAGTTGTTCCTTTCGGAGTAACTGATCCTGGGTTCTGGAGCAGTTTTGAGCTGATCGTCTAAGTTGGAGATTTCTTCTTTTTTGGAGTGATTTCTTGGATTGCGGATCAGTTTGGCACCATACTCGATGTTCTTAGGCCCTTTCTCGACCTTCCTTTGTGGTCTTCACTTCCGGATTGTTCTTGGCAGATGTGGTCTTCACGTTTTGGGGCTAACCTATCTTACACATTTCATTTTCCTCCCTTGGTTAATGTAATCTTTTGTGGCCAACCCAAATGTGTTCCAGAGGATATATATATTGTTTTGTGTAGTCATTAGAGATAGATCTATTAGTATGAGGTTCTAGATTCATGATTAGAGATCTGGATAACTCTAAGAGTTCCAGATGGATTGTAATCTGACATGTTAGCTTGCATGTAACCGGTTGACTATTAGATGTTCTATGATGAACATATGACAATGCATATGTCTAATTCTATAATATTCCTATGTGTTGTTATTGCTTCTGTTGTGTTACTCTTGCTACATGATCTGATCAATTCTCTTTGAAACCCATTGGACCATGGCTACATCACATATAAATCTTGAACAAATTGTTTAAAATTTAAATAGAACACAATAAAAAAGAGAGCGAGAATTAATTTGATGAAAGTGACAAAATGTGTCCTTACTACCATTCTTATAATTATTCATATAACTTGTGTAACAAAAACTAACATTTTTATCATGCTTAAGACTTCAAAAGATTCTTTTTTCTAGATTGAAACAAGTAGGCCATGTCTCTTGTTGAATAGAAATATTAGGCTTTGGTATTGAAATAGGTAAGGGAGGGGGAAGAAATCCTACAACTTCTCTAGAGAATTGTGAAAGAGGCTCTATAGGGACTTTAATTCCTTGTTCCATATTTCCAAGACCTTATCCACTATATCCTTGTTTAGAAATCATATCATAGCCAACCTCATAATTTATTTGCAATTGTGAAGGAGAAGGAATCATCATATACTTCATTGATTTTTGTTGTGTAAGTGTACATTGAAGGACCAAAAAGATGAATAGTTGAATTAGGATGGATTGTGGTAGGGAGATTCTTATTTTCATCATTTTTCATATCCACCTAGTTAGGTTGGAATGAGTGTTCTCATTATCTAAAGCTTCATATCCACTTACTTCAAACATATTAAAAGATCTAGGTACTATTCGAATAGGCCAAGACCCTCCCACCCAGGAATTGAATAGGGTAAATGATTATCCTCCCTGAAATTGAATTGACTTGATTTATAAATGATGCATAATTGAGAAAAATAAACATAAATATAAAGCTTCAAATTAGATATACAAACTCTAAGTACACATCTAGAAATCAGAATCAGAGAGGAAGGTGTGTCAACAAATTGAGCCTGAAAGTGTTGGACTATGGGGCTAGGTGACCTAGTCATGCAGGTGTCTAATGCAATTATCTAAAATAGATTCAATATCAAGATGTTTCTCTGAATACCTCCTTGAAATTTCATCAAAAAAGTGTGTGACTATGTGGCTAAGTCATAGTGTCCAAGGTATTTTGCTTCTTCAAATTTTGGTTCTATTTGTCTTAGTCTACACTTTTTGGATCTATATTTCTTCTCTTTTGAACCTATAACTTGCACACAAAAGAGAGAAAATGGTGTTGGGTTGATAGGGGTTTGCCTTAGTCAAACCTCGGGTTTCTAAGTAACCTTATTATGAAAATAGATAAAATAAAATCTCTAAACTAGAATGATGGATCCACAATATTATACATCAAGCTTGATGTTGTTGTTGATGACGATGATGATGCAATACAATGACCTTTGGATAGGACTCACAAATGTTGATGCAATAACATGACATGAAAAGGCATAAAAAAATTCAATAATAAAAAGCTAGTTGCATGAAGATTGATGCAACTTGTTGCTCCATAATGCTCAGATTTGAAAAATTTTGCTCATGATACTTTCTCTAGGAAGTTATTAGGATGTTATAGAATGGTTGAGGATGAAAATTATTTAGGAAAGATGCTCTTATATAGGGTTCCCAAGTTATTTCATGAATTAATTCAACCTCCAATGCTCATACTAAAATATCAAGATCATGAATCAACTGGCAGGAACCCATACAATGACATATTACAAAATTGGCCAATGGCACCTAGCACCCTATTCTACTAGGACAAGTTCACTTAGTGCCCTAGTCCACCCATAAATGGGTGAAACAAAGTTGATTCTAGTTCACACAAATTCAAAACAAGGATTCAAATCACCATATTATCCTATGGCATCAACTTTGTAGTGCAAAAGCCACAAATAGGCTTGGAAAAGAGTGGGAGGAGACACACTAAGGCAAGGGCAAAAAAATGACCTTGAAATTGTATGGGTTTATAATTTATGACACTAAAATTTATACATTTAAAAATTTGTAGCACTCACAAACATGTATGCAAAGTAAATATCCAAACTTCAAAGGATACAAAAGAGGTTTTATGTAAATTAATGAGCCCTACAAGGTGTAATCATGTAGGTTTATCTTATCAATATTTGTAAATCTCACTATGATAGTGCTAGCAATAGAATATGGCTCCAATACAATTGGTTACATCTATAATATATAATAAATTATAGAAGGAAAAGTAAATCTCCATAGATAGTTACATGTTTACTACATGATGTGTTTATTTATTACCAGTTCACATGATTACCTTAAAAATAAGTATAAGGTAATCATGTGAACTAGTAATAAATAAACACATCATGTAGTAAACATGTAACTATCTCGAATGATAGTTGTGGTAAGATCATGGGTTGGATATGGTATCAATTAATAGTGGCGCTTCCCCAAACATATAAAAATAATGGTGATGTGGTCCCCATTGTTGGACACACACCAGATGCTGAGAGGGGGGTGAATCAACATAAACCAAATTTCAGACCTTAATCTTACATTAACAGGTTTATTCCAGATAACAAACTTTCATTAACATCAATTGCACATGAATACCAAAATTTATACATGAAAAACCCAAACTGGGAAAACCATGATGAGCACTTGCTCACAGAAATGATCCACTATATAAAATGATTTACAGAAGAGGGATCTCACTTCTCCAAACTTTCAGACCAAGGCTAATTGCTCTTGGGGCAAGATACAAAAAGAGGACTTGCAAACTTGAATCTAACAACAATAGGACAAGATACATAATTACCACTTTCAAAAATAGAATTGTATGAATAAGGGCATCTTAGTATGCTGATTACATTCTTTGATATAGCATAGTCTTTGACCTTACTCAAATATGCAAACTTCCAAGTCTCCAGATCTTAGTTGCATTACCAATTGTCACCTCTACATTGCAAACCCTTCTGATATAGAAATTGCAAGCACATCAACATCATTACATCAAGTTGCATATACTCATTGTTGAATTCCAAACACACATTTCACACATCGCTCATTTTCTTGTCAACAAATAATCACATATATATACCAATCTGAAATTAAAAAATCCTCACCAAGTTGGCCCAAAATGTAACGTGCATACATATTTCCAACTCAAGGTATACCACCAGACCAAAATATAAAGTGCATACAAACAACACCAAACCAAAAGAATACTTCACACACAATCGTCAGACCAAGAAATATATATTACATCTAACTCTGATAACATAACCTAATGCATGTACCTAACATGTTATTTCACAAATGAAAGAAAATAACACTCAGACCACAAAGATAAAGCTTCCAACTATCCTCGCCATAAAAAACAAGTTGATATTAACTGCCAATGCAATGAAACCATAGGACTAATCATACAAACCTTCGGTCCAAAAATATACCTACAAATACTCCAGCATTGTAGCTTAACTCTGTTGATATCCGAACCAAAACTTATTTGAACCACACTATTTGAAATTAGTGACAACAAAGCACACATCTATAACAATCTCCCCCTTTGTCATTAATGGAAAATAACCAAAAATATTTTCACACACAATAAACCTTTGAATAACAACTAATAACAACTCCCCCTAACAAAAACATCTCCAAAACAGATATAAAAACATTTTTCATTATCCCTCTACCCCTTTGACATCAAGGACAAAAGTCAAACCAAGGAAATATAACACAAAATCATTAAGAATTACCAAGCCAAATATCTTTGAACTATTTCTTCAAACTGATTACTGAAGCATTGCAGGCACGAGTAGCAGTAGCCATAATCCTGCTCTAGCATTCACAATCAATGCACAAGTATCTACCACATCATCAAAAGAGTTTATGTTTTTAGCATCCTTCTCAACACTCCTTGCATCAACCAACATTCTTGAGTAGGAGGAAAGTTTTAATTCAATGTTAGCTCCCAGTTCTCCAAACATCCTCATATACTCATCTCTTTGACTTCTTCTCAATGCTAAATGAGCATGTAATTCTTGAGCTTGACCTCTTTCCTTGCCATAAACAGCTTCATATATTTTATAATTCTTAGCCATTTCAATTAACCAAGACTCAATTCGATCATTTTGATCTTTGAACTTTTGTGTGGCAGCAGGCCACCTCAAATAAAATTTGTATAACATTTCGACTGCTTCCATAGACTTCTTGAAATTCAATAAAATAAGGATTAGCACATGATGTACTTTTCTACATTTCTCTATCATCTTCTCTTGAAAATTTGTTCATGTAAACTCTTCCTTAGCACCACTGTCATCACCTTAACCATTTTCTCTACAAGCTCCTTTGAAAGAAGACTCTAGAAACATTAGTAGCAAACAGATTATTCTAAACCATATATTTCACAAATTCTTTCTCAATGACATCTTTCTCATACGAAACATAATTATGATATGAATCACCAATAGACTACACACCACCAAGCTTCCTAGTCATTTTAAGAACTTTTTCCTTTGTCATCTCATCATCATCAAACACTTCTTTAGAATCCTTCTTCTCCTTTTCTGCTTCCTTAATCTGATCAACTTTTTTTTCTGACGTCATCTCTTCTTCTTCATCATCACTATCTATAGTCACCGGTTCAATATCATTCTTCTCTAGAACCATCTTCTTGCTTTTTTGAGATTTAGAACTAGAGGCAGAACTTTCTACAGATAGTTTCCTAGATTTCTTTGCTCTTTTCTCAGTCTTGATTAGTCTGGACCTTCCTAAGATCTCTTCTTTCATTCCAAACCTTTTTGCATTTGGATCCTTTGGCATCTTCAAAAAACTTTATACTAACCTCATACATTCATCTTTGGAAACTTTATAGGATAATAGAGTTATCTAGAAAAATCTTAGAACCACAGCTTCCAAAAAGCAATTATCCTTATCAATTAGAAATACAATCTCATTCTCATACCAATCTCTAACCTTAGGAGGAATTTGATTCCTCAAAATCAAATCACCTTTGAGCTTCTCGAAGAATTTTTTGCACATTTTTTATCTATCATCCAATCCATCTAAGTAACCTTTAATTTGACATCCAACAATCATGTCTCATCTCCATGCAACATTCTCAACATCAGGAAAAGCATTCAAAAAATAGAAAACTAAACAATCAAAGAACCATACCGAAACAGATACATTTCGGTCTTTGTCATCTTGATATTATCGAACAACTACTGTCGCAGAATCTCACACAAGTCATATTTTGCATTTTTCTTAACCATCCTGTAAGCCACATATACTTTAGTAGATGCACAAGAACCATCTCCATTCCTATATTTAACTTTGTATGATATCCCCATTGTTTCATACCTGACATCCACATTCCTGATAGTATCAATTCTTAATACTCTTCCATCTAAAATTACTCAAGTAGACTGATTCACTTCAACATTCTTTATAGATTTCAACATCAGTACTTCTCTGGTTGCACATAACCCTATCACAACTTGCAGCACCCCCTTTGAATCAAGTATGGTTTAACAAGCCAGATATATTCACCATGAATTCTACTAAGAACAATTCTAATAACTTCTTCATTTCCAAACATCGAAAAATAATTCCAAGCATCCAAACAAGTGTGCCCTAGAGTGTCGAATTCACTGTTCAACCTCTATGAACTATCAACCAAATAGTTTTTCCTGAAAGACCTAATATTTTCATGATTATACTCTTCTAGATTAACATAAATGTACTGACAAATATTTTCCTTATAAATAACACAATCGTCAATTCCATAAAAAGCTCCAAAAAGGTTTACATCTGACGGAATGAAAGGTTTCAACTCCTACTTAGGTTTGGGTTCATCATTGATATTTACAATTTGCACCATTTTGCCAAATCACTGCTCTGCAATTCTTTTTCCCACACTTTCACTTGAATTTTCTTATTTTCTCTCATTCGCTTCCCAAATTGTAAGTGCACAAATGATTTTAATCATCGTTCAAAATAAATACTCATGAGTTGGGTTTTGAAAAGCTGATACACAATTTTTTGAACCTCCAAGAATTACATTTGGACCAGAAGATATGCTCAAAACCTCCAAAAAATAACCACACACATCTACCATGTTGAGAGGAAACCTAGCATCAAACCAAGAGGGGTCAAAAGATGTTTTCATTGAATCTCCCCCACAGTCCTTGTTGTCTAAGTCAATTACCAAAAGAGGGAACTGAATCTACAATGGATGTCGAAACACCTTCAACATTTCCTTAAGTCTTCTCTTTTGATTTCTCTGCCCACAATGTCTTTCCATTTCCTTTAGAGTCCATTGCATTCTCCAGACTATCATTCCTTCCTTTACTACTTTTACAAAATCTTGCAACATTCCCAACAATATTATAATTATAGCATACTGGACCATTATGTATCATATTCTCAATCACATTTCTTCGGAAGTTCTCATTCATCCTTCATTCAATAGCTTTGTGCCCATATCCATTGCAAACATAGCAACATTAATTGAAAGCTTTGAAACTTCTATTCATATTCATTATGTTTCTACATTCACTAGACTTGTGTCCAAACTTGTTGAAATAATGACAATTTCCATTGAAAGAATAATTCCTTATCTAATTTCTACATCCACTTGATTTTTGCCCTACTTGATTACATGAAAAACAATTTCCTTTGAAAAAAAAATACCTGGAAGAAATAGGAGGAGGTCTATGGTCCATCATAGACTTTTGAAAATTCTGATTAGGCATGAAAATCTTTTTATCCTCAGTAGCATTCTTCATTCCTTTTCCCTTTTCTTCATTGATCTTCAAGCATCCACCAAACTCTCCATTATTTTGAAGCTACAAGACAGATTCTCGTATCTCTTTTACACCTTTCAAAAGTACACCATTACTAATCTGATCTTTAGCATCTTTGAGTTCCTTTTTCAGATTTGTCACTTCTTCTTCTAATTTTGAACATTCTATAGTCTTCTCATCAAGCTTCATTTCATATTCATTAGCAACCTTCTTTCTTTTGTCCAATAATCCCCTTAAGAAAGTAATCTTCTCAACTACCTTCTTATATTTGCCTATGCACTCATCTAGATCAACCAAACAAGATCTCAGTTCTCCTTCCATATCAAAAACACCTTCAACATCATCCCAAGCACCTTGATCTAAAGAATCCATATCATTCGGATCTTCTTCAAACATATTTTTCAAGTCTCTAAATCTACCTCAAGTGGTTAAGCTTACTCAAGAGGAATCAAGCTCTGATACCAATTGGACACACATCAGATGCTAAGAGGGAGGGGGGGGTGAATCGGCATAAACCAAATTCCAAACCTTAATCTTACTTTAACACATTTATTCCAGATAGTAAACTTTCATAAACAATTAAATGAAGGCATCATAAGATTATTCACATCAATTACACATGAACACCAAAATTTATACATGGAGAACCCAAATTGGGAAAAACTATGATGAGAACTTGCTCACAGAAATGATCCACTATATAAAATGATTTACGGAAGAGGGATCTCACTACTCCAGACTTCCAAACCAAGGCTAACTACTCCTAGGGAAAGATACAAAAAGAGGAATTGCAAACTTGAAGCTAACTGCAACAAAGTAAGATACCAAATTACCACTTTCAAAAATAGAATTATATGAAGAAGAGCATCTCAATATGTTGATTACAGTATTTGATATAGCACAATCTCTGACCTTACTCAAATAGCTGGGCTTCCAAGTCTTTGGATCTCTTCTCTGCTACCAACTGTCACCTTTTCACTACAAACCCTTCTGATATGACAACTACAAACACACCGACATCCTTACATCAAGTCGCATATGCTCATTGGTGAATTTCACACATCTCTCATTTTCATTTCAATAAATCATTACATATATATACTAATCTGAAACAAAACATCCTCACCCATGTCATCCCAAAATAAATATTGTAATTGTTGGCATTTGCATGAAGATTGCATTAATGAATTATAAATATTGTCACTGATGTCAATTGTAACTAGTAATGGATTTGTATTGCAACAGATAGTGATGCAGTAATGCAACCAATAGTTGAGCAAGTGAAGGAAACCAATATTACTATTGAAGTAGTGAGATCAACTGGTAACCCTAACCTACTGATATGTCGAACCCTAATTGATGGAGCTTGGTGAATCGGTTGTGTTGATCTATGATTGAATGGTGATCGGAGATGATTATGCCACGTATGCATGGTGCACGTGATGAGTTTCAAAGTGGTTTGGCATGTAGAGATAATTGTTTTATCTTGGGAATGAGTGAGTGCATAGCATGAAGTGGAAACAGCGTGATGAGTTACAGGATCCTATGTGCGGTGATCTAGGAGCGATCGAGGTGGTCTTGAAAAATGTGCAGACAATTGCTATGTAATCCAATGGTCATGTTTGAACCGATTTGTTTGTAATATCTATGAGATCTTAGGTTTTGTGATATGTTATTGACCTATTTTTTTTCTTATAAGGTCGATGAGTTATTTTGTAGAAGTATTGGCAATTTTGGTTAAGTGTGTCAGTTTGATTGATTGTCGAACCAGAAGGAGAATCTGTAGAATGTGTGAAGGCAAATAGGAGCATAAAAAGGATTTTATCAAGCAGAGTAGTGCTATTACCAGATCAGCAAAGACCTTGTTGTTCTCTAACAATTACAATAGTTAAATCCCTTAACCGGGCAAGATTTAATAGGCTTGGTATTTTCTAAATCCTCTAACCAGGTGATCCATTAGCTTGGATTTGAAATCCTCTATCGAGGTTACTCTTAACAGGGTATTGTCTTTAATAGGGTATTGTAGTCAATCCCTTAACCGAGTGGTCCTTATCCAGATCTGTTCATAACACCTGACATTTTTGTAAAGCTTCTAACAAGGCTTGGCTCCTAATAGGGTGAACTTCAAAAGAGTTCAGAATACTTGTGGATATTCATCCCCACTGTAGTTTTTCCCATTTAGGTTTCCACGTCAAAAATCATTGTGTCAAGTGGTGAATGGTTTTTGTGGTTATTTTTTGATATGGTTAATTTGTTTAATTGGTAAATCCACTTAGATGTGTTAATATGACTAGAAGTGATCTGAAATGTGCTATTACTAATATTAGTAAAGTGGTTTGATGTTTTTGGTTAAATGGTTTGTGAGTTTCAAATTTGTTACACTATTATATTGGTATTTTAGTCAACAGGTAAACTTGACAGTGCAGTTGCAGTTTATAGTACATTATTTGAACCGGTTAGTTCAGTGATTCATTTATGAGTTTGGTGAAAGTTTAGTTTTTTTTCCATCTAGTGATTCACCCTCCCTCTTAGTAGTTGACCAAATCATTATTGATTCATCATATCATCAGTAACATGTATGCATATTTCTAACTCAAGGTATACCACCAGACCAAAATATAAAGAACATAGAACATAAGTCAAACCCAAACAAACAACACTGGACCAAAAGAATACTTCACATGCAATCACTGGCCCAAGAAATATATATTGCATCTAACTCTAATAACATAACCTAACGCGTGTACCAAACATGTTATTTCGTAAATGAAAGAGTCTGGACCAAAACAAACAACAGCTAGACAACAAAGTAAAAGCTTCCAACTGCTCTCACTATAAAAAACAAGTTGACATATATTGGAATCAATGAACACTAAGAGGGGGGGGGGGGTGAATAAATGTTCAACAATTTTTAACTTTCTTGATATGATTCTTAAACCACCTGATGCAAATGAATAAAAGTAAAGTGCATAAACTCAATACAAACAAGCACAAAACCATAACACCGGAATTTTTATGTGGAAACTTGGAAAGGGAAAAACCATAGCGGGATTGAGACCCACAATATTAAAATATTGTGATTGAGTAAAATAATATTACAAGGGGAATGCACATGCATTCAAGCACACTACCTAGAGCTCACTACTCAGTTACGAGAGAGGGCTACAACCCCCGGAGGACTCACTATCCAACAATTACAAATAATAACTTGAATGTCTGAACAGATAAATAACATCTACAAATGTCAAAGTGTAGTTCCGGTTAAGCACAAAGTATCTCACTTTCACTATTCTGGCACACTGCTTTGTTATGCTTTTCTATTATACATCAGAGCATAAATCCAAAGATAGCACATGTGAAACTACACATAGATGCTCATACAATCTTTGCACACCAACATCGATCACCAAAATGATCAAAACAGATTGGTCTTATATATCTGCATCAGTTGATTCAGTCACCAACATGTCAGTTCCAAAAACATTTACAAAACATGAAACGTGTAACAAGAAGTTGGCTCAATCCGATTACAAATGCACATGCAAACCAAAACAAATTGATTATATGCTTCACATATGTCGGCTTGACCACCTCAAACTCAAAACCAATCAACAAAATCATCCTAAATATTTCACATAACATGCTACACCACTAATCACCCAAATAACCATGTTCTTCCTGAAATATCAGATACTGCATCTCCAATCTTGCACGAGAATCAATACAGAAGGCTAGGATTGTGAAATAAGCTATTTTAATCATCAAATCGACGACCTCTTCCACCGCAAAGAAAAATGTGCACTCAAAATTGGGTTCTACTCAATGTACTCGAACACTTTGTCCCACCTTCCAGACTTAAGAAAAATTGACTTCGAACTTCTGGTAGAATGATTCTGCATATTTTGAATATAGCTTCCGATATGAGTTTCCATAGATAACACCAAAACAATCCTCAAGCATTTATCTCTTCTGGTACAATGTCTCTTGCCACAATCTCCCCCTTTGGCATTGATTGCAACACTTGATGAAAAATGACATTGTGTTAAACCAAGAATGTCATATGCTACAAAATTTTAAAACTTTGAAAAAGCAAAATTCCAACAGGCTCCCCTGAGAATATATAGCATTTTTCAATTCTTTCTACCCCTTTGACATCAATGGCAAAGGTAGGTATCCACTCAAATTTGTATGTACAAGGGTATACACAACAAATTACAAAAATTTGAAGATGTCTGCAAAAATAGACTTCAAAGACTACAAGTGATCATCCCAACCTTTCTTCAGGTTCTCCAAAATGTTGATGAGAGCACTGAAAATATATGCATGCATTTCTGCTCCTCTGAGGTTTGAAGGTACACTCTTATTTAGTGCATTCATGGCATCCTACTAACTGCTAAGTAGATTATCCAACTGGGGAGTGATTAGGTTCCTCGACTCTCCCACTCTACCAGCTATTCTATATTTCTCTTGATCCAGGCTCTTGATCTCATCTAGTAGAACCATCACCTGAGCTTCATAATGACTAGCAAAAATGACCTGGGGGGAATAGGACTAAGATATACTAGCCATTTGTCCTTCACACTCCTTGATCTTCTTATCAAGCTCTATAGTGAACTTCGGCAATAGAAGAAATGACTTGTAGATTTTTCCTACTTCATCTAGTGCCTTCTAAATTCCCTTCACACTAGTAATGAAACTGATCCTATCACCTTCAACCATTCTCAAAACTGTCCTTAACCTCATGACATTGAAATGGCTCAGTATGTTTACATCAACAACTTTCTTTAGGGATTCAAAATGGGAGTTTGCTAACTTAAGCATACTTCTCAGCTTGTTGGAGGGCAAGTCAAGTGTGTCTTTCTTGAAAGGGAAAATTTTTCTCAAGAACACTTGTAGCTAAGGATATAAGCTCTTTGTCCTTAGTGTGGGACTTCAATAAGTCTTCATTGGCTTTATCTTGGGTGATAGCCGTAAATTTAAGTGTTTGAACAGGAGATAATGAATTAATATTGATAGGTCCTTGGATGAGATCTATGTCGCTTATTATTTGCTTGCCCTTTTCAGATTCCATAGTGTCTCTTTTCACCAGAACCTGTTCAACCTTCTCTTCATCCTTCTCCTTCTCTGTATCCTCTCCCTTCTCATTACCAACCTCCTCAGATTTCTTCTCTGATTCAACTGTCATCACTAGAGGATATTGAGCTGCTTCACCTTAGTCTGCAATCTTCTGACTATCATCAATATCATCTGTAGCAATAACTTGTTCAGTTGTCTGTTCATCTAATTTTATAATTTTCGGCTCATCTCCTATGGGTGGCATCCCAAGGACTTCTAAAATAGACTTTTGAACACTTTCCTAAGATTTCTTAGGAACTACATCATACTCATACTTTTTAAGTATTTCCCTCAAAATTTCATGTGTCTCCTTGTGAACGTCTTCATTCTTACCAATCATTATTTTGTTTACTTTGGTTTTGTTTTTGAATCTTTCTTTATTTTCTCTAAGAATTTTGTTAACTTTTGTCTTGGCAATTACCAGATAGAATTGAACTAGCTCATATTCCCTTATTCTCTCCTCTTCTATTCTAGAAGTTTCTTTTCTCAAATCCAAAATATCATACAAACTTTTAGGAACTTTAGATGCAATTTCTATAAGTGCCTTGCTATACTTATTCAAATATACAATTGTTTCTTCTTCTAATGATCTCTTCCCTTTCTTATCTAGTCGATCATAAAATTGAAAAACTAATTTAAGATTACCTTGTTCTATTATTGATTCCTTCACTTGCCTAAGAGTTATGTCAAATTGTTCAGCTTCAACTCTTGGCTTCTTGCTAGGCTGACCTTCTCCGGAAGGTTGCATCTTGACAATCCTGGCAGCAATAACACTCTTCTTAACTTCTCCCATGGCTTCATCTGATTCAGTCTCCTCTTTCATAGTGGCTGCCACATAAACTCTTCCTGGTTTCTCTTTCTTCCTCTTCTCAGCTCCACCAGATGGTTTGGATTGAGGCTTTGGTGGTGGGACATGCTTTTGATAAGTAGTTTCTAGTTTGTGAAGGATTTTTCGGTTTGGTCTTCTTTGGTTTGATAATATCTTCTTCTTTTAGGATGTTCCTTTCTCAAGCTCTTTAGACTGCCTCCTTTGTAATTCCCATATCCTTCACTAGCTGCTCCACTTCCTTCCTCACTCTTCTCTACATTCCAAGTTTGGTGAATTGGGAGTGTAGGCTCAAGCTTTTCTCCTTATATGTCCCAAATATTTCCTCTGATTTGTCTACCAGTTTTCTTAAAAGGTGTTGAGCATACACATTAAGAGTATCATCATCAACCTCATACCCCATGGGCATGATCCATGTTGTCTTGGGTTCAAAAACTTCCATTAAGCATTGATTGGTGTCCACCATGAAGCATATGGATTCTTCATACTTTTTCACAATTTCCTTAGGGATCCTTTCCCTACTTTGCATCATGAAAGTTTTGAAGTATCCGCACATAATAGCTTTTTGAGCTTGTGCATCTCCTAAACCTTCTAGAGTTTCCTTTATTTGCACCATCACCGGCTTGTCATAGACCCATTGAAGTTTCCCTACACTGGAGACCTCATTTATGAAATAGAAGTATAAACAGATAATCAGGGTACCCAATTTAAATACATGCTTTTTGTCTTTCTTTATCTTCAGCAGATTGTTCAAGAGCTCACTCTAGAGCACCTCACACAGATTATACAACTTGTCTTCTTTGATAATTTGATAGGCAGCATAAATGGTCGTACTGGATACTGAGTTGTCTCTGTTGGATTGGTAGACCTTGTAGCCTATCACCAAGATCCAAACCTGACATCATATTCAATAATATCATTGATTTTCATCAATCTCCCATCATGTTTGGAACCAACTGCCTCTGTCACGGTCTAGTTATTTACATTCCTTAGGCCAAGAACTTCACTAATTGCATTCAAGCATGTTATGGATTTGATTGCTAGCTTTGTAATCTTGTCTGGCTTGTCAAGACATATGAATTCACCATGAACTTTGCTTAGAATGTATCTAACCCATTCGAATTCGTTAAAAACTGGAAAGTTCATGAATTGAATGAAACCCTTGTCCTGGAGAGATTTGGATTCGGGTTTTAGGTTTCCCATGCCATCTATCATGCACCCGATATAAAGTTTCATCATTTTCGTGTTCTTGAGATCCTCAATGCTACAACGGATGCAAGCCCTAATATCTTCAACATGCAAGACACCATACAAAATGGATGAAAAATTCTTCTTTCGGCTCATCTTCCATCGATTTATATATGTGTTTCTTAAACTTTGTTCTTTCCCTATTAGTTATGTCAACAACCAACAGAGTCGCCACACCAGATGATGCCATTGTCGAATTTTAGGTTATAAAAAAAGAAATTTATCAAAATCGGAAAATACCTTTTAGTCTCTAATGCTCTGCAAAAAGGATGTTAGGATGTTAGGAAGACAAACACAAACAACACACAAGAAACAATCCAAATGTTAGTGTTAGAAATCACAAATCAAAAACCATCCTAAGCAAGCATATCAAGAGAGACACAAAACACAAAATAGAAAGCTTAACCAAACTAAGAAATCTAACAAAACATCTCCAAATTCCCTCCACCATGTTTGTAGCTACTCCTGCCTTGTTCCTCTCCTCTCTAGGTTCCAAATGAGTGTAGCTCTCAATAGCTTTTTGCACTATTCTGGATGTCTTATGGAGATTTAAGATTGTAGAATGAAAACTTATGAGAATGTAAATGTGAACAAGCTAAAATGAGATTTTATTTAATTATCTAATGTTAATTTTAGCCAAAAAGACAAATGTAGATTATTATGCTAAAATGCTCTCTAGAATTCACTATAAATTAGATGCATACAAGATTTCAGGATCCAGATTATGAAGAAATGAGCTCTATTTATAGGTAAAATGGAGCAATGGATAGTTGAGATTGAGTAATCTCAACAAGGGCCAGGATTGATGGGTTTATGATCCATGTGAGGACATTCAATCCAATCCCAGGATGACAAATGTCAACAAGAGATGGGTTGAGAATGGAGGGAATAAGCATTAAATGCTTTACATGACTTGAGGGTTAACTTGGGAGGTAAGGTTAATGTTGAGTTGAATGAATAAAACCATTATCCAATAAATAATGCCTTTATCCAATGGATAAACTCTTGTGCAAGAGTTAGTGAGGATAACCAAGGTCAAAGCAATAAATGCTCGAAGAGACCCATGGGTTAAATGGAGGTTGAGTTAGAGGTAAAGTCTCTGACCATGGGGGCAAGTAGATTTAACCATAAATGGTTATGTAAGAGCCATTAATGGTCATGTAAGAACCATTAGTGGTTTGGAAGACTTTAGGGGTTAGCTTTTTGAACACATAAAACATTAAATGCTTTTCATAGACTTTGAAGGCTTTGAGAAGTGACTTCAAGTTGCTTAGGAATGTGACAATAATTAGGGGATGAGATTAGGCTAATTAGGAATGATTAGAAAAGTCTAGAAGGGGATTTAGGATTGCAAGTGGGTTTGGTGGGTGAGGGAAAATAGGATTTTAATTAAAATAAAATTAATTTATTTCAATTATGATTGCAACTTGCATTTGTAGGAGAATGCAAGTGGGGGGAGTTTAGGGATTTAAATAAGTGTTTTAATTATTTATTTAAAACAAGAAAGGGGATTAAATTAAATAAATAGGATTTATTCATTTAATTGATTTAGAGGTGTGGTTTCATGAATTAATTTAAATAAATTGAATAATTTATTTAGTTAATAGCAGAAGAGTGTAAGGATGAATTAATTAAATATTCATTTAATTAAATGGACAGATTTATGTGACTACATTTGCCCCTCTTTGAGATGGTGTGGTTTATCACATCGTTTCAAAGAAAGAAAAATAGGCATGAAGAAATATGCCCCAGAAATGTTAATTTAGTTGGTGGTATGCCCCCTCAAAAACGAGAATTGGTGGGGAGGAAGAAGAGAAGAAAATAGCAATAACGGTGGAAGAATAGATGAAATTGGAGTAAAAACGGAGGAATGAGAGACGTTTGAAGTTCACGGGGACCACAGCGATGAGCGGGGTAAAATTAGGGTTAGGGCTGAGGGTATATATGGGGGTGAAAGGGTAAAAACGGGGTCATTTGCATCCATCTCTGTAGCAATTCAGAGCTCTGATAGTGACTTTTGGTGAAACAGTGAGTAGCAGTCAACATGTGGGTACCTATAACAGATCATCGACTAGAGCGGATCCATCGATTCCAGTGGCTAGATGACTACGGACCAGCGATACGCAAATTTGAATTTTTTCTTTTCATGCATTTTTTATATGTTTTTGCAAGCGTCCAAGTTGAATCAAGACAATAGCACTGAAACTGTGTTTGAGCGCTCTTGTCATCTAGAATAGCACTTTTGTGCCACTATAGCGCTATTGTCTAGTGGTTTTAGAGCTTCGGCTGTTGTAGCGTAGTCGTGTAGTAGTGTTAGCGCTAATGTACTGTTAGCGTGAGTGAGTCAATGTTGTAGCTCTATCTTCATGTAATGACATGTTTGTGTAGGTCATTTAGTGCTTTTTTTGTTTTAGCGCTAGTGTGTAGTGGTTTTAGTGCGATTGTCAGCAAAATAGCGTTATTGTCCAAAAAATAGATGTCCCAGTGTTAGGAAAATGATCTCCTGATGCTTGTATTGGGTGGATGGATGGATAAGTTGTTTTGAATCATAGCAGCCCCGTTGAGAATAGGTCATTATGATAAATGACTATTGTAGTCTAGGTTTGCCATGATTGCTTACATGTTGAGACCCGAAGATACTTGATCAAAGTATCTGTTGATAGTCTAGGTTTAAACTTAAGAAAGTTTGAAAAAAAAAATTGATGATGATGTGTATGTGTGTGTAGGAGGATCTTCCTATTCTTCAGATGTGAGAGCAACATCCTGCCATGCAGCAGCTGTGAGATCAGTTGACTAAGGTAGAGATCGATTGTGTCACAGTGGCAGGTTTATATGATATGATGTACATACCCGTGATTTGGACGAATCACGGACTAGTGATGACATTAGCTGAGAGCTGGCACAGTGAGATCTGCACATTCCATCTGGCAATGGGAGATGATCATGACACTAGAGGATGTGTGGCTTATTTTGCACATCCCTATCTGAGGGGAGCTAGTGACGTATGTCCGAGGTGTAGGGACAGTAGCTGTGTAGCGGATGTTTGCAGAGGATGTCTATATTCATGACCAACTATATTATCAGGCATTGTTGGGGGTTTGCTTTACCCTGATCGACGATCGCATGGACTGGTTGTGGGTTGGGGCCAGGTTATTGAGCGCATGGTGATGGATGGGACCATGTGTGTTGTCACACTTATACAAGGAGTTGCATGAGGTGGTATATCGGGATATGAGTTCTCTGGGGGTCAGCATTAATTTGCTACACATCTGGGCATGGGAGCACCTGCCAATTACATGGCCGGTGTATCTCAGATTTAGGGAAGTAGATCAGCCCTATGTGTACATGTATGGAGGGATAATGAGTCAGGCCCACTTGGGGAAGTTGGAGTGGTGGCGGTGGGCATTGGATGATTTGGATGCAGTGATATGGAGTCCTTGTCATATGTATTTATGACACGGTTTTTTATTGGGAGAGACGGGTACCAGGTAGAATGATGAGACAGTTCGGGCAGAGGCAGGGATTGCCGAGGGGATCAAGGGAGTATGCCCAGGCGGTACAGAAGAGATTCTAGTGGGGGCCAGTGTTACCATATGATCAAGCCTCAGCCGAGTTCCGGACCTTATAGGCGAGACCATGGCATATGAGGCTGGTGATTGTGGATGCAAGGGTGACAGAGGAGTATACGTAGTATTATACCGTGCATCCTATTCCATGCATTTTGGATCTAGTCGAGCCAGTACCATCATTTGAGGATGATAGGAGATAGCGACAAAGGAGGAGAGGTAGAGGAGTAGGAGGAGGAGGTAGAGGCTATGGAGGAGGAGGAGATGGAGGTGGGGGATATGGTGGAGGGGGAGGTTATGGTGGAGCAGGAGGTGGTGGTGGTGGTGGATTTGGAGGTGGGGATGGATTTGGAGGTGGAGGTGGTGGAGGAGGACGGTTACAGAGGAGAGGGAGAGGCGGGCAGCCATTGCGACTGTCATAGGGTCCTTTGATTCAGGGAGTAGCCAGAGTCGGAGGCAGGGATATTGGGGAGGGAGAGGTGCCTATGGAGATGGGAGAGGGAGTGACAGGTGGAGGAGAGGATCCTATGGGGATGGGAGGAGGAGACCTGTGGGAGCATATGATATTATATTTGCAGACTCAACTTATAGTAGCCGAGGCATGGGTGGAGGATAGTGAGGCAAAGATTGCAGCTAGAGTTGTTCAGTTGTTTGCATGGGAGTCAGAGTTGATAGTAGTGAGGTGAGAGCGGGATGATGTTGTTGATAGGGTGATGCAGCTATAGGAGAGAGTTTGGGCCTTGGAGGGAGTACAGGGACAGGGTCCGCTGACTAATTCATTGGTGAGGGAGTTATGGCGGGCAGGTGGAGAGGTTGACTATTGGTGGGGTTTATATGAGCAGGCGGTGCCATCCAGTCAGCGAGCACTGAGTTATTCACAGATGTGTCAGGTGAGATCAGAGCGGTCTTAGAGGATGTAGAGTAGTGGTGGTGTGATGGGCCCTCCATGGTGGGATAGTGCGGGGGGAGTAGGGGGTAGTGGTGGTGCAGCATCTAGCCAGAGTGCCATTTGAGAGAGATTCATATACTTGTTACATTGTCATTTTTGGACTGTGACTTGGATGCTCTTGGTAGCCGATATATTTTTGACATCATTGTACTCGGATACATGTATGTTTGTGTGAGATGATATATGATGTGATATATGATGAGATCCCATATTTTGTGATGATATGCATATTGATGAGATGTATAGGTTTATGCAAGATGATGATTATGATTTATGCTTAGATGGATGCTATGGATGATTTTGCTTTCTGTATGTGTATGATGATGATGTTTATGATTTCCATATGCATGTTATGGATGTGGTGCTAGCATATGGATGTAGGTTAATACATGTAGGATGCTTTGTAAATGCTTTATGAATGTGATGCCATGATGACTATGTATGCATAATGGTGATGACTATGAGATAGATAATACTTGTGTTTATGTTGATGATATGATGATATGCATATTGTTTGTAAGATTAATCGTAAGGAATTGAATGGTTTATGCAAATGTTTATAGATGGTTAAAAATGGATAAACAAATGTAAATACAAATGTTTATGTGATGATCTTAAATGAAATGCACTTTAAAATGTATAAACAAATGTTTGAGACAAATGTTTATGTTTCTAAATGACTTAAAATAAAATATGACTAAATGATAAATGAAAGTGAAATGATAATGCAAATAAATGCAACTAAAGGATAATGAATAACTGCACCTTAATGTTGTTGTTATTTTGGATATGTTGATATGGTTTTGTCATTGATGTCAACACTTATCAGCACTTGGAGATCTTTGGTTATGTTCACCAACATGATCAGTGACTTATGCACAGTCACCGATATCTAGTTCACCGGCAGGTTATATTGTTCACTGGCACTTGGAATGACTTGGAGATTACTTGGTTATGTCAAAGACATTGTTTGGACACTTGGTTTTGGTGATTTATTCATTGGTCTAATTGGGTTTGCATATTTGTTGTTACTGGCAAATAGGTCCAGGATATGCACCGGCAAGCATATCTATTCCAGATCAGCACGACACGTCATGAAGATGATTCATTATTATTGTAAATGCATTAAGACGACATCATGCATCACATATTGATTCATTTGTAATTGATTTTATTGTAATATCTTTTAATGAGCCGACCTACTCATTTGATCTTAGGTTTTGGTATAAATGTAAGATCTCATTTGTGAGATTGAAATAAGGATAGAAAAAGAGAAATATAATAAGGTATATGCGAATATCAGCAGAGCTATACACACAAACATCATTCAAGATTGAAGGAAGGTTTGAAGAAGGCAAATCGGAGCTTAATCGGTACTAAATCCAACATATGAAGATGTTATTTTGAGCAGTACATTATCATTGGATTTAACCATCCAACTATAGTCAGTGTGACTCGCATTTTGTGATTGAGTAGTGAGCTCTAGGCAGTTGGCCTTTCTGCATGTGTAGACCTCATTTGTACACACATACTATCTATAGTAGTATCATCTGATTGTGGGTAAGGTTTCCCACCATAGTTTTTCTCCTTACAGGGTTTCCACATATAAATAACTGTGTTATGTGTTGTGTATGTTATTTGTCTTTCTTTTTTATGTATTAAACTTTACCAGTATTGCAATTAACTATTAAACTGTCTACTGGCATTAAAGTTTTGTTTACCGGTATTATGGACTAAGTTTGGTTAAGTTTGTTTTGGTTTGTATTTATTGGACAACTGATTCACCCCCCCCCCCTCTCAGTTGTCTCCAGGACCTAACAAATGCATTTAAAAGGATGTTGAATAACTGCACCTTAATGCAATTAATATGAAAGGAATGCCTAAGGAATGTTGTGCCCTATATGAGTGAATGAATGTTTTTGATAATAAAATGCACTTAAGTGAAATGCAAGTAAATGATAATAAATGCATCAGATATGTAAAATGCCTTAATGGAGTGAACAAATTAATGTACATAACTGAATATCTAAATGAATCTAAAGTGCGAGTAAATGATAATGAACTAAATGCATTTATATGCAACTAAAGGTAACAGAATGAGAATGTCGTATGTTTATGATCTATGAATACAAGTTGGTGAGAATTTGTATGATGCAATGATGATGTATCAGAGAACTCTGTAATGATTGTATCCAAGACCAATTCATATTAAAGAACCTCTCATATTTTTAACTTGTTCACTCTTGCATACAAACCATAAATATGAATAATGAATGATCAAATGGATGGGCAATATGTAATGGAATGCAATATAAACAGATGAGATGAAATGACGATCCATAGTGTTTTATTTTTCATCATTGAGCATGGTACTATCAATCTTGGATGAGGCAGTAGGAACCAAGTTTGGAGCATTGTACATGTAAGCAAATAGTATAGATAAAAGAATATGGACCCTACATTCTTGTTCATGTGCAGATGGTCGAGGTATATGTTGTATTCAGTAAGCCATAGTGATCCATGACTAGATTTTTGCATATGATCACGTAGCTTAGTGAACTTCCCACTTAGACACCATTAGTACATGCCCCAGAACTTCATTGGAACAATTCGCAAACAATAAACAAGACGATACTTAGGAACCATCTCGGCTACTCTAATCACTTATGGATATCCCGGAGTAGCGTAGGACCCTAATATAAATGAATAAATAACTTAACAAACTGACCAAGTACTTGATAGCTTAAACATAATTTTCTTGTCAAAGAAAATTTTATCTCGTCTTTGTTTTGGTAAGGATGCATCCTTGTTAAGATAGTTGTGTGTCGATGTTGATTGTTTGGTTGATTTTGATAAGTGATCATTGTTTGAATAGCTCAAAATGTTTGTTTGATGTTTGTTTCAATATGTATGTACAAAGGATATTATGTGTTGCCATGTTTTTTATCGATTTTTGATGTTTTATGATGTTTTTGGATTTTGTGAGTGTTTTTTGAATGTTTTTGGATTTTGTGAGTGTTTTTGAATGTTTTTGGATTTTGCGAGACAATTTTGAATGAAGAACTCAATGAATCACAAGTAATGTAGACTCCACTTCCATCAATAGGTTAAGAGCATTGCCCCCAGTTTAGACATTACTATGAAAAGTAGGATGCAGGACGCATGAAGTACTAACCCTGATTGCAAATCAATAACAAGCAATGGTTTGAAGAATGGATGAATGGATAAAATGAATGTGATCGCAACAAGTCTGAAAGAAAATGGAGCCATAGCCTTTGCGAGTGGCGCCTGTTTGCTAGGTTTTCACCATCGCACTTACCCAAGGTGCCATTGGAGTGGTTGTTCACCGTTTGGATGCATGATTTGTCACTTTACCATTTTGATTTTTTTTTGATATTTTCTTTGCGACATTTATCTGAATTTTTTTGGTGTTTTTCTAGTATGTATTGGAGCCTGATTCTCTATACAGCTCATGTATGAAACCGTTTGACATGCATGTTGTTGATTGGATCTGCTAGTGGTTCTCCTTCTGAAGTAGCCAATTGATATGCCTTGGACCCAAATAAAGCAATGATAACATATGGACCCAGCCAGTTAGATTCAAACTTTCCTTGATGTTCTCTTTTTGGTTGGTTTCAAGGATTCTCCTTGTGACCAATATCACCTACCTCAAATGTACGAGGTCTAACTTGATGATTATAGCTTCTGCTCATTCGCTGCTAATAGGCCTTGAGGTGGTTGTATGCAGCTTGTCGCCTTTCATCAAGTAGTTATAAGTCTTGAAGACATGAGACTCAGTATGCTTCATCATCTATCAAATTGTGCAAGGAAACCCATAGAGATGATATCTCTACCTCAATAGGAAGGATGGCTTCCGCACCATAGACTAGTGAGTAGGGAGTTGCGCCTGTAGGGGTTCGAATGCTAGTTTGATGTGCCCATAGTGTTGGATTTAATTGAATGTGCCAGTCACGGCCAACATCGTTGACTGTCTTCTTAAGGATTCTCAATATGTTCTTGTTTGATGCTTTGGCCTGACCATTGCCTTGTGGGTAATAGGGAGTGGAAAAGTAGTGTTGGATGTGAAACTTCTCACAGAGCTCACAGACATCCTGATTTTTGAAAGGGAGTTTGTTATTTATGATGATAGACATGGGCACATCATACCGGTAGATGATGTAATTAAGGATGAATGAGGCGATCTTCTTGTCGGTGACTTGGGTAAGTGGAATGGCTTCGATCCACTTTGTGAAGTATTCAGTGGAGGTAATGATAAATTTGTGGTTGTTGGATGAAGATGGATGAATTTTACCCACAAGGTCAACTCCCCATTGACAAAAGGGCCATGGTGTTGTGATTGGTTGCAATTCTTGTGCTAGTGCATGTATCAGGTCTCTGTGAACTTGGCACTTATTTCATTTTCTGACAAAATAGTAGGAATCTTTTTCCATAGATGGCCAATAGTATCTCGCGCACATGATCTTCTTTGCTAGTGAAGGACTGCTTGAGTGAGTCCCACAAATTCCTTCATGTACCTCTTCCAAGGCCTTTGTTGTCTCACCCTGTTCCAAACATCGAAGGAGAGTACCATCAAGACTACGTCGATATTGGGTTTCAGCAATGATGGTGTATCGAGCGCTTTGTTGGATGAAGGTTTTGCATTAGTTATTCGATTGGTTAGGAGGAAGTGTGTGATCGTAAAGGTAGGTGTAGAACTCACCGTACCATGGGGATTCAGAACCGACAAGGTGACATATCATCTCGGATTCAGAGATATCATAAGCGAGAATCCAAAGTTGTTCTACCAAGAACTCATAGCATGTTGAATTATGTAGAAGATCTAAGAGAGATGCAATTGTAGCCATGGCGTCAACAGCTTGATTCTGATCTTTGGGTATCTGCTCAAAGGTGATAGTCGTAAATGATGCTTTTAAACTATCCACCATTTGTTTGTATGGTATGAGCTTATCATCCTTGGTCTGATATTCATCTGTGACTTGTCGGATGACCAGTTGGCAGTCACCATATATCGGTAGCTCTTTTAGTTTCCATTGTATGGATAGTTTGAGTCCTGTGATCAAGGCCTCATATTCAGCTATGTTATTTGTACATGGAAAAGTTAGCTTGTAAGACTTCGGGATGTTGTCACCCTGAGGTGTGATAAACAAATTGCCTGCCCCCGAGCCATGTCGAGTATATGATCCATCAAAGTAGAGTTTCCATGGTTGTGTTGTTGTGATCATGAAGATCTCTTCATCTGAGAGGTTAGAAACAAGAGGATGATCACCTATGAGGGGTGCATCGGCCAACTGATCTACAATAACTTGCCCCTTGATAGCCTTATGACCCACATACTCAATGTCAAATTCACTCAAAATCATCACCCATTTGGCCAAGCGATCTATCAATGTTGCTTTGCTGAGTAGGTACTTTAGTGGATCGATCTTTGCAATGAGTTGTAAATTATGCGTCAATAGGTAGTGCCTCAGTTTAGTGGTTGCCAAAATAACTGCTAGGCAAGCTTGCTCAATAGGTGTGTAATTGAGTTCATAGCCGACCAGTGTGCAAGAGATATAGCATACATCACACTCTTTTCCTTCTGCATTGTGTTGTGCCAGTAGTACTCCCAATGTTGTATTTGTAGTTGAAATATAGAGCAATAGAGGTCTACTTCGATCTAGTGGGATCAACAACGATGTATTCATGAGATAGTCCTTAAGCATCTAGAATGCTTGCTGGCATCTGGCATTCCATTGAAAGTGGATGTTTTTGTGTAACAAATGTGTAAAGGAGTGACACTTATCTGCTAGTAGTGCAATGAATCTTCGGATGGATTGTAGCCGCCCTTGCAGTGTCCTTAACTGACTGATGTTCTTGGGAGGTGGCATGTCCATGATTGCTTTGACCTTTGCCAGATCGACCTCAATGATTTTGCTTGAGATAATGTATCCTAGAAGCTTCCTTGAGGTTACTCCAAAGACACATTTCTTTGGATTGAGTCGAACATGATATTGTTCTAGTCTGTCAAATATTTTATCTAATATTTCCAGATGACCTTCTCTTGTGAATGATTTAGCTAGTAAATCATCGACATAATCCTCCATTATGGTATGCATAATATCATGAAAGATGGTTGTCATAGCTCTTTGATAGGTCACCCCTGCATTCTTTAGACCAAAAGGCATCACATTCCAATAGTATGTTCCCCATGGACATGTGAAGGCAGTTTTATGTTGATCTTCTGGTGCGATCTTTATCTGGTTGTACCCTGAAAAGCCATCCATAAGAGAAAGCATGGCATGTCCTACTATTAGGTCCATGATCATGTCAATATTTGGTAGGGGGAAGTCATCCTTAGGACATGCCTTGTTCAAATCTTTGAATTTAGTACAAATACGGATGCCCCCATTTGGTTTGCCAATAGGTATAATGTTGGATATCCAATCAGCATAATCGATTGGTCGGATGAAACCAACATCCAGGAGTTTCTTAAGTTCTGCTTTGACTAGTACAACAATTTGGGGGTGCATCTTGCGAAGCTTCTATTTGACAGGCTTAGCTCCTTCAGCCATGGTGAGGTGATGCATGACCAAATCAGGATCAAGACCGGGCATGTCTGCATATGACCATGCGAAGTTAATCTGATGTTTCTGGAAGAATTCTAAAAATTTAGGCTGTTCCTCTTGAGTTAAAAGAGATGCCAGATGTATTTGGTGAGGAGTCTCAGGGGTCCCCACATTTAATTTTTTTGTCTCCTCGATTAGGATTGTCGATCTCTCCTGATTTGTACTAGAGGAGAGGATGTCAAACCTTTCATCCGCAGGCACCTCCGAGAGGTTTTCACCATTGTATATACTCTTTCTTTTTATTTTTTTGGGAGCAAACAGTGCCACATTGTGCTTTTCAATGGAAGATCCATATTTTCTTGTGATATTTTTGTACTTAAAAGGTTTGGCATCCACCCCAAAGTATGTTGCGCTATTAAGTTTGATGGTGAATCCAGTTTTGTGATCCCCACTTGGTATGTTATCCCATAATTCCAAAAAGTCAATGATCACCTCATCATTTTGGAATTGGTCAAGGCATGGGGATTAGCTTGGTTCCATTCGATGAGTTCAGGATGGATAATGGGCATTACCTCATCGATCAGATTAAGTTCATGGGATGTGTCAGTGAGAGTTAAGACATTATGGTGAAGGTCATTGATGGTACTCTCCCTATCAAAATCAGGCGTAGGATGTGACGTAGGGCATTTGGAAGGTGTTTCCAGTTCAGGAACCCAAGAGGTTTTAATCTGTGCTTCTCCGTAAACAGCGATTTCTTTGCAAGGTGGAGGTGGTGATGCATCTTCCTCATCTAAAGAATTGAGATGTACAAAATCAAATTCCCACTAATGTGAGTTAGTCTTTGAGTCGCTTTCTAGTATCTGTATGCGGGAAAAGCAGGGCTATGAAACTTAAAATGTGAAAAATGAAGCTCCAAGAGGCTTGACCACACACCCACAGGACTTCTTGGTGCAAGTTATGGAGTCATGAAGGATGACTCAACTTCCCAAGGTTGGTTCCATGGTTCTCTATCTCACAAGGTCCCTCAAGCCAATGCCTTTCCTCTTAGATCACTGAGCAAAGTGGCTTAGGGATGACAAATGCAAGAACGAGGGATGCTTATGATTGATTTAGCTATGAAAATGCATCCTATCTATGCATGATTCTACAAATGCAATAAACTAGATTATAAGATGACAAGATTAGTAGCAATACTATCCTAACATGATATACTAGTTCAAGAGTTAAGCTAATGATAAAGGAAATAGTCTAAAATGCGTATTAGATTAATTCCTATTACAACGAGAGACTAGATGTGTTAATAAAATTGAGCATAAGTGAGATACTAAAAGCTTGCATGGATCCTTAAAATGGAGGGATGAGAGCTCTGTTTATAGCAAAAATAGGGCAATGGATGGTCGGGATTGAAAGAGTTAATCAAGGGTCAAGTTTGAAAGTTGTCAATCCATGTTTTCAATTTTCACCAATGAAATGGTGACAATTGTCAACATAAGGTTGGTTGAGAGGAGATGTAAGAAGCATTAAATGCTTGAGAAGACCTCATGGTTACCTTAGGGGGTAAGGGTTAAGGTTAGGTTAGGGTTATCCATTGGATAAAGCTTTTACCCAAGGGGTAAACTCTTGTGCAAAGGTTAAAGGGATAACCATGGTCAAAGCAATAAATGCTTGATGAGACCCTTGGGTTAGATGGAGGTTAAGTTAGTCAAAAAGTTTGTAACCATGCCACTAAGGGTTAGTTAATCATTAATGGTTTGAAGACTTTGGGGACAAATTTGTAAGAGTCCTTCCAAAGTTGGGGGTATTCAACAAGTGGCTTGTTGAATGGATAAAGGCTTTAATTCCTTTTGAAGACTTTACTCCAAATTTGAGAAGTGACCTTCTCAAATTTAGGGAAAAGGGATAATGAATGGGTTTAGGGTTAATTGATTAGGATTAGATGGATTCTAGAAGAAATTAAGAATAGGGTTTAGGATGCAAGTGGGAGATGGGAAAATGCAAGTGGGAGATGAAGAGAATGTCTACTAGATAGTTGTCTCCACCGTTGTAGGAAAGCTGAAAATAGCTCCCCTGGCTTTTGCTTGGTATTGCACAAATCTGCCATGGTAACATCACATTCTATGTTGTGTGAATAATGCGCGATGAACTTTTGGACTAGTTCTTTGAATGTCCTAATGTCTCCTGGTAATCGGGAAAACCATTGTGTGGTTGTTGCCCCCAAACTCTGAGGAAAGAGGCATATTAGATATGTGTCTTCATATGCCACTTCTAGGCAAGCTGAGTGAAATTACCTGACATGATCTCTAGGGTCTCCTTTTCCCCAATACTTTTCAAACTTAGGTGTTTCAAACCCTCGTGGAAAAGGTGGCATATGTAGGTTTCTATCAAAGGGATAGGGACAAATATCATTGAGTGAAAACTGGGTAGTCTTCACACCACTGTGGAGTTGTTGAGCTAGGTTCTCGACTTGTTGCCTCAACGTGTCTATGCCATTAGGAGGAGGAGGTGGGGGGTTTCCTTGATTAAGGTCACATCTGAAGTTATCTCGACCTCTTCCACCCTCGTTACGGCTATGGTGTTCTGATGTTTTTCATAATTGTGTGGTATCAAAATCAGAGGGTAGTTTAGCTCCCTCTTGAGCAAGTTTTAGAAAATGAGCATCTGCATTGTTTTTAAGGATTTCATCGAAGAGTCGATTGAACCTGGGGTTGTGTTGTGCTCTTGATATTGCTTTAGGAGTTGGGGTACTAGGATCTTCATCATTTGTACCTCCTCCAATGGCCTCATGGTAATCATTGAGGTTTTATTCCTCCTCTTCAATCTCTAGTTGTCTAGTTCTTGATCTGGTGTGAGCTATCTTGCTTGAAAGTTGTATTTGAAGTTTGGTGAAAGTGATTATGAGTTGGTGATGGAATGAGAGATAAATGTTTTGTGAAGTGTTTAGAAGATGGATCTCTAACACTGAAGGTTTGATGTTACCAAAGTCCTTTTATGAATTGCTCTTTGTGTTGTCAACAATGTTGATGTGATAAGGTATAGCAAGGTTTGAGATGTGTTACAAACCAAGCTACCTAACATTGAAAGGATGTACTCATAGACTACGTAGAAATGCCTCTTAGGATGAGTTTATCCTATATGTAGAGACACACTAAAAAGTGATGTGTTGTTTTGATTTAAGCAATATCTAAAAAGAGCTTGGGACAAGACCTTTTTATGTTTCGAGAGTTGAATGGATGAACGATGTATGAATGTGAAAGTGGATAGAATGTGAACCTCATAAAAACTTTGTGTTACAAATGGGATAAATTCCTCCTCTTCTCTCTCGGGGGTTGGTGGTTCTTCTCGAGCTATGTTATATGTAATGCAGATGTTTGGAAAGAAAGCAGGGTTGATTTTTCTTCATTTGTTTTTATGATAACTCAAATCTCTATACTGAGTAAAAGCTCTATTGTTCAAGGGATCTTTATCAAACTCATTGGATTTTCCTTGAAGATATAGACGCATATGACGCAAGAAGGCTCTGTGTGAGACAAAAATTTGTCTATTGCGATAGGAAAATTTCCTTCTTTTGATGAAAGCCTTTGAACTTAATGGTCTTCTCTTCAAATTGACATGGTGATGAAGATTCCTTTTTCTCAAGATTTGAAGGATGGTCATATAATTTGATATCTTGTTTTGCCCTTTGTTTTGATTTTTGTGTTTGCTAGTCAAATGTTTGATGGAAATTTGTGTTGGATGAATACTTGTTTTTAATTTCTTTGACAAGAAAATAGAGCAAGTACACAAGCACAATAATGTTCCCTTTTTAGGCACAAATAGGTGTGGGTCTAAATCAACCCAATCTTTTGAACTTTTTGACCCCTTTTCAATTTATTTATTTATTTGTATCTTTTTTCAAAAGCTTGAAGTCGGCTCAATTTATCACTGGTCTAACACAAAACAAAGACACTTCAAACACACTTTATCCCTAAGGTCAAATGGCCAGTTGCGATAATTTCAGCCCACATCTTGATATTTCTTCAACTTTGGTACTACATACCTTATGAATCCTGCCGTAGCAGGTAAGGATGTGATATACTAAGTCTTGCACGAGCATAACAGATTGATGATCCCTATGATGGGGGAGTCACCACTTTTATCAAGCTACAAGTAACCTTTCAAAAAGCCTTGTTTCTACTCAAGGAAATATGTATGTTGAGTATCTTGGGAGCAAAACCATCTATGCTCTTGCACTGAACTTCTCACAAATATCCTCAATCAATAGAACGGGTGGGTTTCTATATAAAAAAGGTGTCTAGTAATGTTGGATGTTTTTGGATATAAGTTCATTCTGCAGTGACTCACTTAAGAGCCTTGTAACTTGTGGTGGGGCCCATATGTCCTTTCGGCAAGTTACACTGTAGGAACAACTATACCCAAGGTTACAGCTTTCGCTCACACCTGATTTCTATAGCAGCTCGAAGGATTTATCGTGCGAGGTTGTTCCCAAGAGTGATGTGTCTCTTGGTAGACCTCTCTTAAAAAGATAAAATTTTGAGTGTTACTAACACTTTTCTCTTGTACCTAGGACCACGAGATCCAAGGGAGAGGATAGTGTGTGCTAGAAGTAGGACCACTCAACAAACTTTGCATAAGTGTGCCAATCACCAAAAACACTTGTTCTTTTTAACCAAGTTTATAGCAATGTGATCTAACTATTTGGAGATTTTGCTCCAACAAAAATGGTGTTCTTTTTAACTTCAAGGCAAAAATGTTATGTAATCTAGGAACTTGAAATCCTGGTCAACTGAATTTGAAACACGTTTTGCTTGAAGTAAATTGATTTGAAACTTGAAGGGACAAATGGTTTGTTCTTTTTTTAATCTTGCCCAAACAAAGTGTTGATTGTGATTTTTAATGCAAGAAATAAAACTTTGTGTTGTCTTGTTTTAAGCCCAAAATACAATGATCCCTAACTTGCAAAAAAGAAATTTTGTTGGGTTTTGAGTTTGTGGTTCTTTTTAACTTGACAAGTGAGGTTCTTTTTATAAGCCCAAACAAAATATGTGATTCATTTTATACCCCAAAAGGAAATGTGAAGTTTATTTAAGCTAAAATAGAAAGTGAATTCATTTTAAGCCAACTTTGAAAAGTTAGTAAAAATATAAATTTACTTCCTAATCTAATTTTAAAAAAACTTGCACAAAAGACAAACAGTTAGTAAAAAAATAAAAAATGAAGTTTTGGTGGGCTTCTACAAGCCTAGATTTTGATTTTTCGGTTACACAAAGTTTTTTTACAACTCTCTGTTACAATAGCGCTACTCTGTGTGAAAATAGAAGCGTTATTTAACACGAAAGTGCTAAATAACAGACAAACGTGCTAAAGGAAGTGCAACAACACTATAAAAAGAACATAAGCGCTAAAGACTCTATCAAACTAAATAAATTCTGTCAAACAACGAGCTAACAAGCACTAAAACTAGACACACTAGCGCTATTTAAAGGTCAATAGCGCTATAAGAAGGACGATAGTGCCAGTTGGAAGACAATAGCACTATTATTATGAACAATAGTGCTAAAGTACCAACTTTCAAAGGCACTAGAGCGTGAACAACGGCACTAAAGTGTGACCTATGTGTCAATTAAAACAAGCAAAAAAGTTAGTAGTTTTTTTAAAAAAATAGATCTGAAGGTTGCATGTTCGATTCACATCGGGTTCACCAAATGATGCTCTGCAAAAAGGATGTTAGGATGTTAGGAAGACAAACACAAACAACACACAAGAAATAATCCAAATGTTAATGTTAGAAATCACAAATCAAAAACCATCATAAGCAAGCATATCAAGAGAGACACAAAACACAAAATAGAAAGCTTAACCAAACTAAGAAATGCAACAAAACATCTCCAAATGCCCTCCACCATGTTTGTAGCTACTCCTCCCTTGTTCCTCTCCTCTCCAAGTTCCAAACGAGTGTAGCTCTCAGTAGCTTTTTGCACTATTCCGGATGTCTTATGGAGATTCAAGATTGTAGAATGAAAACTTATGAGAATGCAAATGTGAACAAGCTAAAATGAGATGTTATTTAATTATCTAATGTTAATTTTAGCCAAAAAGAAAAATGTAGATTATTATGCTAAAATGCTCTCTAGAATTAACTATAAATTAGATGCATACAAGATTTCAGGATTTGGATTATGAAGAAATGAGCTCTATTTATAGGTAAAATGGAGCAATGGATGGTTGAGATTGAGTAATCTCAACAAGGGTCGGGATTGATGGGTTTATGATCCATGTGAGGACTTTCAATCCAATCCCAGGATGACAAATGTCAACAAGAGATGGGTTGAGAGGGGAGGGAATAAGCATTAAATGCTCGACATGACTTGAGGGTTAACTTGGGAGGTAAGGTTAATGTTGAGTTGAATGAATAAAACCATTATCCAATAAATAATGCCTTTATCCAATGGATAAACTCTTGTGCAAGAGTTAGTGAGGATAACCATGGTCAAAGCAATAAATGCTCGAAGAGACCCATGGGTTAAATGGAGGTTGAGTTAGAGGTAAAGTCTCTAACCATGGGGGAAAGTGGATTTAACCATAAATGGTTATGTAAGAGCCATTAATGGTCATGTAAGAACCATTAGTGGTTTGGAAGACTTTAGGGGTTATCTTTTTGAACACATGAAGCATTAAATGCTTTTCAAAGACTTTGAAGGCTTTGAGAAGTGACTTCAAGTTGCTTAGGAATGTGACAATAATTAGGGGATGGGATTAGGCTAATTAAGAATAATTAGAAAAGTCTAGAAGGGATTTAGGATTGCAAGTGGGTTTGGTGGGTGAGGGAAAATAGGATTTTAATTAAAATAAAATTAATTTATTTCAATTATGATTGCAACTTGCATTTGTAGGAGAATGCAAGTGGGCGGAGTTTAGGGATTTAAATAAATGTTTTAAGTATTTATTTAAAAGAAGAAAGGGGATTAAATTAAATAAATAGGATTTATTCATTTAATTGATTTAGAGGTGTGGTTTAATGAATTAATTTAAATAAATTGAATAATTTATTTAGTTAATAGTAGAAGAGTGTAAGGATGAATTAATTAAATATTAATTTAATTAACTGGTGACTGGTGGTTTATTAATCAAACAAACAATAAATATTCATTTAATTAAATGGAGAGATTTATGTGACTACAGTCTCCAACCGGTTGTAAGAAATCTTTGCCAAATCTCTTCAAAGCTTTGGGTTCATTGTGCAGTCTTCTTCGCTAAGATCTCCTACTCTTTCACTTTGAACACAATGTGAGAAATGATAGTTAAGTTGCCCTTTTTATCCACCACATACCTAACTTTTAGGTATAATAAATGCTCAACCCTAATTCTTCTGGATGCTCTGTATCTCATGAATATTATTTTGGAGTCTCAAATTGGCATGAAATCTTTTGGAGATCTTCCAGGATCGACTTCACAATCATTCACAATCATCTGCAACTTGCCACAGCCAGTTATAGATCTCAGATCAGGGATTTTTAGGATCTACATGAAAAGCTTCCCCCTAAGGCCAAGTGCCTTAGTTACTAGATGAGGTTCCAGCACTGGAATCGGGTGCAAACTCATTCACTGCATCTGAATCACCCTTTTTGACCCATTTCTTTGTACTGCTCTCTGATCTCTTTACCCTTATCATCTGATTTGTTCTTGCCTGCCGGAGCATTCTTGTTCATATTCTTGCTTCTACAAAATTTTGCAATCTGACTGGATTTGTTGTAAGCATAGCAAACAATGTTGTTTCTCTGACTACGCCTAGAATTACCTTGATTTCCTCTTGACCTACATTGATTAGAAATAGGTCCAAATCTTCCACAAGCATAACATCTCATATTTCTCCTATTTGTCATACTTCTGCATTCATTTGACTTATGATCAATATTTATTGCAATTGAAACATTATCCAAAGAATGATGAACTATTCTGATTAGCCCTATTTCTGCATTGACTTGCCATATGACAAAATTTATTGCAAACAAAGCATTTACCATTGAATTTATAAGCATTATGTTGTCTTAATGGAGATCTCTTGTTTAGCATTGCTTTGACTAGATCCAGAGCTTTCTCCTTTCTCATATCCAAGTCCTCCCTTATCACCTTTACTCTTCTGACTTTGTAGCATCTCATCTAGCTTAGCTGAGCTAACATTTAATTTTTCCTTGTACTCATTAGTAGTGATAAGTTCATCTCTCATAATTATGATCTACCTTTTAAGCTCTTGCTCATTATTCTTGGAGTGTATCAATTCAAGGTTTAGTTGGTCATTTTCATAATTTAGTCTTCAACATTCATCAAATCTATCCTTTAATGACTGAGTCAAACTTTCATCATTCTTCTTCCTGTCTTCAATCTCCTTTGTCAATTTCATCACAATGGATTGCATTTCATTCTTCAAGACTGCATTATCTCTAGCAAGTTTTACACATTCATCTATCTTGTCTTGTAAGGTGTGGTTATCAATGCTTTGGTCTTCTTTCTCCTTGAGTTTGTCCATAAGCTCCTTTCCCTTTTCTTTGGATGTGTTCACTTTTTCCTTCAATGATTCAATGAAGTCTTCAGCATCGCTCAGATTTCTTCTCAGTCTATCTCCTTCTTTTCTTGTTATATCTAGATCTTCAAGTGCCACAATGACTTATTTATGTAAACTAGAGTCCATTGATTCGCTATCTAGTATCTTCCTCAAGTTGTTAGGCTTCCTTGGAGGAAATAGGCTCTGACACCAATTGTCAGAATAAATGAACACTGAGAGAGGGGTTGAATTAGTGTTCTGCAATTTTTAACTTTCTTGAACTAATTCTTAAACCACTTGATGCAAATGAATAAAAGTAAAGTGCAGAAACTCAATACAAACAAGCACAAAACCATAATACCAGAATTTTTACGTGGAAACTCAGAAAGAGAAAAACCACAGTGGGATTGAGACCCACAATATTAAAATAATATGATCAGGAGTATAATAATATTACAAGGGGAATGCATATGCATTCAGGCACATTGCCTAGAGCTCACCGCTTAGTTACAAGAGAGGGATACAACCCCCGGATGACTCATTGTCCTATAAATGATTACAAATAATAACTTGAATGTTTGAACTGATGAATAGCGTATACAAATGCCAAAGTGTAGTTTCGGTTAAGCACAAAGTATCTCACTTCCACTGTTCTGGCACAATGCTCTGTTCTGCTGCTCTATCATACATCGGAGCATAAATACAAAGATAACACATGTGAAACTACACATAGAGGCTCATAAAATCTCTACACAGCAACATCGATTACCAAAATGATCAAACAGGTCGGTCTTATATATCTGCATCACTTGATTCAGTCACCAACATGTCAGCTCCAAAAGTATTTATAAAACATGAAATATGTAACAAGAAGTCAACTCAATTTGATTACAAATGCACATGCAGACCAAAGCAAATTGATTATATGCTTCACATATGTCGGCTTGAACACCTCAAACTCGAAACCAATCAACAAAATTATCCAAAAGATTCTGCATAACATGCTACACCACTAATCACCCAAATAACCATGTTCTTATTGAAATACCGGATACCGGATCTCCAATCTTGCATGAGAATCAATACAAAAGGCTAGGATTGTGAACTAAGCTATTCCAATCAACGAAACGAACACCTCTTCCACCGCAAAGAAAAATGTGCACCCAAAATTGAGTTCTACTCAATGTACTCAAACACTATGTTCTACCTTACAGACTTAAGAAAAATAGACTTTGAACTTCTGGTAGAATGATTCTACATATTTTGGATATAGCTTCTGATCTGAGTTGCCATCAATGACAACACCAAAATAATCCTTAAGCATTTATCTCTTCTAGTACAGTGTCTCTTGCCAACAATATCAATTGCCAACACAATCAAACCATAGAACTAATCATAGTAACCTTTGGTCCAAAAACATAACTACAAATGCTCCAACATCGTAGCTTAATTTTTCTAATGTTTGGACAAGAACTTATCTGGACCACACTGTTTGACATCAATGACAAAAAAGAACACATTTTTAACACCCATTGTATAGGGGTACCTAAGAAAGTCTTTGAGAGCCTAGAGTACCATAAGCCCCCAATGTGGCATCTAGGAGTATGAGAACACATTCGTACATGTAAGATGATAAGTGCCTAATGATGATGAATATAGTAGTGTGTGATTTGTAGAAAGTAATATGTGAAAACCACAAATTTAACTCTTTGAGCATTGTTCTATCATGAAGTGAATAATCTAATAGAGAAGGCATAACTCATGATGGCATTCAATATGGTAAAGTAGCTTCTTTGGATGTGATTAGGTCACATGGGAATGGTAGTGTAAGTGTAAAAAGTCATATGAAGGTAATGACCCATGCATATTAAAGATGATATAACAAGACACAAATGTGTATAATTGGGGTATTCATGATGCCGCAAATGTAGGATATAGTAATAAAGAACATATTGTGTAAAGGTAAAATATACCATACCTTTCACCGAGCAACATTATAAAGTAACTTTCACCATTGAGTCCTTTTGCACTGGTTGGTCCACATAGGTTAGTAAGCATCAGCTCCAAAGGTTTTGTAGTATAATACTCCTTGTTCTTGAATCTTGTCCTTGTCTTCTTTCCCATTTGACATTCCTTACACAAGGTGTTTGTAGGTTTGATGATCTTTGGCATATGTCTAACTGCATGAGTAGAGTTGATCTTCACCATATTTTCCAAGTTGATGTGACCCATCCTTTTATGCCATATCCAACATTCACTGGTCCAAGACATCAAACAACTTCTTTCTTTAGCATCTTTCATATGATAAACATTTACATCAGTTCTTGTTCCTTCTACAACTAGTCTTCTTGAGCTCAAATTTTGATTTCACAACCTTTGTTATGAAATGTGAGTTTATAATTGTTGCACATCTAACTAACACTAAGAAGATTATGATTCAATTCTTTTACATATAGAATATCCTATATCTTGTTATTTCCATCAATTGTTATTGTTTCTTTTCCATAGATTTAGGCGGTCTCTTCACCACCAAACTTGATTAATCCACCATTCCACATCTTAAGATCGATGAACTTACTTCCATCACTGATCATGTGATTGGAACACCCATTATCAATACCAAGCATTCAATTCTCTTTATCATCAAAGGAATTCCATACTATCATTGACTTTTCATATTTATAAGTTTGCAGGGTACCAAACTTACTTTTTTCAACATTTATCCCTTTGTCATCAACTTTCATAGGCATAAATAGTGTTTTATCATTTGATTTATTACAATCCTCATCCTCATATGAATAGTTGCTTACTATGGAATAAATTCTTATTTTGGATACCTCCCTTTTATTTCTATATTCTCCTCTCTTATAATTATCTTCTTTGAATCTACATTTAGAAGAAAAATGACCAATTCTTCCATAAATAAAACATTTGAAAGATAACTTACCCTTTTATATGTTGATGTCTTTCTTCAATCTTCTCACAATTTGCTTCAACTTCATCAAGGCCATCAAGTTGATCAAAACCACCATCTTCTTCCTTTTTACTAATTTTGAATGCATATTTTCTTTGAGGAACATCTTCATTGAGCTCTCTCATCTCAAAAGAAGTCAAAGGACTATATAGTTGATTGATTGGATATTTAACTAGATCCTTACTCTCCTCAATAGTGAACACCTTATCACCATACTATTTATGAAGAGATCTAAGTACCTTTTTCACAACTTCATCTTCTTTCAATTCAACACTAAGACCTTTGATGCTAGTTACAACCTCATCAACCCAGAGCATATAGCTAGCAATGCCTTCATCCTTGAACATCCTTAGATTATCAAAACTTATACTCAAGATTATGCAACTTGGTTTTCTTCACCTTATCATCTACTTCATAAATGTTGTTGATTTTATCCCACATTTCTTTTGTTGTACCAAATTGCATAACCTTCACAAGTTTTGAATTTTCTATCCCAATCATGATAACATTTCTTTATTTTCCATTTTTCTCATACAAAATGATATAGTTTCATCTATAGGAGTAGGGAGAATTTATAACCATTTCTGAATGAGTTCCAAACTCAAAACCCTAAAGAGGTCAAGTATCCTTCCGTTCTAGTTTTCAAATTGTGAAGTTTGTTCCATCAAACTTAGGTGCCTTGTGTGATCCATCTTGTGCCATCCCAGACCTTTCCTCAAGCAATTAAGCTTCCTTAGAGGAACTTGGATTTGATACCAATTATTAAATGCACCCCAAGGCAGAGAGGGGGCTAAATTAGTCTCGAACAAAAACATAATTTTAAAAAGTGCCACTTAATTTAAACCTTAAACCCTTAATTAGATCATTAACAAATAAAGATAAATAAATGAACCCATATGCACAAGAGAGCACCATTCTTATGTGGAAATCCCAATGAGTGAAAAACCATGATGAGAGTCAACACACACTACATGAAACATATATTACAATATTTGTTAGAGCTCACTACTTAAGGAAGCTCACTGCTCCCGGAAAGACTTGCAAGCTAAAGTTCACTACCTCAAGGCAAGGTACAAAGGACTTGTTGAGGACACTCACAATCCCCAAGAAAGATACATGAGAATATGAGTTACAATAAATAAGCCATTACTATCACTACAACCAACAATCTCCCTGAAATGTAGTTGATCTTCACTTACTACCTTAAGCAACCATTTGGCAATTTAGCTTTAATACTTTCACCACACACTCTCTACTTCACATTCACATCTTCCATATTCCACAAAAATATACACACCTTGAAATTGATTTGATCTTCTATATATACCTTCCACAATACCTCTAAACATCAATTGGGCTGACCAAAATAGGGGATAAGGAATGATCCCACAAAGTTGGCCACAAATGTGAATTGGGGTGAAAGCAATCTAATCTAGGAGATAGAGGACCTAAAACACCTTATTACATCTTCCAATGTAGTCCCAAACTTCACACACACTCGCACACATTCTCCCAAGTCAGCAACAAGGTAACACGTAGATAAAATCAATGTAGCACATAACCAATCAACCCAAAACACATTTTCCAAAAGAAATTACTCAATGTAGATCCCCACAGAAAGTAGTAGGGCCCAAAAATAACTCAACACAAACTTCAATGCTAATGCAAACCCCCAAGAGAATAGCACGAGAAAAATAACAAGCTATGTTGGCTAGATAACTGCAAATTACCCTAAAAACCAACTTCAAACACAATGTGGCACCAAAGAGATCAACCAATATCACGCAGACCACATAGAAACATTCCTAGACCATCTACCAACACTTCCAGATGCACCTTTCATAGTGTCAAACCAAGACAAATTGGCAAGATCAAAATAGCATAGTCTTCTTCAATACCAGAATGCAAAGAAACACAATTATGAAATAAAACACCAACAATCATACTTCTGGAATACTTCATCACTTGAAATCTAATTTAAGACACTGCACAAATATTATAAGCATGTCCTCCAAGTTGTTCCAATAGAAACATCAATGTGGAGAATTCTCAGGACCAATCTTGACAAACTACCAAACTACCAACTTACTACATTTACCATAATCAACAACTACAACAACATGGACCTGAAAAGATAGAGTGCAACGTCCATAGAGCATGAACATTATATCTAAAAGTGTAAGACCATAGCTTCAAATGCAGAGGAATGTGAAGCATTCCTCCAAACTAACTTCAACACACTTTCTTGCATTCACACACTTAATCAACTTTTGGAGACCTAAGCACCTAGTAGCACTATTGACTCACTCAGTAACATCAAGAGAGATACTATAACAGATTGTAGTATGCTTGAAACCATCTAATGCAGGGACTTCGCGAGGTCATATTTTTTGACTCAGTTGTCAGATTGGGTTGAAATTTGACATGGAGGTGTATCGTGAGGAGTTTTGGATTGCCAATAGAACCTAGTTTGGTTGGACCTCAACTCGATCAAATTTTTAGGGCCCGATTCTTTCATTTGGGGCTCCAAAAAGAGTGTTTTTTGTTTTTTTCTAGATTTTTGAAAGTTGTTTTTTAGTTATTTTTGAAATCGTAATCTTTATGATGTTAGAAAGTTGGAAATTTGTGCTGTAATAATGTTTTTAAGATTTCTAGAAGATTTTGTGATTTTTGGGATAGATATAGAAATTGCTTAATGTTGACCCCATTATGCAATTAATTGTATTACGCATGAGATGTATAATTTCTATGTTTAGTCATTGTGCTTCATAAATATAAGTTTTTCTCTATCAAATAAATTATATAGTACACATTTTTGTATCCTTATCCATGTGTTTACCTTACTAATAGCTAATGTTAAAAGTGGGTTGTAGTTGTGATTAGTTCTTTAGCCAACTAGAATCCTTGTCTCACACACACACACACACACACACACACACAAATATACACATACATATATACATGTGTGTGTGTACATATATATACATAAATTCTATTAAAAAAAAACATTTATATTTAAGAAATTGATCATCAACAAAGTTTAAATTGACGAATACTATTCAAGTTGAAATTCTAATCGTTAGCTAGCCTCGTATTAATGTTGAGAGATTAGTTTAACTTCACAAATAAGAAAAGTAAAAAGATAAAAACCAAGGTAAGTTTTTCATATATTGGAAAGAGATTTAAGTGGAGAACATATAAACATCTTGAAATTGATGTAGGATAGATGCATTTAAGATAATTATATTAATTAATTAATCATATAATTTATACAATCGAATCTAATAAATGTACGTCAAACTTTTATTTAAAAGAAGTTTCTTACTATCTACTCATTCCATTAAAACTCCACTTCGCAACATAATAATTACAAATTACAAATTCCCATGTGACGATCAACCTAATGAATGTTATAACTACCCCTAAATAACTTCAACTTCAAATTAATTGAAACATGTCAAAAACATATCAATAAGAATAAGAAAAAATAAATAAAAAATGATCTTGGAACTTCAAATTTTAATGAACTGCCTAGAAAACGAACTTCATTGGTACTATAGAAAAAATGTTAGATTCACATGGAATATGATAATATTTTCCATTAAAAACAGATCCCTACTGATAGGCTCAGCACAGTTTTGCAGAGTGGGCCCCTCACAGACGTACCTGCCCGGATCATCCGCTGGGCAGCCAGCAAAGAACGTACACGTGGCTGAAACACCACAGCCTCCCTTCTGCCGATCTCTCTGTAAACAATAATAATTGCTTCCACTTGTCTTTTTCTATAATAATTGTAGCAAATACAACAGACCCATTGAATTTAGAGTTGATGATGGAGATTTTGTTCTCTCAAGTATTTGATGATTAGATCTAAATTTAATAAACTTGTTCTATACATTTTCTTTATAGTTATTTCTAGGTATTTTGTTTATGTATGGTATTTTTTTATTGAGATTTGTTTAGTGTTATTCATTTTTAAGTGTATCAATGTTTAAACACAAATGGGTTGATGAAAAGATTTTAAGTCAAATTATTTCGTTAGTTTTTACAATTATAAAAAATATGTAAAATACAATATTATATAATGATCAAAGATTTGTAAAATAAAATATTTTATAATGATTAAAGATATGTAAAACAAAAGATTATAATGTCTAGTGGAGTACATATGAATGTTGATGCAAAAGTGTCAATAATGTTCATGACAATGCTTTCCAATATGCTCTATTGGTATATTCTAATTCATGGAAAATCAAACTTGATTCTACTTGATGATGTCTAATGTCATAGGTTTTGTTATTAAATACAAGATATCAAGTGCTCAATTCAATATATTTGATGTGGATGTCAGTAGGTACCAATCAATTTATTTGAAAGGGTTAGCTTAGGTAAGCGAGAAAATGATTTTGAGTCAAGAGGATACTATTAGTTTATTTAAACATGTTTGTTTATGTGTGGTTTCTTTTTTTCATTGAAATGTGTTTAGTGTTATTCATATTTAGGTATTTAGGTGCACCTATGTTTAAGGCAAATGGGTTGATGAAAGTACATTTGGGATCTTTTGATAGCAAGTCAAATTTTGTTGCTATCTTTTACAATGATCAAAGACATGTAAAACAAAAGACTATGATGTCTAGTGGAGAACATGTGAGTGTTGATGCAAAAGTGTCAATAATGTTCATGATAGTGCTTTCCAATATGTTCTATTGGTATATTCCAGTCTACTTTATTATGACTAATGGCATATGGCTTGTTATTATCAATATTTTAGGTGTTCAGTTCAATATCTTTTCAATGTGCATGTCAAGAGGTACCAATCAATTTTATTGAAAGAGTTAGCTTATGTAAGTGGGAAATGGTTTTGAGTTAGGAGGATAATGTCAATTTATTTTAAAATGTTTGTTTTAAGTGTGGTTTATTTTTTTCATTGAAATATTTCTAGTGTTATTCATATTTAGGTATTTAGGTGTACCTATGTTTATGGCAAATGGATTGATGAAAGTGCATTTGGGATCTTTTGATAGCAAGTCAAACTCTTTTTCTAGCTTTTAAAATGATCAAAGACATGTAAAACAAAATATTATAATGTTCAATGGAGTACATGTGAGTGTTGATGTAAAAATGCCAATAATGTTCATGATAGTGCTTTCCAATATGCTCTAGAAGATCAACCTTGATCCTACTTTATGATGACTATTGGCATATGGCTTGTTATTACCAAGATATTAGGTGTCAATTCAATATATTTGATGTGAATGTTAGCAGGTACCAATTAATTGATTTGAAAAGGTTAGCTTAGGTAAGGAGGAAAATGATTTTGAGCTAGTAGGATAATGTCATAAGCTTGGTTTAGTGTATGGGATAGATTTGCACCCCTACTTTAATGCAAGATGTAGGGATGACTAAACCAAGAGATCATTCAAATCATTAAGGACAAAGGTAGAATGATGGAGGAAATGATTCACAATGATGTCAACTTTTACACAAATCAAGTGAGTGTAAGGACAATGCATCTATAATAGGCCAAAGTATGTAAAACAAGTGGGTAAAGGACAATGCATGTACTTGCATCCTCTACTTTGGCATGTATGTGATATATCAATACATGAACTATTCATGCTAAAATAAATTTAAAAAGTAATTGTAATAAGTAGATAGATTCAAAAGGATGGTTGTATGATGCTTTATGATTTCTTCATAATTGTGTTGGAGTATTGTCTCCCAACCTACACACACATAGATCATTGGTAGAATTGATAACAAAAAACTAGTATCATAAAATCATAAATATAATTATTACACATTTTAGCAACTGTTACTTTTATCAATTGTAAAAAGGTATAGGAGTGCAATGCAAGTTTAGATAAATAAAATCATGAAGTTGTGATTGAATTTTCCTCTAGGGAACCATGCAAAAGGTTGAGAAAATAATAAGTGTCGTATTGTGTAGGGTTGTCAAATAGTTAAAACTAGTGTGTTCCTATCAATCTATACGCGCATGAACGAAAATATGAGAACGTGATGCATAGGGTTGTCAAGGGTTTCGAATTAGTGTGACCTCCTCAATCTACATAGACATGAGTTGAACATGAAAAAATGTTGTTTAGGGTTTCTTATAGAAAACAAAAATCCAATTGCATCCATCTCACAAGGCCTCCATTGTCCTTCTTAGCACAACCAAATTAGCTCTAAGATTTTTAGTGTGCACAAATGCAATTACAAAAGCTCAAAGTGATGTGATGAAATTTTAAAATGTTATTGGAGAAGTGGTTGGATGATTTGAGATAATTGAATTGAATTTATAGAGGTGTAGTGTCGTAAATTGTACGCACTTGCTAGGGTGGTACAATTTCACACCTAGTTTAGCACCCGCCTTGGCGCATTTTGCATTTTGCATTGCATTTCCCCTTTAGCACTTAATTAATTAAATTAATTAGGTCTAAGGTCCTATTTTATCATCTCCCATATCATAAAGTTGGGCCCTTTCATTAAAGTGTGCCCCTTTCATTTTATTCTTCCAATACATCATTTAATCAAAAACCCTAATTAGGTCCTATTTTGAACTTGGGGGCTTGATTTCGGGGGTCAAAACATCTCGAAATCACCTGTAACTTCGGGATTCTCTCTAAAATAATCATATCTGACAGCCCTGAAAATTTGGTGAAAAGTTGTCGGGACCATGGCGCCTGTGCAACATGGTCCCGGACATTTTTCCCGAAATTTTGGGAGCACGATCCAATCATAAAATAAAGATTAACCCCAAGAAATTGGCGGGATATTCAATCTCTAGGTCGGCCAAAAGTCAAAATTAAGACCTAGGGTTTCATACATAAGGGCTCTCTTTCTTCATTTGAAAGGATCCGATTTTTTGGCTTTCAAGGACCTTCTATGCAGCGAAAGAGAAGATCTTTGAAGACTTCAACAACATTCAACATTCCTCTATCAAGCACTTATCAAATTCATTCATCCACTTAGGGCTTGGAAGACATTGAAGAACAATAGGAAATTACCGACTGAAGATTGGCTTGTACTCCTCCCTTGAGGGTTGGGTATGATTTCATGTTGTTTTCATGTCTTTGCATAAGCTTCAACATATCCTTTATTCATGCTTTAGATCACTTTGCATCTTGATTATCATTTACAAGCAATTAGGGTTTACTTTCTAGGTTGCTCTAGTTTGCTTTCTTGCATTTAAGGACCTTGCACACACACTAGGTCTGCACACACAATACATTTTACAATACAACTTGGCTATTCGTGGAGGTGGAAATCACCGAAGCGGGGGTTTGACTAAGGCAAAACCCTATATAGCCGCCCAAACACCTTTTCAGATATAAGTGCAGGTTTCGGGACTCGGACGACGCCGCAGGTTGCAGATCCGGGAGAAGCAGACTGAGACCGACCTTCCCACCAAATTTCAGAGAAAAAGACCAGGACAGGGGCGTGGGGCACCCTGGTCCTGCCAGGACAGGGGCGCTGGGCGCCCTGGTCCCTTCTGGGCGCCCTGGTCCCTGGGACAGGGGCGCTGGGCGTCCTGGTCCGACAGCATTTTTGACAGCTTTTTCCAAAGTGCAAAAACAGCAGTTTCCGGAGCAGTTTCAGGGGCAGAATCAGGACAGTGGCGCCCGCGCCCCCGTCCTGAACATTTTCAGTCAGATTTTAACTCCGGGTACGCACCTGCATTCTTATTTCATCCTTGTATTTACAGCTTTCCATTGTTTAAGTTCAATTCTGCAATCTTGTTATTAGTTCATACTTGCACTTTGGGGTTAGGGATTGAACTTGCATCATTTGATCTTCCAATTTCAACAAAGGAATAGAAATCCTAATAGATATCCCGTGGCTCTCTCTTTCACAAAAAGAAGTAGCCAATTGTGCGATATCTCTAGGCTCTTTCGTATTCCGTAATGTGTGTCAAAAGGTAGGATTAGGGCATGTTAACCTAGTCTCGCTTTTTCCCCTACACATTTTGGTGAACCCGACGTGAATCTATCATTGCTTCCTCTTGCATTGCATTTGTTAGATCTAGATCTAGATTTAGTGTGTTTTCATTTCATTTTCATTAAAAAGAAAAAAAAAAGTGTGTTTCTTTGCATTGTGTGTTTAAATTTTATGCAATTTCAAAATGTTAGATTTTTATTTGCAAGATGATCATATTTGTGATGATTATGAGTTAGATGAAGCTTTAGATGAATTTTTGAAACCTAAATATACCAAACCTTCATTTTACCAAAAACTCATAAACCTTGTTACTATGCCATTTAGATGTGATGAGAAAGATAAGTCAAATGGTTCCTCTCAAGGGTACATTCCTATCAACTCTTCCACTGAATCTAGTAACATGGTTGTGTTCAATAATCCCCTCTATGGGGAAATATCTCCTTTTGAATCAAAAGATAAACCTTTTAATAGATATGATCATGCTTTGTGGGATGATGCCCTTGATGCCTTTGTGTCTCCTAAAAAATGCTCCCTTCATGAGGATCCTTGTGTGCAAGAAGATGACATTATCCCTACATTTCCTAGTGATGGCCTTTCCTTTTCCAACAAAATTCCCACTAGAGATGATGAATTAATGGTAAATGCTTACCCTTCTCCTAAAGTTTGTCTTACCCATAAGCATCCCTTAGAGAAAGAAGATGAAATAATAAGCAATTTCCTTAAATCTCTCTCCCATAAAGATCATATTGAACATATTTTGAGGAAAGAGGATGAGTTTAACACATCTATTGATGCTCTCCCTCCTAAGGATGAAGAATTAATAAACAATGTTATCTCCTCTCCCGAAATTGACAATACTTTAAACATTCCTTTCAACCACTTCACTATTTGGGATGAACCATTAGAAGAAGGTGTAGATTATTCTCTCTCCCTTGATAATTTCTCACCTTCCTTGAATCTCAATTATTCTCCCTCTAAAAATAAAGCATCTCCCTCTCCTTAACTTGGTTCTACTCATAAGGATACCCTAGTTCAAAGCAAGATGGTTAATATCTCTTTCAAAGATCTCCCTCTCAAAAGTGAGACTTTAGAGAGTAATGTTGATCCTTCTCCTAGAGAGTTTATTCCCCATGTAGATCCTTTGATGATAGAGGATGATATGACCTTTCCTAGTATTACTCTTCCTACTAGAACATCAACGCTTACCCCTTGTCTCTCTCCTAAAATTGATTTGATCCGTGATAAGATTTTAGTGCAAGAGAAGACTATCAATAATTCTTCCAACACTTTTGTTCATTCATCTAAACCATCCTCAATCAATTTGATACATGTGAATGAGACACCTAACAAACCTCTCTTCACTGTCCAAGGTGCTTGTCCTTCTCAAAATTCTCAACCTTTAAATAAGCCTATCTTAGTGGTTCAAGGTGGTTATGCTAATGATTCTTTTTGCACTCCTAAGAAACCTATTATTACTGTGCAAGGAGGTTATTCTTCTAAGAGCCCTTATGAGTATGCTAAGCAACTGACTAGAGAGAGTTATCATGCGGTTGCCCATACTTATAATACAAGAAACAATAGGCAACCTAATCCTCCTCCAGTTATCCCAACTTCACTTCCTCCTTCTCAACCAATTCTTCTGCAAGCTCCACGTATTTCACAAATGCTTAGTAAGGACTATGATCTTATAGAATAACTTAAAGCTACCCCTGCTAAGATATCCCTTTGGGATTTGATCCAAACTTCTTCCACTCATCATGGAATGTTACAAGATGCCTTGAAAGATTTGAATGTTCCTCCACCTAATACATCTAGTAATATAGTATCTTTGGTTAACTCTGTGATGAATCCTAAAGCTCAAATTGTGTTTACCCAAGATGAGTTGCCTACTAGTGAAATTCAACATCAATATGATCCCTTGATGATTGTGGTTATCATAAATGACACGGCTATAAGACGAACACTAGTAGATAATGGCTCTGGCCTTAATGTGTGTAGCATTAATCTATTACATAAGATGAATGTGGATACATCCCTTATTGAGCCTGACTCTCGTCCCATCCGAGGCTTTGATAATGTGGCTAAGTCTTCATTAGGTATTATCACCTTACCAATCACAGTGGGACCTGTTACTTTGCCTACTCCTATCCATGTTATGTCGGGAAATCTAACATACAACTTGTTATTAGGGAGACTTTGGATTCACAGTATGCAAGCTCTCCCCTCTACATTGCATAAACAAGTTAAATTTATTTATAACAATAAGACATATACCTTGATAGGTGATACTAATCTTCAGGCTTGTTTGCAAACATCTACTTCCAAAGGGAGTTCTTCTAAATCTTCCTCTTCTAATGACAACTCTTTAAACAAAATACCTATGGATGAATCATCACCCTCTAATAATCAAAATTCTTTGGATGAGTCTGAAGCTCCTGAAGAAGATCCTTCTCGACTTGAGTCTACACATGAAAAGGCTTTTGATCCTGAGAAGGTTCTCGCAGAAGACAATTGGGGATCCCTTGATTTTAATCCCACCTTTGTAGGTGAGTATAGGGTTCCTCCTAGAGATCTTAAAGGTAAAAAGAAGGAAGAAACTAGAGATCAATCAGTCTTACTTGAACCTATGAGCAATAATTTTGTGGCCACTTCTCAAACTTCTTCTCCTCACACTTCTAATTCTGAAGAGTTTGATTCTTTGTCTTATGAAAAACCGCCTTCTCTTTCTGAAATGGCTGATCGTTATGGTCGTGGTTTTCGCATTTTTGCTAAGCATGGGTATCATGGAAATGGTTGTGGCACTCATGAACAAGGGATGAAGGTTCCTCTAGAGACTAATTTTCACAATTATGCCTTTGGACTCGGCTATAATCCCTACAAACGTACCAAAGCATCTAAAAGACCATCTCTCAATGTGAATGCTATATTTAGTAGTGATGATGATCTCACTTCAACTAAATCATCTTCTACTTCTATCAACTCTCATTCCCCTCATAAGGAAATCTTGGCAATGAACAAATCTCTTTATGAATCCCCTCAAATTCCTAAATCCACTTATGAATCTTTATCTCCTATTCATCATAAAGTCCTTTCCTCTAGGGATAAGGCTCTAATAAATTACACTCATTCCTCTTCTAAGATTTCATGTGACTTTTCTTCTTCAATTTTTATCATTTTATACATGTTTTTGATCTCACTTATAGTTGAGCATTTAACATGTCATATTCAAATACCTTATTCAATCTATCATGTCTTTAAATAACATTAATGGCTATTATGTCGCTCATCATTATGTGACATTGGTAGCTCATTTACTGGAGGCTCATTGTCATTCATGATGGTACAATTTCAAGTGCAATCATATTTTTGAAGCAACATAATAGCCTAATTTTCTATGTTATCTCTTGTTCCTATGGGGACAAGAGTGATTTCATACATCTCTTCTTTTGCTTATGTCTAAATCTCTTCCTAGAAGATTGTGTAAGTCCTTCTCATTGAGGCAATAATCTTTCCTTATTTTTATCTAAGGATCCACTTTTTCCTATTTCGTGGATGGTGTGAACTTTATTACTTGATGTTATTCCTTGTAGGCATTTGTTGTTTGTTCAAGGATTCTCTCTTACAAGAGGTGTAAGTCCTTAACTACAACCTCTTTTGCACTTGGTAAAATACATCTATAATGAATTCACTCTCCTAATTGCATTAAAAGGAGTGTCATCCTTCATTAAGAATCACTTTCACCTCGCAAAAGAAGGAAGTATTGCATTCTTATTCTCTTCTTTGTCTTATTCTAGAAGATGTTATATTTGTCTAACTCATGGATCACCAATGTGTGTATTCATGCCTTTTTTTCCTTTCTTTTTTTTCTCTTTGCATTTTGTTTCCATGTACATCCTTCATCTTGTGTTAGAGAACTCTCAAATCCTCACACTCTTTGTTGTGTTGAAATTGAGATTTAGTCCTCTTTCTTACCAAATGATTCTCCATTAGTTTTTGATCTCATATCAAATCTTCTTGTGAGCATTTGTCATCAATATTCTTTAACAATTCGAAGTGGTAAACATGATACCCTGTTTCAACTCACTAAAATTAGCAAGCCGAAACAGGGGGGGGCATATAGCTACCCTCAAATTTTCATCACCTTCCTTAGTAAGCATTAGGTGATTTTGTGATCTAACGTGTGTTTTGTAGGGTGTGGTTCCTAACTGTGTACTGCAGATACCGCTGGGGGCTTCGTTCGACAGACTTATGGATATATCCTTTTTCAAATAATGTTTACTTTTCTGTACTTTAGCTTGCATATGCACGTAGTGTTCATATGACCGCTAAAGTGGGGGCTAAATGTAGCGTCGTAAATTGTACGCACTTGCTAGGGTGGTACAATTTCACACCTAGTTTAGCACCCGCCTTGGCGCATTTTGCATTTTGCATTGCATTTCCCCTTTAGCACTTAATTAATTAAATTAATTAGGTCTAAGGTCCTATTTTATCATCTCCCATATCATAAAGTTGGGCCCTTTCATTAAAGTGTGCCCTTTTCATTTTATTCTTCCAATACATCATTTAATCAAAAACCCTAATTAGGTCCTATTTTGAACTTGGGGGCTTGATTTCGGGGGTCAAAACATCTCGAAATCACCTGTAACTTCGGGATTCTCTCTAAAATCATCATATCTGACGGCCCTGAAAATTTGGTGAAAAGTTGTCGGGACCATGGCGCTCGTGCAACATGGTCCCGGACATTTTTCCCGAAATTTTGGGAGCACGATCCAATCATAAAATAAAGCTTAACCCCAAGAAATTGGCGGGATATTCAATCTCTAGGTCGGCCAAAAGTCGAAATTAAGACCTAGGGTTTCATACATAAGGGCTCTCTTTCTTCATTTGAAAGGATCCGATTTTTTGGCTTTCAAGGACCTTCTATGCAGCGAAAGAGTAGATCTTTGAAGACTTCAACAACATTCAACATTCCTCTATCAAGCACTTATCAAATTCATTCATCCACTTAGGGCTTGGAAGACATTGAAGAGCAATAGGAAATTACCGACTGAAGATTGGCTTGTACTCCTCCCTTGAGGGTTGGGTATGATTTCATGTTGTTTTCATGTCTTTGCATAAGCTTCAACATATCCTTTATTCATGCTTTAGATCACTTTGCATCTTGATTATCATTTACAAGCAATTAGGGTTTACTTTCTAGGTTGCTCTAGTTTGCTTTCTTGCATTTAAGGACCTTGCACACACACTAGGTCTGCACACACAATACATTTTACAATACAACTTGGCTATTCGTGGAGGTGGAAATCACCGAAGCGGGGGTTTGACTAAGGCAAAACCCTATATAGCCGCCCCACCTTTTCAGATATAAGTGCAGGTTTCGGGACTCGGACGACGCCGCAGGTTGCAGATCCGGGAGAAGCAGACTGAGACCGACCTTCCCACCAAATTTCAGAGAAAAAGACCAGGACAGGGGCGTGGGGCGCCCTGGTCCTGCCAGGACAGGGGCGCTGGGCGCCCTGGTCCCTTCTGGGCGCCCTGGTCCCTGGGACAGGGGCGCTGGGCGTCCTGGTCCGACAGCATTTTCAGCATTTTTGACAGCTTTTTCCAAAGTGCAAAAACAGCAGTTTCCGGAGCAGTTTCAGGGGCAAAATCAGGACAGTGGTGCCCGCGCCCCCGTTCCGAACATTTTCAGTCATATTTTAACTCCGGGTACGCACCTGCATTCTTATTTCATCCTTGTATTTATAGCTTTCCATTGTTTAAGTTCAATTCTGCAATCTTGTTATTAGTTCATACTTGCACTTTGGGGTTAGGGATTGAACTTGCATCATTTGATCTTCCAATTTCAACAAAGGAATAGAAATCCTAATAGATATCCCGTGGCTCTCTCTTTCACAAAAAGAAGTAGCCAATTGTGCGATATCTCTAGGCTCTTTCGTATTCCGTAATGTGTGTCAAAAGGTAGGATTAGGGCATGTTAACCTAGTCTCGCTTTTTCCCCTACACAAGAGGATTTGAGGATCAATCAATGGCTAGGATTAATTTGGATTTTGGGAGATGGATGGACAAGATCGAATGAGAGGATGAGTTGAGTGGAGAGAGGTAAGAGAAATTAGCAAGTGGGAACGAGAAGTGGGGAGAAGGAAGAGTTAAGTGAGGAAGGTGGAAGAGTTAAGTGAGGAAGAAAATTTGGTAATTTGAGTGATAAATTTGGCATGTTAGAGTTAAGTGGTGTGTGAAATAAATAAATTAAATTTATTTATTCTTACCCACGTTTGAGGAAATGATTAAATAAATATTAAATTTATTTAATTATGAGATTTAGGAATTAGGAAAGATGAAATAATTAAAGAATCATTTAACCTTAGAAGAATCATTAGTTAAGTTAAAAGAGGATTAAATAATTAGAATAATTATTTAATCAAAGAAGAATAATTAGTTAAAGTAACTAGATGATGAAAGTTACTCAATTTAGGGTAAATGGTGAATTAGAAGAAGTCATAATTAAATAATTAAAAATTATTTAATTATGAGGGAATAGAAGAATGACACTAGTCCTAATTAGTACAGAAAAATAATTAGTGAAAAATATGGTCACATGAAAAGGACAATATTCAGTGTCTATACATAAACAAGAAAATGATTGTCAAATAAATTTTAAATGGTAGCTCAAATAGCACTATTTTTTGAAAAATTTAATGTTTTCCTATGCAATGGACCTTGATGCATTGTAAAAAGTACTAAGTTATAAAGCGCCAAAAATTGGGGGTCACCTAATATTGAATCAAGGGAGGTATATTTAGTCATGCCTACGAGCACTTCCATGAGTTTGTGTCATGATCACTTCCATACCTTCTTTAGTTCTATTTCTCTTGAAAGTTTGTCTTGATTCATGTCTTTGAACACTTCATGAATTCGTTCCTTTGAACACTTCCACACCTTGAACACTATGGAGGTGAACCATGTAGTCCATTAACATGCATTTCAATCTGCACACTTGTTGCTACATATGAATCCATAAATGCTTCACAAAAAGCATAAGTGATTCCTTACAACAAGACATGCATACCAATTTTCAGCACTACATATTTGGAAACCAGTATGGCGACATTTAGTCTTAATATCATGTAAAAACTTAAGCTACATCGATATTACATTTTATATATTTGGAATGGGAAGTCATATTACACACATGTGTGGTGTTGTTCGGTGAGTGTGGATCATCTTCAACATCCAATGTTGAGCATCTATCAACGCTACAAGCATCACATTAGGGGGGGCTATATAGTCTCTCATTTCTCTCCTATGGGGAGAACATGTGTTGTACATTGTAATTGGAAGTAGTCATTGGGGTTCCTGGTCAATCCTTTTATGACCTATCTTCTTCACTTGTACATTCACATTGTACCATTTTTGGGAGATGGGTTTTCTTTCCATTGGGTTTTCTCCTTTACTTTATTTTGTGAGAAATTCGTATGTGGGTACCTAACATGACTAGTAGTCGATACCCATCATCATCATGCATACATTACTACCTTAATTAATAAAATAGGTGGGTGATAGAACATAAGGAGAATAGTGTTGTGATTTGAATCTGCTATGGAGGAGGAAGGAACCCAACTTTCTTGGATTACACCAGCAAACTCTCAGAAATGATAGATGACACAACACGGGGACTTCCTGGCAAAGTCGATGAAGTATAGGATTTAGGGTAGCCCCCAAGTTCAAAACTTTAGCCAATGAACTACAGTCGAGCTTCATAACAAGGGGGGCCCCTTTTCTTTGAGAAGGACCATTGTGAAGATGAGAGAGAAGCACTGACTTATCCATTTGAGAAACTTTGTTGAAGCAAGAAAGAATGAACTTTTTAGGATAACCACGAGCATGAAGTCTGGAATAGAACTACTTCTGAAGCATATTGAAGCCGAAGGGATCAGATTCTCAAAGAAGATACCTCTTAAGTTCACTCATGATGAAGGATTTCTTCTGATGAGGAGGGTGCTAAGAGAAGTATGGAATATACTGATAGGCATTGAGAGGTTTTTGAAAACACTTAGTGTCGAGGACACCACTGGCACTGAAGCGATCACCTTTGAAGAAAGTGATGTCGAGAAGATCAACAGATCGAGAAGAGACAACAAGAGTGATTATGATCTCAGGATAGAAACTCTGATGCTACTCAAACAAATTGAACAAGGAAGCCTCATCACCGATCCAAACACCCATGACATCATCAATGAATCTCTTGTAGAAGACAAGAGAGGATAAATCAAACTGAGCAAGGAGGCATTTCTCAAGATGACAGAGAAACAAGCAAGCATAAACAAAAGCAAAGTTACTACCCATGGTGGTACCTCTAATCCGCTTGTAGAGAGTGCCATCAAAATCTAAATAATGTTCACAAAGAACAAGCTCAACAAGGCTCATAATCAAATCAATCAGTCGCACCTCCAACTTCTGAGAATTGAAAAATCAACCACCATCTCTTTGAGGGCAAGAAGACCCCCGCCAGTGGGAATGCTAGGATACAAGGATTCCACATCAAATGTAAATAAAAGACAATCTGAAGGAAAAGATCTACAATCCAGATCCCGAAGAAGACTGAGAGAATTAGGAGGATGGAACTGCTGGTGAAGAAGAATCAGAAATAGAAGATGATGAAGAAGCTCAGAAGCAGGCTCCAACATGTAACCAAAATAGCTGCAAATAGGCCTTCCAACCAAAATAGGTTTGTGAAGCTTAGGAAGTAGATAAAAGGCACAGGCTCTGGCAGATGAAATAGGATTTCTCATCAAGAAACGAGAAACCAGATATAGAAAAAACTTTAAAAAATCAATGATATGGGTAAGTTTACTCCATATGAGATTCCATGGAACACTACTCACACGAAGATACACCAGAGATTCTGAAAGTTGCCGAAGATCTTCATTATAGTACAAACAAGAATCAAGGATAACAAGACCAAGGTTCTTATATGTCTGTTCGATGACATTAGGCATGTCATTTCTGAAATTTTTGAGGCTCTTCATGAGTCTGACAGGTAGAGGAGGTCGCCGAGAGAAGGAGCAAGAGGCAATCTGACTATGAAGAATGGCTTATGTTTTCTGAATGATCTCTTCTAATAGGTAATTAGGTTCATCAAGGTGCCAAAATGGATTTTTTCTGACGGAACTGATAAGTCAAGCTACTCTTGAGGCTCATTTGGATTCTTTCTTGTTGAGAAAAACCTATGTTCCTCTAGTTTCTGAGGTTAATAATGATGGTATTGCTCCTGAAGATCCTCCCGAGGCTCCTCCTGTTCAGTGTAGAAGTTATCTAGATCAGATCTTGTCTTTGGTAAACAAAGGTTTTTCGGAATTCAAATGTCTCTACATTAATGTTGAGCGTTTTAAGGATTTTCTTGATAAACTGAAGGGCTTCAAATCTTCTGGCACACTTCCAAAGATTTTATTGGTCAAACCCCCAAAGATCTCCATCAACGATCCTGAGGGGAACTCTCTACTCTCTTCGAATTTGGAAGCCATTCAAGCCAATACAAACAAGCTTTTTCTTGATGCTTATATCGAAGCTTTCTCTACAGCTTCTTCCAACCATGATGCCATGATTGCCCGTGCTATCAGTGATCTTGATGCTACTCTTAAGGGTACCTGTACGACCCTTAAAAAACTTCCTCTTGAAGTCTCTTCTGTAGTTCCCACTGATTGGTATTATGAGGCTCTTCATGATTACCACTCTCTCTGCAACAAATTCAAAATTGATCAGGCTATTAATAAAGTAGCTAAGGAACGTGCTTACTCTATTCGTCAGTAGTCTCATGACACTACCATGGAAGATGCTTAGCAACTTCCTCCTGATCCTACTATTGCAAAATTGATCAACCAAAAGACTGCCAGTCTTTCTAAGGAAATCAAAGAGCTCAAAGCCAAATTGAATGCTGCCAATCATAATCATAATCAGATTCCACAAATTAAGAAGAAGAAGAAAAAGAGTAAGAGGAATAACATTTTGAAGAAGACATATAACACCACTTTCATTCCTTCCGATCCAAAAAATGGGCCTTCGGCAGTCGAGAAGAATGTCACCTTGACTGCCTCTGGTCCATTGCCCTCCGGTATAAAATCTGCCTCATAGAAGCAGTCAAATGCCCAATCTGCAGGACATACGAATGCATCCAAAGGAAGAGGAAAAAATAACTACAGAGGTCAAAACAGAAATAGGGATCAAAATAGAAACATAAACAAAGATCAGAACAAAAACATAAACAATGTTCAGAATCAGAATCAAAACAAAAGTGGCAACATGTACAATGGCAGACAAGGTCTGGGTTTAGGGCCAAGGACTGCCCCCGCCTAAATTATTGGAGTCCTGCTATTGATATAGCCTTTACGGCTACTTGCTTCTTCTTCAGAAAGATTGCTAAGGAAGTGGATAATCGCATTTCTAACATTGCTATCCACAACTGTTCCTCTCGCCCTCTTTCTTTTGAAGAATGCAAGCTTCTAGGGTTTGGAATTAAGTTTATTCCTTGCCCTCCTCCTATGCCTGTTGAAGATATCCACAAACAATTCAAAGCCTTTGTCCGCCTCCTTTGTCTTTGCACTTTCTTTGGTACTAAAGATTTGGGTTCCGGCTCCACTTCTGCTAACTCTCCTGCCCTTCGCAGCTGTTCTTTTCCTTATCAGTTCCATTAGAAAAATCCATTTTGGCACCCTAATGAACCTAATTACCTATTAGAAGAGATCATTTAGAAAGCATAAGTCATTCTTCATAGTCAGATTGCCTCTTACTCCTTCTCTCAGTGACCTCCTCTGCCTTTCAGACTCATGAAGAGCCTCAAAAATCTCAGAAATGACATGTCTATTGTCATCAAACCGGCAGATAAGAACCTTAGTCTTGTTATCCTTGATTCTTCTTGGTACCGTAATGAAGGTCTTCTGCAATATTCAGACTCTCTGGTGTATCTTCGTGTGAGCAGTGTTCCATGGAATCTCATGTGGAGTAAACTTACCGATATCATTGATTTGTTTAAGTTTTTTTTGGATCCAGTTTCTTGTTTCTTGATGAGAAATCCTATTTCCTCTGCCAGAGCCTGTGCCTTCTATCTGCTTCCTAAGCTTCACAAACCTGTTTTGGTTGGAAGGCCTATTTGCAGTTATTCTGGTTACATGTCAGGGCCTTCTTCTGAGCTTCTTCATCATCTTTTGTTTCTGATTCTTCTTCAGCAACAATTCCATCTTCCTGATTCTCTCAGTCTTCTTCGGGATCTGGATCGTAGATCTTTTCCTTCAGATTGTCTTTTGTTTACATTTGATGTGGAATCCTTGTATCCTAGCTGTATATGGTGAAAAGTGGAAACAACAATATTGAAAGGCTAAATGAATTCAACCACAAAACCCTAGCCTAACAACAACAAAGATCCACCATAACATATGAAGATTACCTAAGACAATGCAAATCAAATGAAATCACAAAGATTATACCATCACATGTCCAATAGGGTTTGAATCTCCATTCTTCCTATCTCCATTGATCTTGCTTGATATATTTGCTCTTAGATTTTATGTGTGCACAAGAGCTCAATAAAGAACAGAAATATGGTTGCAAGTAGGCTTGATCACATATGAAAGTTCGAATGCTAGGATGCTTGATTAGGATGATTAGAATTATTAGAATGATTAAGGTTGATAATGAAGAAAGCATCTCCTTATATAGAAGACACTATAAGAAATGGAGGGATAAGATTGAGAGGTGTAAAAGATAAATGGTCGGCTATGATTAGAGGGTAGGTAGAAGAAATAAGAAAATAATAAGAGGGTAGGTAGTGTAGGAATTAAGAGATGAATGACATGTGTCATAGGTAGAAAAGGTTAATGAATTAATTAAATAAATAAATATTTAATTAATTAATAGAAGAAGTGGGATCAATTAAATAAATAAAATATTTATTTAATTTAGGAAAATGATAATTTAAATAAATAAAAGTATTTATTTAAATGAGAAATAAGGCTAGAAGAGGATAAATGAATTAATTAAATAAATAAAGATTTATTTAATTATTAGAAGAATTAGGCTAAAGATAATTAAATAAATAAAGATATTTATTTAATTAGACTAGACAATTTTAGGTGTCTACACTAGCATTCCCACTGACGGGGGTCTTCTTGCCCTCAAAGAGATGGTGGTTGATTTTTTCAATTCTCAGAAGTTGGACATGCAACTGATTGATTTGATTATGAGCCTTTCTGAGCTTGTTCTTCGTGAATATTATTTAGATTTTGATGGCACTCTCTACAAGCAGATTAGAGGTACCGCCATGGGTAGTAACTTTGCTGTTGTTTATGCTTACTTGTTTCTCTGTCATCTTGAGAAA